>NW_006159604.1:936252-1015042 GCF_000334495.1 Tupaia belangeri chinensis | reverse complement strand
CCCTGGGTGGGTGGTGGTTTTTTTATTCTTCCTTTTTTTTTTTTTGGCTATGGATGCCTTTCAGCACTGCCTTCCTGGCTTTCAAAGCCTTTGCTTTAGCTTCAGCTTTGGGAGGGGTAGGAACTTCCTTCTTTGCTTTTGGTGCCATCTTCCAAAAAAAACTTTTCAAGACTCTTGTTTTATACCTTTGAAATAATTAAGAAAATGTTACATAAACCCTTTCAACTAGACAAAAGTATCTCTAGGAATCTTAAGAGCACTATCTTGCAGCCTCAAGGTATAGAGAAAAAGAGAATATAATCTCAAAAAAATTTATGGCTTTGGCCTTTGTCCAGTGGAGTAGACTTGAAATGTACATATATGAAGTCCAACAGATTTTAAAGGAGTTCTGTGGGCATAAGTGCTACCAGCTTGGGTTAAGAAAGAATGACATTATAAAATTCAGAAAATCACTGACCTTCAATATTCTCTGTGCAGGAGGCAGGCTAAGAAATTTCTCAGAAATCATATTTTTAAATGCCTTTTTTGGAAGTGACCAGGTAAGATACAAAACAAATAATATTTCCGAGAGTAAAGTTAAAGACCATGAAAAATAATGGACAATTGAGCTACTTCCAGGAAGCATGTTGGATGCAGTGAAAGAGTTTTTTATGACCCCTGTGTGGCATCCTAACCACATTTGCCCAGCAAGAATTGCTATAAATTATTTCTGTTTGTTTCCTATTTTTGTTGTTCTTTGTTTATTTTCCCTTTCTGAAAGAAGTGTTTTTGTAACTATCTAGACCGCATATTATCACTGAATGTTAAAGGTATGACTGGCCAATAAATTGTTATTGGTTTTTGGACCAAGAGAACTCTTATTTGAGTAGCCACATTAGCACCTGATCATAGATCATGCAATTCTAGATTTTGGGCCTAATGATGTGAGTGAATAAGATTTTTAAGTCCTACGTTGGAGGTGAGCATATTTTGCATGTGGGAAGGAAGTGAATAATTATGACAAGAGTAGAATATGATATACGAGTTACATTAATGACAGTCTATATCAAGGTGTCCTGAATCATTACCCCTTGTAGGCTCTGGGTTTGGCCTTGTGATGTGCTTTAACTATTTGGAAAGTAGAAAACTTAATGCAAGCAGAGGCTTTAAAAAGTACTCGAATATTTCTGCTTCTTCTCTTGCTACTCTCCTTTCAAGCTGAGGACATCTCTAGTGTAGACTGCTGCATGGTAAAAGACATGTGGCCCTGTCAGTCTTATCACCCAGCTATCAACCACCAAACATGTTAGTCCATCTGAGACCGGAAAAACCGGCCATCTGTGTATAGCTTCATTCATCAATACATAGACTCCTGACATAAATGAAGATTTATTATTTTAAAGCCCCTGAGTTTTGCAGTAGCTTATTACACAGAGTTACTTTGTCAATAAGTAACTTCTAAAACAAGTTAGAATATAATCAAGGGAGAGATAGAGGAATAAATTTGTGCCTATTGGCAATTGGTGTCCATAGATAATGAAAAAGCCTTCATAGTGCTGAACTACGATATCTTATGTAAATACTTTTTTAACAAACTAACTATTGTCATATGTGGTTTGAATTTTATTAAAAAAATAGATTCAGTCAATCAACTTGGTAAAAATGAGTAAGTGAGCATACCAAAATCCAGAGATACATGTCACAATTTTATATTCTGCCTTTCCTGTACTATTTCTGAAGGGGTCTTACAAAACAATTTTTTCACCATTTAATTTAAATTTAATTCCAAGATCTATTTCATGAGAGGAAAAAAACCCAAAAAACAAAAGAGAACAGCACAAAAATGTCCCCAGTTGCTAAAACATCTACGTATGCATTAAGATTCTTAGGGATATAAGAACTCAGGTACTCGTTCTGTGACCATCTTTCTGAGATTTTGTCTTCTTATCTATTAAGTGCCAATGATACTACATAACTTGAAGGGGTTTCATAAAATTAAGATATAGAATATTTAAAGTACTTGACAGAATAAGAACAAATCAATTATCAATGCCTTGGAATTTTTCTCAGAATTCTACAAATTCATACCATTTTTTCTTGAAATCCTTAAAGCAAAAGATGCCTATAGGTATTTCATATACAAAATGTCAGGATAAATTGTTTACTTCATCATATAAATGAAGAACTCAGCTTATTTGTTTCACAGATCCATCACATTTCTACCTGTTTCAAAGATTAGGTTCCATTCCTGGATGAGACTCAAATAGTTTGGGTTGGAATGGAGAACAGACACTGTGAGTTCAAATCCTGCTTTGGACAGCTAATTAATTGAGTAATCATGGGTAAATTGTTTAACCTTTTTGAGCTTCAGCTTCCAAATTTATATAGGCTGTTATGAAGATTGATATATTCAATGTAAAGCTCCTAATATAAATAAGAAGCAATGCATGGCAGCTAATATTGATAAAGATTATTCTCTGTCATTGCAGTAATAACATTATTATTACCATAAAATATTATGACTTGAGTGATATTGTCAGCCTCTTTGTGGTTGTATTAGGTATGACCCAGCTGGTGCTCCTTTTTTGGCTTTTTGAAACTTGGATATCCAACTGGGAAATTTTCAAGCTTTCGCGAATCTTTTCACGAAATGAATTCTAGTTCCAGCGAGTGTTTCCAAAGGGAAAATGGCATTTCAGGAGCAATGATAAGTGTATTTCTAAAATAGAAGACACGCCAGACAGTTTCCTAGGACAGAACAATATCCTGGTGAGAGCAGCTGGGTTAGTTAGTGGAACAAATGGTCAAATTCAACTCCTGAGGATGCTCTGTAAGGCTGGGGGCAATAGCAACCATATGAGCTTTTTTCCTTGATAATTTTTGGTTTCCCAAATTGGTTGGCCCCTTTCTCTTGAATGTGGAAGTTTTTGCTTAAAAGTGAAGTAAATACAATTCCTTTCCAGGTTTGTGAGTAATACTTTAATGATTATTTAGCAGCAGTGACTATGTCTACTGTTTGGAGAGGATCTCAGAAGAGTTTTGAAGAGGTCACAGAGAACATTCTCTCTCACCAGTAATTCTTCTGTTCTTTGGAAACTATGTTTTGTTTTTTTCTTGTCAGCTTCAAAATCCACATGTTGCTCAGCAAAATGATATTTATTCCAAAGACAATTGTCTGCTATCAGCTTAAGTGAATCATTTGAGTCATCTCCCCAGAATTTTTCTAATCCTTATTGGTTGGGACAAGTAGCTGGATATTGAGAAAAGTATTTCACTTGCAGTTGGCTCTACCATAGAACTAGGGTACACAGCACAGTCCTGAGACTATGAAATGCTGAACTGAGAACCTGTAACTGGTGCATGATATATGAATGCAGAGTGGTCTATCAGGCCTGTTTCAGGTGTTTATTTTCCCCCCCAACTCTAACACAGGTCTCTTTTAGGTAAGATCACACACATATTTTAATGTTTTGTAACCACCCCTACCAGCCTAATGCCAGACACATATCAATACATACTCACTGAAGATAGCTTATAAAAACCCAAGAGTATTTTCTTTTTAGAAATGTTTGCTATAGGGCATGTGTGCTCACCAGAGAAATAGAGACAGAAAGCAAGAAATCACCCCCAGGGAAGATGGTCACATAGCAATCCCTTCTCCTCCTTTCTTCTCCTGGGATCTTGGGATTCATGCACACGTGCCTGGTGTGAGGTTAAAGTCACTAGATATGGGACTTAAACTGCGGTAAACTATGTGGGAGTCCAGTGATGTAACCATTATGCCATCTGGTCCTGAGTATTTATTGTTAATGTGTTTTCCTCTTATATGTAAAATATTATGTTTCTATCTTGCCCTCAAAACCATAATATCTCTGTTTTGTCAATGCAATAAAATATATACACATAATTTTTTTATACTGTGTATGACTGTGGTTGGTCATACATAAATATTCCTATTATGTTCCAGGCAGTTTTGTGAGACAATTTGTTGTCTCAACAAATGTTGATGAAGATGTATAGATTTTCTCTATTTGAAGTTAACTGACCCACATGAAGCTTGAATTTGTTGTCTTTTTAAATGTTTAACTCTTTAAACATCCTCACAAAATAGTTATTGATAACCTCATCTTACTGTTGTGGAAACCGAAACTCAAAGAAATCAGGTGACATAAGAGAGATTTTAATCTAGGTTTTATATATATATATATTTTATATATATATATATGTATGTATGTATGTGTGTGTGTGTGTGTGTGTGTGTGTGTGTGTGTGTATGTATATATAACTCTAGACCAGTGGTTAGAGTCTGAAATGTCATCTTGTTCACTGTCAGTGCTTCCATGAAATGTTAAGAGTCTGCCAAAAATTCTTTCATGTCTTTTGCAAAGCATCGGTTGGTGGCAAATTCAGTAAATCTTTTATATATTGCTGACTTTCTTCATACTGCTGCTGTGGAGTGAGAAGCACTTGCAAATGTTTCTTCAGTAGAAATAGGGTTTTCCAAAAATTGAGGAGTTAGAGAATATGATATACTATTATCGCTGTAGCTCTACCCCAGGAAAATTGTAGTGCTATCCCAAACTGATTGTCTGTGTGCACAGTTCTAAAGTGTGCAGCTTTGACCATTAGTATATATATTATAAATATAGAGTATAAGATGTTTATGGTGAATACTGGGAGATGATGTTAAACATGTAAGTAGGTGGCATGTTATGAAGGGCTTTCTTTGACATGAAAAAACTTTGAAAATTGTCCTATAGATAATGAGAAATCATTAAATTATCATAAATAAAAGAATAAGTTGATCAGAATTAGGTTCTAGAAAGGCCACTGTCTCTGGACACCATAGCTGATACATATTTAAAATGGAGATTGAAATGGAGATGCCTACTGTCATATAATTGAAAGGAATGATATTGTAATAGCCAAGGAGAAATACAAAGGAGGCTGTCAGGGTGTTTTGAGTTGACGACCGTGGTTTGAATCCTGGACTTGGTGGCTTGCTTTCTCAATTTCCCTTTTTTCTCCTCTCTGGTCAAATTAAAATAATAATAAAAAAATTAAAATAATTTTTAAAAACTTCAGAATCTTTATAGGTGATAATGGAATTCTTAGAAATGGAAGAGAAGTCTGAGGGAAAGTATGGAGAGTAAGATGGGAGGAAATTTAAGAAGAGAACTTTGGGGAAGAGCAATGGTTAATGGGTAGATATTTTGAGTAAGTTAATGGCATTTCCATGAACAGTGTGTTAACATTAGGCATGTTAAAAGTGGAGGAGGCATAACAAAGTAATAGAACATGTATCTGTAATCATGAAATACTTTGGCATATAGTTTTATCTTAGATACCCTGTGTAATGCAAGAAGAGAAGTGTTATCCCACAACCCAAGGGAGCAATAATATTAAGATGGAATGGTCAGCACTATGCAATGCCAGAAAGAGAGATGGGGATAACAAAGGATCCATCGTAATAGACCTAAGTTGTTTTAGTGGAGTTATGGGAAGGGCTTGGTTCAACCTGCTTTAAGAAGTTATGGAGAGTATTCAGTAAGAGGTTACAGCAGGATTGGTTTATTCCTTAACCAAGGCCCTAGAGATTACAGTGAAGAGCAATGGGAATCATGTAGGCAGTTAGAAAATACATAGTAAAAGGAAAAATATATGAGATTAGGAAATGGGGTGAAATCCCATTTCCCTAAGATGGTGTTACTTTTATACATGTATAAACTCATGTCTCTAGTCATAAGAAAGAATAAAATGTTTGCACTGGTGAGACAGCTGGCCTAGATTAGGGGTTTAACCTGGGGAAGTTGAATAGATTTAATCTATTTGAAGTTAACTGATTCACATGAAGCTTGAATTTGTTGTCTTTTTTATGCAGGATGTAAATAATAGCTAGCCAAAAGTATTTAAGACTGTTCACAGCCCTATCAAGTACACACATACAAATATAAAAAAGAGGATATAAAATAAAATTTAAGAAATATTGAGATAGCCCTAGAAAGAATGAGAGAAAAGAATCAACTCAGTAAATGAATAAGAGATTAAACTAGCAATGCATTTGATGAAATTTAGGCATAGTTAAGAGTTAAAAGACACACAAGACTACCAATACCAGGTAAGTTATTAAAGTAGTTTTAATTTAAGAATAACGAATAGATGACATAATATCTGAAATTAATGTATTGTTTAGAAACTTTCACAAATAAATCTATAGTTTGTTCAAGGAGAATTAGTTTGACTAAAAGGTCAGATTTTACATAGATTTGTTGTCACTAGACTTTATTTGTTTGAAGTTGGAAAATTTGAGCTTTCTTATTGCCATTACTTATAAAATATAACTGTGTGTCATTACAATGAAATACTGGTAGATTATTAGAACCAAATTTACTTAAAAAGGTATTTCTCATTTGAGAATGCTTTCAACACTTTGTTAGCTGATGTATTAATGAGCATGTCTTATGCAAACTTTGGATGGTTGCATGTTCACACTAACTGATAGATAGAAATGGATTTCTTATCTACTCTAGCATTTTTCAGTTCTAGGAAATGCATCTGTTTTCTTTAATTTTATTTATTTACATTCATTCACTGTACATCACAGCATAAAAAAATGAGATTTTTTTCTTTCAGAATACACTGTATGTTGACTTAATCAAGGATATTAACATACATGTTGTCATCAACAAATAATTTTCTATTTCCTGTTTCTTATATATTTCCCCCCCCACACACACACACACACACAAAATTCCCAACCTCTCATCCTCTGACATTTCCCATCCTCCTTCCATACTGTCTCTGGTGTTGACAGTTGCTTTTCATGCTGCCGGGGTCTAGCCTTGGCAGGGGTGGGTTATCTCGTCAGAGGTGGTGCAGGAAAGGAAGATGGAGGCCTCAGTGCCTTTTCATGCATGTTCTCAGTCGGACACCCCCCCAAAGATCGCTCTCTGTAGAGTGACAACTGCTAGGAATCATCATGCCTTTTTATTGAAAATGTGATACATGCAAATGGGTGAGAGGCTACGTGTTCTAATTATCAGTTCATAAAGTTTTAACAAGAGGGAACATAGGTCCCATTCAGGGTTGGATTAAGGGTGGGTCTATTGCAATTCTGCAATTGTTTGTTTGGTGTAGGCACGTCTCCATGGAATGCAGTTTCAGGAAAGCAGCTCCAGCAAGGAGAGATAATTATTAGCTGATGTGATGGCAGCAGCCATCTTGTGATTACTGAGCACGATGCTGAGAAAAGAAAATCTCAAGTATAAATATTAGTTCTTATGGATTTTAATAAAGAATGGTACTTATATTATTTTATAGAGATCTAAAACTTTATTTAAGAAATCTTAATATATTTTAAAGGGGTGAAACTATTGTTCACTTGGTAAGGGCGGGGACAGCTTTTTCAACTGGTGGTAAAATGATTAACAAGTTAATGAAGAACTTTAAGGTGGGTTTGTGGCAAACTTATGCATTCTATTGTGCCTGTTGTGCCACTGTTATGTATTTTGTTAGAACATTAGCTACTGTGGGGTGGGAGTGTTCTGGGCCAGTTTCAGCCTAAAAGGTTATTTTTAAGCTTATGTTAAATGTGTCTTGAAGGGGCTTTCCAAAGGTCAAGAAGATTTCTGCCTAGATGTGACTTTAGCACATCCTCTATTGTGACCGCAGGGATAAAGCATTGTAATTAACAATAGGTGGTCAGGGCAAAGGGGAGCAGTCGGGGGACTTTCTGGAAATCTTATCATATACTCAGGATGTATAAGAGAGCTATGTAATTCTTTTAAAGTAGTATATCAGGGAGTCAGAGGAGGGTTGCTTCCCAGCAAGACTACCGCAGTCTCTAGAGCATACAATAAGCGGCCTTGCCAACATGTTGAGTCCACCCAAGCTTTGCTCATAGGTTGGGGGACTTACAACAGCAGCCTTGCCAACTTGCTGAGCCGACCAAAGCTGTGCTCAAAGGTCAAAGGCTCGAAACAGATCCTGGGACCCCACCATGCCTTTTTTTCCCCACATTTTATTGGTTCACAAAATATCTTAATCTAAATACTTTCAGTAGCAAGTTCAGCTGATATAAACATATCTGTGAACACATGTCTGACTTTAGGTATAAAACTCAATGAACAGAATAAAGATACTATAAATTAGCACTTAGCAGAGGCTGTATAGCTTACTGCAGTCATTAAATAGATTTTTTAACATATTTTAATTTCAAGAAAAACAATTTTAGTTTTAATAAATCCAAAATTGTTAAGAGAAATTTGCTTAAGACTTAAAGCCAGGAAAAAGGTTAGATTCTGTTCAAATAGTAGGTAGATGAACTTATCAACTCTTCAGGGGAAGATAAAAATACTTAAATCTGGAAAACAAAGCAAAGAAGAAAATCAGTAATGTTTTAGTCAAAAGTCAAAAGTCAAAAATTCTATTCACCAGTTTAGTCACATTAATTAATCTCTCTTCTGTCATGGTCTGATCTTTCTGTTTAAATTCTGAAAGTTAACATTGAATTTGGGATTTGTCCCTACCATTAAGTTGGCCATTTTCTTGATTGTTTTATGGGCTCTTATTTCTGTGTGTTTGTCTTTAGTTTTCCTAGTATAGCAGTCCCTTCAGAACTTTCTGCAGAGCTGCTCTGGTGTTGGTAAATTCTTTCAGGTTTTGTTTATCTGAAAATGTTTTGTCTTCTTTTCCCATATGAAGGATAATCTTGCTGGGTATAGTATTCTTGGGTGAAATTGCTTTTCACTTAACATTTTGAATATATTTTCCCATTCTTTCCTTGCTTACATTGTATCTGATGAGAAGTCTGCTGTTAGCCTGATGAGTTATCTTTTGTAAGTAACTTGATTTTCTTGACAAGTTTAATATCTTGTCTTTGTGGTTTTGGTCAATCTGGCTATGATGTGCCTTGGAAAAGATCTTTTTAATTATTTTATTTAACTTTATTTATTTATTTAAATTTCACCAGAGAGGGACAGAGAGAGACAGAAAGGGAAAGTGAGAAAGCAAGCCACTGGATTCGGGATTCGAATCACAGTTGGCTATGTGGGATTCCAGCACTCTTAACCACTGCACAACTTGCTGGCCCCAATGGAGATCTTCTTGGGTTGATTCTATCTGCAATCCTTGGTATTTCTTGAGTCTGGATATTAGAATGTCTCTCTAGGTCTGGAAAGTTTTCCTTCAGAATTTCATGAAATAGATTATCAAAGCCCTTATTAGTTTCTTCACTTTCTGGGATACCAATTATCTGGATGTTTGGGTGTTTAATGGTATCTAGTATTTCTCATATATTATTCTCATTTTTTAATTATTTTCTCAGTCCTTTTGGTGAATTTTTCTAAATCAGAAGTTCTGTCTTCTACATCTGAGATTCAGTCTTCTGCATGATCCTAATCTGCTTTTAATACTTTCAAAGGATGTTTTGATTTCTTGTGTTACAGCCTTCATCTCTAACAGTTCTGTTCAATTATTTTTTTATGGTGTCTATTTCCTCTTTCAACTCATGAAAGAACTTCCTCACCTCATGGAACTCATTGTCTCTTTTCTCCTGCATCTTCTGGAGTCCATTGTCTCTTATCTCTCATATCTCTGTTAGCTTTGTTACTATGAATATTCTAAATTCTTTATCTGACATTTCCATGAGTTCCATTGTACTGTCTGTGGATGATGAGAAGTTGTTCTTTTCCTTTGAGGGAAAGATATTTTCTTTGTTTCTCATATATCTTGCACCTTTATGTTGGTTTCTGGTCATCTCATGGACTGCACACTTCTTCCTAATTTCACAAAGTTAAATCTAAACATTCAGAACTTTATAGAAGGTGATCTGCAGTCTTTCTGTAGTTCTGCTTTTCTCCCTTTGTGCAGCATATTCAGTTGGAATTGAGGATTTTGATGACCCTAATAGTATTCATCAATTTAGCTACTGTACACCTAAACCTGTCTAGACACTCAGTGTGTGGAGGCTGCACAGCAAGTGATAAAGATAAAAGAAAAAGAAAAAGAAAAGGAGAAGGAAATAAAGAAAGAAAAAAAAGAAAAAGTAAAAGAAAAAAGAAAAAGGAAAAGAAAAAAAAAACAATAATCAGAAAAAGAAAACATTGTGAAAATTATTGCTCACAGCTCAAATGCTGATGGCTTCTCAAAGGGCCTGTGCTTTGCCTCTCCTAAATGGGAGAAAAAAAAAGTGAGAATTAACAAGATAAAGGAGAAACAGAGCCAAGAAGTACTTTACATTAAGAATAAAAAAATAATAAATAAAAAAGAATTAAAGTGAGTGAGAGAGAGAGAGAGAGAAAGATACAGAGGGTGCCCTGCCACTCTAGATCTTGGGGTCAGGAGGGTGAAGTCTGAGCAAAGAATCTTTGGTTGTCCTATCTCCTGAAAGGGATTGCTCACAGCTCAAATGCAGATGGCTTCTCAAAGGGCTTGTGTTTTGCCTATCCACTCTAGATCTTGGGGTTGGGAAGGTGAAGTCTTAGCAGAAAATCTTCAGTTGTACTAACCCCTGAAAGGGATTCCTCACAGCTCAAATGGCAGAAACATGTTTTGATATCCTTTTGCAACATTTAGATATGATGTATAAATATATAAATATGCCCAAAGAAATGTTGATTTTTTTCTCTGATGAGTAAAGACAAATACCAAAATTTCCAAGAGTCAAATGCATGGTAATCAAAGTGTTTGCACCACAGATGAGTCTTCTTAGGCAATCCTGTTATCTTATCATCAACATAAAAATAGCAAAATATCTTATCCCCAGGGACCAGCAGTTAGCATAACATCTATGTCGCTGGATTCCCATGTAGTCGACCGCGGTTTGAGTCCCACACCCAGTGGCTTAAACTCACGCCGGGCACATGTGCGTTTGTGCCCAATATCCTGAAAGGAGAAGGTATTGTGGCATGGCCATCCCCCCTGGGGGGGTGATTTCTCGCTTTCTGTCTCTCTGTCTCTCTCTGTCTTTCTAGTAAGTACACATGCCCTATAGTGAAAAACCTCTCAAAAAAAATCTTATCCCTGAAGTAATAGGTTATGAATCTTTCTCGTATAAGACATCCCTGATAATAAATCACTGCTGTTGATATATGTCAATTGAGCAAGAAGTTTAAAGTCATACACAAAAATGTCTCTACAACTCTCCCCTAATTTTTTAATCTGGTTCTTTAATTCTATTTCCTTAAAACCATAGCACTTGCAAAGTAACATATCCCAGGACACATATAGTATAATATTTTTATATATGTATAGAATCATATTTTTCATTCATTACTTTATTCTGATCTGTAGTATTTATATCATTATCTTTACTATCACTGTTTCTTTGTGTTTGTTTTGTTTTTGCTATAGACCACATGTGCTTGCTGGAGACAAAGAGGGGAAAAGTGAGGAATCAACCACCACAGGGAATGGCCACACTGCAATCCCTTCCCCTGTATTTTCCTCTTGGTATTTTGGGCACACATGCACATGTGCTTGTCAGGATTTTCAAGCTACCAGGTCCAGATCTTGAACTGTGGTTGGCCATATGGGAGTCCAGAATCTTAACTCCTACATACCACCTGCTGTCCTCTTTACCATTACTTTTAATGCACAAGCTTTGTATCATTGATCTACTTTTATTTTTGGGTTTTTAACACAATAATAAAAATAAACAAAAATAAAGACAAATAATACATTCTTTAAATATATATTAGACATGATAAATAAATGTTATCTAAATAATATTTTATACATACTTCTAACATGTAACTAACACTTAAGAATTAAAGAATTCACCTAAACCCAGTCAGAATGGCCAAGATTTGGGGCCAGCAGGTGGTGTGGTGTTTAAGGATGCTGGACTCCCACATGGCCGACCATGGTTCAAGTCCTGGACCTGGCGGCTTGCTTTCTCACTTTCTTTCTTTTGCTCTAGCTCTCACTCTCATTCTGTTCTTCTGTGATAAAATTAAAAATAAATACATATATAAAGTTAAAATTTAAAAAAAATTAAAAAAAATTAAAAATGGCCAAGATTTTTAAAATGAAGAACAATAAGTGCTGGTGAGGCTGTGGTGAAAAGGGAACTCTTACGCTGTTGGTGGGAAGGTAAGTTAGTATAGCCACTATGGAGAATAATATGGAGGTTCCTCAAAGATCTACAAATAGAACCACCATATGCTCCAGAATTTCCACTGCTGGGTATCTACCCAAAGGATAGGAATACACTGAGTTGGAAAAATACTTGAAAATCCATGTTTATTGAAGCATTATTCACAATTGCTAAGGCATAGAACCAACCAAAATTTCCATGAACAGATGACTGTATTGAAAAATGTGGCACATATACATTATGAAATATCACTCAGCCATAAAAAAATAACACACCAGCATTTGATATAATGTGAATGAATATGGAATATTTATTGCTAATCAAAGCAAGCCGCACTATGAAAGAGAGGCATTGTATGTTCCCACTTAATATATTGGGTTGTTGAGAAAGTCATGACATATTTTTCTATGCAAAAATGTGTCATGACTTTCCTGATGATTCAATATACTGAACGTCCACATTCTATGCAGGAACTGAAAGATTGGAAGGTATAAAGGGATGGAGAGCAACTGTGGAAACCAGATAGAATATGAGAGGAGGGTAGGAAATAGGAGAGTGTGAGAGGGAGGGAATCAAGTGGAAAAAGATAGAAGCAAAACATTTAAGAGACACAGATATGGGAAATTATCTGTTGGTGACTATGTGTATGGTAGTACCTTTGACTGAATTATAATGGATTCATGGTGGAAAAATTCATTTGGTAGACTGTAATGATATACAATGATTGAATGTAAATTTTTTTTAAAAATTAAGAATTACTAACTACTCAATGTGGTTTGCTTCATATAATTATTTGAAACACACCACATCCAGGAATTAAGTCTTTTATGAAAACCCATTTTGCAATCTTTGAAACTTATTGAGCTTCAACAGGATTCCTTGATCTAAGAGAAATAAAATCAGACATACAAGTATCAACAAGAAAAATATTTCTCCTCCCCCTTTTCATACCTTTCAGTAGGGAAAACAAAGTATTGTGGTATAGTGGAAAGAATAGCAAACTAGAAATTACTCTCTGAAATTTTGACCTGACGTTACTACTTATGGTCTGCACAATTTTATACACTCCTTTTACCTTTATCTTTTTAAAAGATAATTGCCCTTTTATGTCAAATGTGATAGCTGGATTTGGCCAGACTCACTGTGTGTAGCTTATGCTGACTATAATTTTGTGATCCCAGGATTCCCTGTCTATTCCATATAGAAGTTCTGGGTTAAAATATCTACCTGTAGAAGTTTTATTTGCAATAAGGATTGTTCTTGGAAAAGTAGATTCTCCCCTTTCTTTCTTTCTTTCTTTCTTTCTTTCTTTCTTTCTTTCTTTCTTTCTTTCTTTTTTGAGATATTTTTGCTATAGGGTACATGTGCTCACTGGAGAGACAGAGAGAGATAGGGAGACAGGAAGTGAGAAATATCCCCCCAGGGATATGACCATGCCTAAATGCTTTCTTCTCCATTCTCTTTTCAAGGTTTTGGGTATGCATGCACATATACCCATCATGAGCTTTAAGCCACTGGGTCCAGGACTCAAACCATGGTCAACTAAGTGGGAGTCCAACAATATAACCACCATGCCATTTACTGGCCCCTCTCCCATTTATTTTAATAAATACACAGGAATTGGTTTTCAATAATTGAATAAGGGGATGTGAAATTTTACTCTGTTTCAGAAGGTAAGTTTTTCCTTTGTTTTAGGAGGCAACCTCATTACTTCTCTGCCAGCTGTGGAGACCTTTCTGTTCCCCAGGCTTTCATTTTGCTTGACATATGTCAGCTTGGTTTTCTTTTAAAAGACACATGGTAGATAACGAAAACTTTTATATTCTTGGAATTTGTGATCTAGATGTTTCACCATTCATCTCATCAGGAACTTTGCCTAGTTTGTAATGGGTCCCTGTGTTGAGGCTACCAACAATGTCAATTAATTAAAATGAAATAATCACAAAATGACAGGTGAACAGATGTCACCTAATTCATGTGCATAATGGGCCAGACTCCAAATCCGCACCTTGCACTAGGGTACCACTAACATGTCTTTGGCTTGATATTTGGCCTGCCCTGAGATTTTCCAAATCCTGTTTCCAAAAGTGTAACTTGAGAAGGGATTCTCTGAGGTGAGAAATGAAGGAAAAAATGCCCAGGTGTATTCAAACTGTCAACTCATCGATGTGCAGAAATGATTGAGTTTTGCTTCACTTCACTGCCACCTCCTCCCTTGACATACCAAGAAATAGCTGAGAGGAAAATGTCGTGAAAGAACAAACTATTTTTTAAAAGAGTAACGTTGGGAGCAGGAGGCTAAAGCATAGTCTTTCTAACTTCTCTTATGCTTATGTGATTGAGAAACAGAAAATTGTTAGGGAAAAAAACTGTCTAGTCTCTTATTTGTGTTTTTCACAGTAATATCTCTTTAGGAATGTTGAAAAAAACGTGTGTAGAAACTGAATCTCAAGCAAGGCAAAATGAGTTTCTCAATGTCCACGTACATAAGTGACAAAGTTAGATTTATAACTAAAGCTTCCTAAATTATAGTCCTAGCTGTTTCATTAAACCATGCTTGTGTGTTAATAATGTTTATCTTTGTGTCTGTACTAAAATCCAAGAAGTCTTTCTTAGATAATAATACACAAATACTATCTTCTGCACTTTAAAGATTTTGTTGAGCTACAAGCCACCACAATTTGTCTAGAACCCTGGTAAACATAACTGCTAAACAATATAGTTTAAGTATGTAGAAGAACTCATTGAAAACATAATTTGCCCAAGAAGGAAAAAAAATATGTATTTGGCCACCATCCTCAGAAATTGAAACATTTATTGGAACAAATCCTAGCATCATGTTTAAGAATTTGACTTCACTGAAACCAGCAGATGGTGTAATCGTTATGTTGCTAGACTTCCATGTAGTCAATTATGGTTTGAGTCCCAGTCCTCACAACTTAAAACTGATGCCGGGTGCGTGTGCTTCTGTTACCAAAATCTCAAGAGGATACTGGAGGAAAAGCGATTGTGGCATGGTCATCTTCCCTGGGGGTTGGGGGGATGATTTCTTGCTTTTGTCTCTCTGTCTCTCTGGTGAGCACACGTACCCTATAGCAAAAATATCTTCTAAAAAGAGAGAATTTTACTTCACTGTTACAAAGATTGATTAGAATTCTTACTCTACCATTTTCTGTGAAACTTTGGTCACATCACTTTGCCCCTTTGAAAATCAATTTCTTCATCTGTAAAACAGGAATGATTGGGACCAGCGGTTAGCGTAACGGCTATGTCATTGGATTCCCATGTAGTTGACCGTGATTCGAGTCCCGGACCCGGTAGCTTAAAACTCACGCCAGGCATGTGTGTGTGCATGCATGCCCAAGATCCTGAGAGGATAATGGAGGAGAAGGGATTGCGGTGTAGCCATCTGCCCTGGGAGGTGATTTCTCGCTTTTTATCTCTCTGTCTCTCTTTGTCTTTCTGGCTAGCGCACGCACCCTATAGCAAAAACCTCTGCCAAAACAAACAAACAAACAAAAAAACCTCGGCAAAAAAAAAAAAAAAAAAAAGAAAGAAAGAAAAAAATAAAAAACAGGAATGATTCACATTCTCTTCAAAAATTTATTTTCAGGACTGAATAAATAAGATGATATTAGGCATTTAGCAACTGTATGGCATATAGTATCTAAGATATGCTAGCCATTATTATTATCAACACTCTACATTCAAGTCTCTGATAAAATGTTAGTATTGGCCCAGCTGGTGGCATGGCAGTTAAATCTCTGGATCCCACATGGCTGATAGCATGGTTCAAGTTCCAGATTCAACAACTTGAATGGCCATCCCCTCTGGTGGTGCTTTCTCACTTTCCTTCTCTCTCTCATGAACACATGTGCACTATGGCATAAAAAGTAGAGAAAAGTTTGTATGTGCACACATACACACACACACACACACACACACACGTCTTCTCACAGATACATGTATATACATATATACTTTGTGTGTGTGTGTGTGTCTGTATTTATTTCATTTTCGTCTTCTTTATTAGAAGGTAGACCTCATGAAAACAGCAGTATGTATCTATTACTCACTGCTGTATCTTCAGTACCTAGGTCAGATTTTCTCAAAGTTAGCAAACACCACATATTTATTTAGTGAACAAGTCAGGTGGTCCCCATATGTGGAGAGCCTTCATGCTAGAATGAAAATCAAAATTAAAAGAACTAATTAAATTGAAACTCATTTTTGCATTGTAAGTATATTATATTATTTCTATTCTTCTCTAATATTTGACATCCTCTGTTCTATAGGAACCATCTTCAATGATAGAAAGCAATTTATCCTGCTCTGCCATGCTTTCAAAGATTTTAGTCTTTTCTTGATTATTACATTATCCTTGTGACAATATTCTTTTGCCATATATTAATTTTTAAATCGATTTGACTAAGATCATCCATCTTGATTATAATAGGTGTTAGCTATTTGCTTTTTCATTCAGTCATACTATTATTTAAATAATGGCAATGATAATAGTAATACTGTGGGATAATAGTCCCTCCATGTTAAAAAAAATGCAACCAAAGGATTAATGGGGACAATATGAAATAATCAGTCAAATCTCTGCATTTTTTCTTTCAGTCTAAGAAAGTCTACCTACTACTGCCTTGCTGTTCCTTTCATCACCCTCGCTGCCTCCACCACACATAAACGCATGTACCACATCTTACCTCCCCAGTATTTACTACTGTGTTAAGTTCCCATGCCTTTGAAAAGAGAGCAACCGAAGGGTACAGGAAGGGTAAGAACCCCAAGGAGGATTTGTACTAGAACATGGGGTTTAGACAAAGACTAACAGATTACACAAGGGAAGCCTGTTATCAGCATCTGTTTTTCAGTTATACACATTGGATTTTATACACCGTTATAAACTTGTTGGTCTGATTCTTCATGGCTATCTTTATTTTATTTGAATCATTCTCATTACATAGTAGCTCCACATAGGCCACTTTTTAAAAAACCTTGGAGATCATGCAGTAGTGCAGTAGTAAAACTAGACCCACATGAGAAAGGTCCTGAATTTAAGTCTTAAGGCCTCCTTGAGCAAACAGTGAGTGCATAGGTGTGTATATGACCCAGGCCAACTGAGACTGGGGGTAGATCATAGTATGAGACTCTGTTAAGGGTGCCTATATCTAAGTCTCTTGTCTCTGTCTCTGTATGTCAGTCTTATGGAAATGTAAATGGATAAATCTTTAAAAATTTTTTTTTAATATTGATAGGTTTTTGCGTGTACTAGTTGGGGGTGAGCTTTTTTGTTGTTGTTGTTGAGTCTAAAACTCCAAAAGCCACTCTACTTCAGGAAATTGACATAACCTAAAGAAATATTAAGACATTAAATCTACTAACTACCCACAAAATCAAATAATGCATCCCCAAACTGATGTGGTAATGTAAGGACTAGCTCTTATTTTGAATTAACTGTGACCCTATTCAAAGTTTTTGAAGATGTGTTATTAAATACTATTAATTTCCCCAGTCTTTAACATTGTACCACAATAATATTAATATTTACTTACCTCACCTCAACACTTTAAAAGAGCCATTCTCTAGTACTAAGTTACCCAGTAGGTCATGTTACCATCTAATGAGAAGTTACATGATAAGCCAAAGTGAGCGATGAGGTGGCCATCAACCAACCTACTTTCTAGCCCTATTTCTACCACTAACTTATACCTCCCGAGATCATTTTTTTTCTCTATATACCAGGTTGCATAATGTGTAAATGATGATTTTTAATGCCTAATTTATTTTCTAATGATTATGATTCTCTGAGATACATTGGTAATTTAGAAAGGTATGCAAGTTCTTTTTCTTTGCCTAATTCATCTACTCTACAACAAGTTTATTACAATGCCCATGTGGTTTAAATTGAACCTTTGAAATACAATACCTAGCAAGGAATTAGTTGTAATCTGGTTTGAAATATATCAAGGTATTAAGCAATACTTTACCAATTTAACAATTACCTTAATATTTTTAAATGTTTTTGTTTCCTTGAATTCTGAAGAAAATTGTTATGTGAGTTCATCTAATTGATTAAATTTAATGAGACACACATACTCATTGAGGCTACAAATATGTATATGCTGTTGATCATTACAAAAGGGGGCCAGTCCTGTGGTTTAGTGGTTAAGGGTTCTGGATCCCATATGGCCAACTGAGGTTCGAATTCCAGTTCCGGGGATTGGGAAAACAATCTGTGAACATGTGTGTAACCTGAATCCTGACAGAATGTAGAAGTGGAGGAGAAGTAATTGCCGCATGACCACATCCCATTGAAAGGTACTTCCTCCCGTCTTTCTCTCAATTTCTATTTCTCTATCTCTGGTGAATATGGACACCCTTTAGTGATTAAAAATAAAACAAAGAAAAGGTAATGGATGTAATATTTGAAATTCATCTGAAATAATACTTCTCATGCAACAAGCGACATTAATAATGTTAAAGTAAAAGGAAGGCTTAGGGCTGGCCCTGTAGGCTACGGGTTAAGGGAACCAGATCCACATGGCCAACCATGGTTCAAATCCTGGCTACAGCAGCTTGAAAAACATGCTGGACACCTATGCACGCATGCCTAAATCCCAACAGGATGGAGAAATAGAGGAGAAGGAATTTTGCCATGACAGTTCCTCATTGGGAGGCACTCCTCCCTCTTGCTCTGTCTCTTTGACTCTCTCTGGCAAGCTCATGTGGTCTTTGTTCACTTTCTTTTTTGAAGAAGAAGGCTTAAAAAGTTTTCTGTGATCTAGGGGAAAATCATGGCATGGGACTAGCAGTTAACATAATGGCTATATCACTGGACTCTTATGTAGTTGACCATGGTTCGAGTCCCAGACCCGGTGGCTTAAACTCATGCCAGGAACATGTGCGTGCATGCCCAAGATCCCGAGGGGGGAATGGAGGAGAAAGGATTGTGGCATGGCCAACCCCCTGGGGGGTGATTTCTCGCTTTCTGTCTCTCTGTCTCTCTCTGTCTTTCCGGTGAGCACATGCACCCTATAGCAAAAACCTCTCAAAAAAAGAAAAGAAAAGAAAAGAAAAGGAAAAAAAGAAAAAACAGAAAGTCATGTCAGATGCTCAGTATTTAAAATACATATTTGAGGTCAGCAGGTGGCATGGTGGTTAAGGTGTTGAACTCACACAGTGCTGGATTCACATAGCTGGTTGACTGTGGTTCTAGTCTCGACCAAGAAACTTGAAAATCATGCTGGGTGTGTGTCCATGCATACCTAAAATTTCAGAGGAGACTGAAGTAAAAGGGACTGTTCTGTGGCCATCCCCCTGGTGGGTTATTTTTAACTTTCACTCTGTTTCTGATGAGTGTACATGCCCTATGACAAAAACATTTTTTAAAAAGATGCATATTTGTTTAGTCCAATTCTCTTCATAAAATCAGAACATAGAGTTGAATTTTCCCTTCACTTACACCCATCCAAATCTGAAAAATGAGCAAGAAACTGCTAAAAATAACTGAATATCCAGTATATGGGTACAGAAACCCCATGCCTTTCCTTCTGCCTGTTTATTATTACAGACAACTCCATAACATATTAAGATATTTTCTTCAAACTAACAAGTAAAATCTAGGGATAGTCCTCAACTGTTTCAACAGCCATTCTATAAAATAATAGATGTGCAGAGTCCTATAACCCATGATATCAGTTCTTCAATCTATTACCTTAATGATGATGTACAGTTTGCTTACTTCACTTCTGCTTTTGGGTATCTACACTTGATTTTACTTTTCATCAAATGGCCAGGTGCTTGTTGTGACTCAGGGAATTCTCAGTTCTCTAAACTTCTCCTAGAATTAGCTGAATTTTGTTCTCAGTCACCAGTACCTTTAATCAAACTCTCTTCTATAGCAACCTGTTTTGAGCCACTTGCTAAAGTCTATCATTGCAGAAATCTTGTTGCATCTAGCTCACATTTCCATCAAAAATTTGCTAGAAGGTCAGCAGGTGGCATGCTGGTTAAGGCACTGGATCCCACATGGTAGACCCTGTGTTTTGAGTCCTGGACCTGGCAGCTTGAAAATCATGCTGGGTTTATGTGTGTATGTGCCCAAAATTCCAAGAGGAGAATGGAGGGAAAGGGTTAGTAGTGTGGCCATAACCCCTCAGGGATGGTTTCTCACTTTTCTTCTCTCTGTTTCTATCTGTATCTCTCCAGTGAGTACATGTGCCTATGGCAAAAATCTGAAGAAAAAAAGTGCTATGGGTCGTCTGAAAATTCATGACTTTTTTTCTCTGTTTTTCTAGGCAAAAATGCATCATGACTTTTCTGACAACCCAATATTTTTTCTGTGATGACATTGTATATATTTTCTCCATAGTTTTTATCACCTTATAACATATGCTATAATGTTCCTGCTGTATTTAATGTCTCTCTTTCCATACTAGAATATGAATTTTAAGAGGACAGAGATTTTTGCTTCCATGTTTCAGTGATATATTCCTATAATCTAGAAAACTTTCTGGCATATAGAAAGGACTCCATAAAAATTTAATTAATTAATCTAGTCCAATCTATTTTATTTATTTTTTTAGAGATTTTTTAAATTAATTAATCTAGTCCAGTCCATTTTATTTATTTATTTATTAATCTAGTCCAAACTATTTTATATATTTATTTTTTAGAAATTTTTGCTACAGGGTGTGTGCACTTGCCAGACAGACAGATAGAAAGACAAAAATCAAGAAATTACCCCTCAGAGGATGGCCACACCACCATCCGTTCTCCTTCATTGTCCTCTTGGGATCTTGGGCAGACATGCACACGTCCCCGGCATGAGTGTTAAGAAAACTGGGTCCAGGATTTGAACCACGGTTGACTTTGTGGGAGTACAATGATGTAACCATTAAATCATCTGCTGGTCCCATCCAGTCCATTTTATATCAGACATTACAGATGTTGACAATTACTTAAATTTTTAAAATAAGATTCGAGCCATATTTTCTTGGATTTGTAATACCGAGTTTTGACAATTGGTCCTCTGTGAATCTATTTCTATTCTGTTCATTCTCTTCATTCTCTGGTGGCAGAGGTCAATCTTTGTTATTCTATTCTCTCCTTAGAAGTATCCTGAATACTTCTTTTATCACTCTAGTGGAGAAGGATCTTACATAGACTGCTTTAGCAACTCACATATTTTATATCTTTTAAAACCTAGCATACATCTCTTAAAACCTAGCAGTATACTAACCCCTTTCATGAAATCTTTTGCAATTAGTTCCACTCAACTTCTTTGACTTCCCTTTATAAAACATTTTTATTTTTTGATCTGTGTGTGTGTGTATGTGAGCGTGTGTGTATGTGTTTGTACTAGTGGTACTAATGGGTACATTAGGCCCTTTTTCCTTTTCATGAATATATTTGTAGTTATCGAGTACAAACTGCAGGTTCTCTTGAAAGGACTGCCCAGTCTCTGCTGGGACTATCCTACTGCCATTTTTCTTTTTTAAAAAAAGTCATTTAAATTTTTTTCAAATTATTTTTTTCTTTTTTATAATTCAATCACTGTACATCATTTAGCTTGTATAGAAAATTTATCCAAAATGAAATATACCTTAGAGCAGTTCAGTTGAGAATACTATACAAGTTATCATCAATAGGTAATAAAGCATTTCTCTGTCCTGCAAATGTCTTGCTTCTATATTTTTGTCACTAAGTTCCTTCCCTAAACTCTTCCCCTCTCCCACCCTCCTTCCACACTGTCCCCAGTGTTCGTAGCTATTTTCAATGCTTTTCTATCCTCCAATCTTTCAATCTCTACCATAGAGTGCTGACAGTCAGTATATTTTAAGTGGAGACATATGATGTCTCTGTTTCATAGCCTGACTTGCTTGACTCACCAATAAGTCTTCCATATTAAGCCACCTTCTATCAAATGCTAGGGTCTTATTGTTTTTTATGCCTGAATAGTATTACATGGAGTATGTGCCACACTTTTTTAATACATTCTTTTTTTTTTTTTAGAGATTTTTGCTATAGGGTGTGTGCGCACACCAGAAAGACAAAGAGAGAGACAGAGAGACAGAAAGCGAGAAATCACTCCCCAATCCCTTCTCCTCCATTCTCCTCTCAGGATCTTGGGCATACATGCACAAACATCTGGCATGAGTTTAAGCCACTTGGTTCGGGACTCGAATCATGGACTTCTGCATGGGAGGCCAGTGACACAGACATTACGCCAACTGCTGATCCCTCATTTTAATCCATTCTTCTGTTCATGGACATTTGGGTTGGTTCCATGTCTTAGAAATCATGAATGCCACAATAAGGATAGATGGATAAGCACTTTTCTGACTGAGCATTCTCTGATCCTTTGGGTAGATATCCAGGAGTGGAATTGCTGGATCATATGATAGTTCTATATCCTACTGCATTTTACAATCACAAATGAGTTTACTTGTCATTTTTTTCCAATAAATTTTTATTTTATTTACTTATTATTATTTTTAAATTTGGCCAGAGAGAGACAGAGGAAGAAAAAGCAAGCTGCCAGGCCTGGGACTCCAATCATGGTCAGCCATGTGAGAGTCCAGTGCCTTAACCACCACACTGCCTGCCGGCCCTGAGTTCACTTTTCTTTAGACTGCATGGAGTCATTTAAATAAATTGAGGCCATTTTATCTATAAGAATCATCATTTTATTATGCATTTCAAGAAGAAAAAAAGAGCTGTAGAGCTATAATATTTGCCTTTAAGTGATAAGGGTCAGAAGAGGTTCTTCAGGATGTTGAAAAAATGCATGGGACCAGCAGTTAGCGTAATGACTATATTGCTGGACTCCCACGTAGTCGAAAGCAGTTCGAGTCCCGGACCCGGTGGCTTAAACTCACGCTGGGCGTGTGTGCCTGCGTGCCCAAGATCCCAAGGGGAGAATGGAGGAGAAGGGATTGAGGCGTGGCCATTCCCCCTGTTGGGTGTTTCTGTCTCTCTGTCTCGCGAGTGCACGCACCCTATAGCAAAAACCTCTTCAAAAAAAAAAAGAAAAGAAAAAGAAAGAGAAAGAAAGAAAGAAAGAAAGAAAGAAAGAAAGAAAGAAAAAGAAAAAAAAGAATGCAAATGACAGTGTCATTTCTACTTGTGTTATTTATTTGAAGCTTGGTGTGGATTTTGGCTACATCTGTGCTGACTGTGTCAGTACATGCAAGAACAGTGTGTGCTTTTTCAGATGAGTGGCTTTCTAATGCTCAGTTTTTTGCAATGATTCTGCTTAAGCAAGACCTTTGAAAATACAAAGAACAGCTAAAGAACAAAACACACAGTATGTTACTCAGTGACCTCATCAAAGTTACGTCCATTCAGAAGAGAAATTTCAAGATTAGAAAGTCAATTTTCTGATGAAGCCGGTAGGTGGCATAGTGGTTAAAGTACTGGATTCCCACATTGTTGATTGTGATGTGAGCCCCAGACTCAGTGGCTTAGGAAATCACAGTGGGAGTGTGTGCATGTGCCCAAGGTCCCAAGGGGAAAATAAAGGATTGCCACATGGCCATCCCTTCTGAGAAATATTTCTCACTTTCTCTCTCTGTGTGTGTCTTTCTGTTTCTCCCTGGTGAACACACATACCCTACGGCAAAAAACTAAAAGAAACAAACAAACAACAATCAGCTATCTGTATAGTTTTAAAAGAAGTGGCAGAAAATTGAAGTAATTTCCAATCCAGTGACATTTGACATATGAAATTCTTTGGATTCTTAGTCTTTTTCCAAAATGCCACAATCAAGAAGTATTGATGGTTCTGGAAAAGGACCCATTTACCACTTCTAGTTTTCCTCCTTCCAGTGGATTGTCAAAGAATGAAAGTCTCATGCAATTGGGAGTGCAAAATGGTACAACTTTGTCACTAAACAAGTGACTGCCTTATGATACAGCAATTCTTCTCTTCGATATGTCCCCAAGAAACATGAAGACATATGTCTACACAGAGATTCATACAGAAGTGTTCATAGCCACTTTAGTCATAATATAAATATGTTGAAAATGACTCATTTTATATCCATCAACAAAAGAATGGACATAATCTGCAGTACATCTGTATGTGGGCTACTACTCAACCATAAGAAGGAACTATTGATACCTGCAACAGTATACATGAATCTGGAAACCATTATACAGGTTTAATATCTTTATCTGAAATGCTTGGGACCAGTAGTATTTCAGATTTTGGATATTTATGGAGTTTGTAGTATTTTCATATACATAATGAAATATATTTAGAATAGGACCTAATTCTAAACACAAATTTTTATTTATGTTCCACATACATGTTATATACGTAGTCTAGAGGAGATTTTACACAAATATTTTTTTTACTGCAGCATTTTGACTTTAACCTGTCACATGAGATCAGGTGTGTGAAATTTTCCACTTCTGGCATCATTGCACTCAAAAAGTTTTGGAGTTTGGAGCATTTCAGATTTCAGATATTTGAATTCAGAAAGCTCAACCCATACTTAGTTGAAGAAATCAGATCTAAAATAGTAGTCATCACTGTATGATTCCATTTTTTGAAGTTCTATCATAGGAGACACAAATTTATGGATAGAGAAATCAGGAAAGTGGTTATCACTGGAAGAGCAGGGAACTAGACCAGAAAGGGACACAAGGGAACTTTTTACGGTATTGGCAATGCTCTGCATCTTGATTGGGGTATTGGATTCAGGTGTCAACATTTGTCAAAACTAATCAAAGTATACACTTAAGATCTGTGCATTTTACTGAATGTAATCATAACTCAATAAAAAAAGAGAATATCATAATCTGAAGTTGATTAGATATTAGATTGAACTAAGTTTAGGTACTGATTTCCATTTCTAAAGCTATACCCAGTGACTTTGCTAATTTATGTTAGATTAACTCCAAAATATGAGTCACACAGAAGGGTGAACAGCCAATTGTGATATGAAAATGTGAAGAAACTTCTTTTCATCTATATTTAGAAAAATTGCATTTATTTAAATGTAAAAAAAAAGACCTTTATGATATTTTTAGATTTGATAAATACTGAAAATATAATGTTAGCATACCTGCTCAATGGCAAAATACAGTTTTTCAGAAGTACATTTAAAATCAATGGAAGTTTTATTTTGTGTTGGTTTTAAGTGACTTTTTCCAAAGATAGTCTGCCCCAGAAGTAAATTGTCATATACCCTTCTGGATACAGAATACTGCTGCCATTTTTGCAATGATTATTTTTCAGTTAACTAAAATATTTAAAGTCCCACAACACTTCACATCACAAGGGAGCATAACATAACAAATATATCATCCAGAGTTACTCTGGTGGAAGAGTCTATGAGAAGTCTGAAGTTCAGCCCTAAGTGCTTCTTTCACACTTCCTCCTCCTCAATAATCAACCCTGAAGATACTTCTTTATTTGCCCATGTCTAAGATGCAACTTAGAAATCACTGACCAATTCAACATTACTAATGGAATGAATATTCATTTGGGAATGAAAGTATAAGCTTGAGCTCTATAAGCTATTTGGCCACAAGAATCATTAGCAGGGTTAAGAAGTATATGGGATCAGCAGTTGGTGTAATGGCTATGTCACTGGACTCCTGTGTAGTCGACTGCAATTCGAGTCCCAGACCCGGTGGCTTAAAACTCACGCTGGGCGAGTGTGTGTGCGTGCCCAAGATCCCCAGAGGAGAATGGAGGAGAAGGGATTGCAGTGTGGCCAATCCTCCCTGGGGAGTGATTTCTAGCTTTCTGTCTCTCTGTCTCTCTCTGGCTTTCTGGCGAGCACACACACCCTATAGCAAAAACCTCTCCCCCCAAAAAAACAGAAGTATGTGTGTGGTGCTTATGAATCATATAATAGTACATTAAAGAAGAATAAAGACCAAGACCTGATGACATAATACAATGAGAGAAAAGAGGTAAGCTAAAATATTGAGAGATGTTGGTAGTAAGCAGTAGATTGTTACTGGCAGTAGTTGCTAAGGAAGTACTAGTGCCTTCAAAATATATGGAGAGAATTTTTCTTTTATTTTCTTCTGAACATCAGCATGGAACATTTCATTCCCTGAGAAACTATCATGGCATGGCTATTTGGAAAATGCCTGACTTGGATCAAGAAACAAGTTTATATTGGCACTTAATTCCATGTAACTAAAATCAATACAAAGAGCAAAGTCAACCGGTAGTTTGGCCTCCAGAATTTTTAATCCTCCCAGGCACTGTGTAGATCTGAGATAGATGGAAAAGATATACCACAATTTAGAAGGAGACAGGAAACTTCTGAAAGATAAACGTGACATCAGATGGATTAGTAAAGAGTAAATCGTCACCTTTGTAAAGATTATCCTGGATGATCTGAGGGCCAAAGAGCAAAGTCAACCGGTAGTTTGGCCTCCAGAATTTTTAATCCTCCCAGGCACTGTGTAGATCTGAGATAGATGGAAAAGATATACCACAATTTAGAAGGAGACAGGAAACTTCTGAAAGATAAACGTGACATCAGATGGATTAGTAAAGAGTAAATCGTCACCTTTGTAAAGATTATCCTGGATGATCTGAGGGCTGGCAGCATTTTTGAGTTTATTCTCTTCCAGTTTTTAAAAGTAATCCCACACAAGGTCAAACTAAAACCAGAATTTACTGTTAATTGATTTTTCACTAATAAAACTGAAGCTCCCCGTTTTGTTTGTTTGTTTGTTTGTTTGTCTGTTTTGTTTTTTCGAAAGAGGTTTTATTGCCTTAGAGACAGAGGGAGGGAAAATTAGAAATCATCCCCCTTCCAGGGGAGATTGCCATGCTGTAATCCCTTCTCTATTCTTGGGTGGGCAAGCTTGCACACACACACCCAGCGTGAGTTTCAAGCCTCCATATCTGGGACGTGAACCATGATCAACCATGTCTGAATTCAACAATGTAACCATTACGCCATCTTCTGGTCCCCAATTTTTTCAAAATATCATTATTCACATTTATACTTAAAGCCCAGTATTTTATAACAGAAATAGACTCTTTTTGTGTGTGTGTGAAATACTATGCACATTATTTTGTAAACAGGAATTTTTGGACCTAGGTATCAACATTTTTTGCTGATTTTTGCATCTGTATACATAAAGAATATTGATCTGTAGTTTTCTTATGCTGTCATTGAGTTGAGTATCAGAGCAGTATTGGTATCATATCAACAGCTGGAAAGTATTTCCTCTTGTTCTACATTTTGTAAAAGTTTATGAAGCATTGATGTTATTTTTCTCTAAAGTTTGGTAGAATTCACTGTGAAGCTCTATGGACTTGCAGTGTGTGTGTAATGTTATAAAATTATTAATTCAATCTATTTACCTTTAATAGGTCTATTTAGAATTTTGTTTCTTCTTGAGTCAGTTTTGTTACTTTATATTTTTCTAGAAATTTATTTCCTACAGTGTATCTAATTTTTTTTGGCATATAGTTTTTTGGTATATAGTATTCTCATAAAATCCTTTTACATTTCTGCAAGGATGGTAACAATGTTTCCTATTTCCTTCTTGGCATTATTAATTTGAGTATTTTATTTATTTATTTTGTCACATTAACTAAAGTTCTGTGAATTTTGTTGATCTTTTCAAACAAATTTTGGGGCTTTAAGCTTTTTTTCTATTTTAAAAACTCTTGATTGTATTTATGTATACTTCAAATTTCTAACTGATTTAACATTTCCCTTATTGCTACTAGCATCATAAAACTATTAGATCCTCTGAATTCATTGTCATCATTATTCTTTATTGTTTTCAACATTACCCACAGGCATGAACTTCTCTAGGTTTTGTTACTAATAGCATATTCTCCTTGAACAGAGCTTCAAATTCTCTTTTTGTATTAGGGTTCTCTAGGAAGACAGAAACAATAAGAGGGATAAATGTGTGTGTATATATATGTGTGTGTGTGTGTGTGTGGGTAATGTTGAAGAGAGAGAGAGAGAGAGAGAATTGGTTCATGCATCACACAATTACGGTGGCTGAAAAGTTCCACAACAGGCTGTCTACAAGCTGGAGATCTTGGGATGCTGGTAATATAGGTCAGTCTAATTCCAAAGGCCTCGCAGGTAGATAAGTCCATGTTGTAACTCATGCTCTCGGGTAAACGCTTGAGAACCTCTGAGAGGTGGGGTGCCACTGGTGTGAATTCTGGAGTCCAGAGTCCAGGTGAGCCTTAAGTTATGAAGTCTATGGTAACAGAAGAAGTCTGCTTTCTCTCAAAGAGATCAGTTTGTTTCCTGTATTTGTTCTCTCTGGACCCCTTCTTGGTTCGATTGTTCCTGTGCACACTTAGAGTGAATCTTTTTCACATTGTCTACTCAGACTCACGTGCAATTTTCTTCTGAAAACATCTTCACAGAAACACTCAGAATAATACTTTGCCAGATTTCTAGGTATACCTCAGTCCTGTCAAGGCAACACCCAAAATTAATCACTACCACTTTTATAAGACTTGTCTCTTTGCCTGGAATATAATTGTGTATCTTTATTGTGGGGCAAGTAGGAGAGACATCAACTTGCTTCTCCCAGAGTTATAGCTCTGAGAGGCCAGAAATGGTAGTGTCTGATGTTCTTGGCTTATTGCTTCCAGCTTGGAGCCTCTGGTTTATGTATGGACTGGGATCTGAGTGATCAGAGGACCAGGATTTTCAGCCTGTCATGCCTGAACTAGGTTCCTTTCCCTAAGAGTGAGAGTTGGGTTGTGGAAATCACTACCAATTTTCTTGGCCACATTTTGCCATGATAGTACTACTACAACATGGGTCTAGGGAAAACAAGAAGATATGTTTTTAACCTTCCTGTCCTGATATTGAACTATAGCTCTAGACTAGGAGTTCTCTAGAGCAGGAGTCAGTTCTTTTCTATTTACCTGACAAGAATACAATACTAGAAGTAGACCTTCTGTGACCAGCAGGTGGCATGGTGGTTAAGGTGGTGGACACTCCCACATCACCAACCACAGTTAGAGTCCTGGACCTGGTGGCTTACTTTCTCACTTTTTCTCTCTCTCTGTCTCTCTCTGGTCAAATTAAAATAAATGAATGAATAAATAAAATTAAAAAGAAAAAAAGAAGTAGACCTTCTGTCATGTGGAGCTGGTAGGGATAGGAAGGAGTCAAGAACCAGTCAAATAGCAAAGATTCTTACTAAGCTTTGATAGATTTTCTTTAATATATACTTTTCTTTTTTCTATATACTCTTAAGATAATTTACATAGGTTTCTTCTTTAATATAATTCTAACAAATTGAATGGCTATTTTATTGGAGAAAGAATACACTGAATTTCTCACAACACCATTCCAGAAGTTCTGCCTGAATGGCCTACATTTTTACATACATTGTGCCAGGAACCATTCATGAAATTGGCTGTGCAAAAATGAATAAAGTTATTTTTTTTATCTCACACACAAAAATAGACAATTTCAATCAAATGTGATATCGTCCCTCCTGAATTCTAAGCTCTTAAAAATATGATGAGATATCTATAAATATTGTCCATGGAACCGAAGAGGATGTGTTTAAGGAAAGAAGCAGGAGGCTTCCTGGAAGAGTTATGTCACTCAAGTCTAAAGAATGAATATGACATTTTTCAAGGGAAGAAAGGGGTTAGCAGGGCATTCCAGGGAAAGAATATAACAAGAGTGAAGTCAGAGAAGCATGAAATAAGATGGGGCAAGAGGAGAACCATCAGCAGTTTACTATTACTGGAACATAAAATATAGGAAATAGAGTGGCAACACCTCTGCTAGAGAGGTAAGCGTGAGTTATAACAAGCCATGTTAGGGAGTTGATATATTATCAAAAGGTGAAAAGGAGTTATTAAGGGCTTTTAAACAGTAGATTGACATAGTTGAGGTTAGTCCTTTAAAAAGATTGCTTTATCTGTGCTGCAAAGGAAGGTAAGAACACTACTAAACAGAGGCCAATACGGTTTTTTATAATGTTCTGTTTAAACACACCGTATACTTTCATTTACATATCATATATGACTGCTCTCATACCAGAATGGCTGAGTCGAGAAGTTACAATAGAGACTCTATCACTTCCTAAGTCTAATATATTTACTATTTGGCTCTTGACAAAGTAGATACAGATAGTTTGAAGGGAGTCAAAACTTAAGGCAAGTAAACATGATAGAATGCTATTGCAATAATTCAGACAAAAATGAATGGCAGCTCATATTTCTTCTTCATTGAATGTAAAATCATCATTAGCCATTAGTGTGCTGCCTCAGAATCTTTCAGACATATTTTCCTGCTTTGAAACCTCAGAGGATCATAAGCTTTTATAACTGACTCCAATATAGAATGAAAATTATAGTTAAAAATAAAAAAAATAGGCAAATAAGGTCTTTCTAGGACTGAGCAATATGGAATAAAAATATCAGAGACTATCTTAATTAATTAGTGACTAAGGAGTTGGTTAAAGTCACCTCATTGGTCCCTGTCCTTCTCTTGCACAGACATTGTTTCTATGAAGATTAACTCATACCAATGAAGACACTAATAATTATGCAAATGATTTTCAGATTACTAATTTTGTTGTATGGATTTTAAAAATATATTATGGCTCTGGAAATAGAGTTGACACCTCAATGTATAACTAAAAAGGAAGAGAATGACTCAGGAGGCAATGAGGATAAATACAGGTAGCCTATGTATATAAGGGACTTTTCTCTGCCCTATTTCTGTGAAGAATTTTAAGATGGATGCCATCTCCACATCTACTTATTTTTAGCTCCACTACTAGAATATATCCATACCAACGGGTTGGACATATGGTGTCACTCAGTGTTAGAAGAGGAAAATCTTGAATTTAGTGTGAGACCAAAAACTTATTCTGAAATTAGGAAATAAGCTTTTTTGGGGGGAGGGTAACTAACTTATGTTTTTAATTTGTTTTATCACTGTACATCTTTACAGTGTAAACACGTTTTTTCCTAGCATGAATACAGCGCATAATAGTCAATTCAAAGACACTACCATATACATTTTTATCAGTGAATAACTTTTCATTTTTGTGTCTATTAAATTTTTTGTTTGTTTTTTTTTCCCTGATTCCCTCCTTTTCATACCCTTTTACTTCCCATACTGTCTCTAGTATTTAGTTGCCCTCCCTGCTATTATACCTTCTAATGTTTCAGTATCTTCTATAGAGTACAGGGATTCAGTATATACTGAGTAAGGATATACAATGCTTCTCTTTCATAGTCTTACTTGTCTTGCTTAGCAGTAAACTTCCCTATTCATTTATTTTGTATCAAATGTCAGTATTTCATCATTTTTAATGGCTGAATAGTATTCCATGGAGTACATTTGCCACAATTTTTTAATCCACTCATCTATTCTTGGACATAGAAAATTGCCATTTTAAAACTATTCATTTCAGGCCAGCTAGTGGCATGGTAGTTAAGGCTGCTGGATACCACATGCCTGACCATGTGGTTTCAGTGCTAAACCTGACAGCTTAAAAAACATGCCAGGCATATGTGCATGTGTTCTCAAAATCCAAAGGAGATATTGAGGAAGAGGAATCAAGGAGTGGCCATTACCCATGAGGAGGGTGTTTTTCTCACTTTTCCTCTCTCTCTCTAGCAATACTTATGAGCTCTCATCAAATTTTAAAAAAATACCTGCTAATTTGTAAATAACCAATTTTATTTTCTAATGTATTGTATCCTGTTTCTAAAACTATCAAGTATTTTAAAATGATCTTTTATGAGATAACACTATAAAAGATATAAAAAAGGGACCAGCAGTTGGTGTAATGGCTGTGTCGCTGGACTCCCATGTAGTCAACCGTGGTTCAAGTCCTGGACCAGGTAGTTTAAACTCACACCAGGCACATGTGCATTTATGCCCAAGATCCCAAGAGGAGAATGGAGAAGGGATTGTGGGGTGACCATCTCTCCTGGGGGGTGATTTCTCACTTTCTGTCTCTCTGTCTCTCTGTGTCTTTCTGGTGAGCGCATCTGCCCTATAGCAAAAACATCTTAAAAAAATTAAAAACAAAAGAGTCAGAAGACATGGATCTTTGTCTTTGTAGAGCATATACTGTCTTGTCAGGGATACCAAACCTTTCCATATAAATTAAGGAACAAGAAATAGATAATAAATGACTGAATAAGGTACATTACAAAATTTGGCAATTTGCCAACAACACACTGTGTAATTAACTGTCTACTGTGCGATGTCTGGAAATTCAGCTAGGAATTCAGAGAAGTTCAGATCAGTAAGGGCCTGGATCTCACAAAGGAAGATGTAATTTAGCAATTAAAATGTGCTGTGACTCTTTAATAAATGGTAGGTTTTTTTCTTCAAGAGATATAGAAGACATTTTCGTGATGGAAGTAAAATATAGAATAAGGAAAATAATTAATTTCAGTATTATTGCTTTTATTAGGTAAGAGTTCAGACATGCTAACATTTCTGAATGAATCATTTTCTTATTATTTGGTAATTGAGCTGTAATCACCTTATAAAAATTCTATCCATGCTCTAAAAGTTATTCAAGTCAGCATTATAATTGGATAGGTACTATATCCCAAGCAGTATGCACAAATCAAGTGAAAAAGAAAATCACACCAATGCAAGAGGAAAACATAAATAAAGGGAAATACCATAAATGTACACATAGATTCTTGGATATTGATTTAATGTCTCTTTCAAGCTTTAGCATGTTACGTTTAGAGCATACGGTAGAGTGTCACATCTTCATTCCTAATTTTACCTCTGCAGAGGTGGCCCCTTTCAGCTCTTTAAGCTGATTCTTCTAATATATCTCTCTAAACAACTTGATACTTTGCTATTTTTTCTTTAATGTTTCTTCCATAAGAAGGAGAAAGAGAGAGTACTCTAACTCTATCTTGACGCAGAGATCCACCCCCAGCCTTTAGCCAGTCCCAGATAATTGGAGCATTTGTGCCCAGCATATTCAGGGACATTTTGGACTTGATCTAGCAACCTTCCCATGTGACATTGCCTCACTGAGCATCACATTTTACCACTGCATCACATCTGATTCTTATTTCTTGATTTATACATTTCAGTAATTCATTTTTTCTGACCTCTGTCTTACCTCAGGTTCTTCACCCTGAGTAAAGAGCCTAAAATAAAGGTTTACTATTCCTAGTTAACAGGAGCAGCAAACTTGAAAGAGTAAAACATGAAATAAGTGAAATTCAATGCAAGATGTGTTACCATCTTAGTTGCTATGGACATCTAAGGCTCCTTTCCACTGGAACACTGCAAGGAGCTATGTAGAATGCATCTTTCTACACAGAACTTTCTGAAGGATGGAATAGGGGGACAAATATTTATCAGCCTCCATTCCCCATCAGTCAAGAGCTTCCCCATGGGATGTTGAGTCTTTAGTATCTTTCCCAAGAGTTTCTTGATTTGCATATTATATTTGTCAAGATTATCTATAGAAATAGAACCAGTTGGATATACATACAGATATATAAAAGGAGATTTACTGGAGAAGTTGGTTCATGTGATTATGCCAGCTGAGAAGTCCCACAATAGTCTGTCTGCAGGCTGGAAATCCTGGGATACTGGTAGTGTGGCTCAGTCCAAAACCAAAAGCCTCAGAATAGAGAAACTAATGATGTAACTCAGTCCAAGGCCTGAGAACTCAGGGAGCTGCTAGTGTGAGTCCTGAAGTTCAAAGGCAGGTGAGTCTTGAGTTCTGAACTCCAGTATAGTAGTAAATGACTGTCATGATTTCTCAAGAGAGACCCTTTCACCTTCTGTATTTGTTCTCTCCAGGTCTTTTGTTGATTGGATTGTGCTCACCCACATTGAGGGTGGCTCTCCCTCATCCAGTCAATTCAGATTCACATGCAAATCTCCTATAGAAACATGCCTCCAGACAAACACAGAATAATGCTTTATCAGGTTTCTAGGTATTCATTAGTCCAGTGAAATTGACACCCCAAACTACCCATTACACATATACAGAAGTCCAAAGGAGAGTCTCGGGGCAGAAACAGAGATAAGTGGAATAGTTGTGATGGAGGAAGACTGTCAAGTTTCACCAGACTTAAGTTGATTGCTATAGAACTGTCTAAAGTAAATACTGTGCCAGAGTTGTGTAAAGCAGGAGAGAAGGGTCTGATATAGTCCATCCTTTGTACTATTCAGATCTGCTTATTCCTTCCATTAAACTGAATTCATATATAAAGGTTTCAAGAAGCTGTAGTATCTTCCAAAGACTTAATCCAAGAGGTTTGTTAGACCAATACAGAATTCCCACTGGTTTAACTTTTTGAAAGCCATAATTTATAACTATTATCATCTTCCTCCACTCACTCTGCATTTCTGTTATTTATGCCAGCACTTTATGAGGTCTAGGTTGCTTATTTAGTGTGGTAGCCAAGGCCTTCATACCTCAGAATTCTTAGGCAATGGTTGCTTAAACCCAGTTTAATCATGGTTACTACCATTTCCCATTTGGAATCATCATTGGGCATATAAGCAACAAAGATGTCTTCACTAATGCCCTTGATTCTTAAAATATTCCTATTTATTTGTTCTACAGCAATGATTCTCTTTATTATAATCAAGCTCAATATCTTCTACCAATACAGAAATATTTTTTTTCCTATTAGTTTTCCTGAATGAAGAAACTAAAATATCTAGAAGTCACAGCTTCATTTTTAGTTAAAATCTTTTTACATTCACTACTTGAAAAAAAAATCCAAAAGTTTTAGAAGTAGAAAGCACACATTTACTGATGAGATCATTTGGTTTCTTTGTAAGACGAGCCTGTCATACTTCTACTCATTGTTTCTTTATATTTTTGCTAAAGGGGACAAGGAACCATGTGTTACTTATTGTTTCAGTGCAAATATTGGATTTGGGAGGATAGTGCTCCAACCCTGTAGGACATTTTCCAAGAGCTAAACCTTAAATGGGTCATTTCTTTGTTCAGTTCTGTTAGCTGCTTCTGTGTGATGAGGCATATAAGAATTCCAACAGATTTTGTCATCAGCACTTCTGGTCATATCTCTTTCCTTGTAACATGGATCCCTTGGTCTAATGTACTATCGTCCAGAGAAACACACAGGTAATCCAGATATTCTGTAAGTCTGTGGATACTGGGTTACTGCATAGGCAAAGAGGCAAAGAAGGTAAACTCACAAAAGAGGGATGAATGCAAAATTCAGTAAAGAAGAATCACTACTCTCTCCTGGGTAAAAAGTGTTATAACAGATATGCCACCAATTTATGGGGTGAGCTTAATTGATGATATTACATATTACATTAAGGGTTCTCAAGGGTTCTCTCTCTCTCTCTCTCTCTCTCTCTCTCTATATATATATATATGTTATGACAATCCTCTTCTACTTGATGCTCTTGATAGCATTAGGTGCTGAAAATAGAAATTCTCATACTTTATGCCTATTTTAAAAGAATTATTGTCATGTCTCTCTTCCATATACTTCCTTCTCTCACCTCTTCCATTCTTGGGGTCAGGTGGAGGTATGGAAGTGGCATGAATGGACCCCTATAGGTTAGGTCTCAGGTTCATGTCCTGGGACCTCTGTGAGCACACTAGGTTTACGTATATGCCCATGATTCAGGTTGGCTAAGACTGGGGTGGATCTGGCACCAGCAGATGGCATAGTGGTTAAGGCACTGGACTTGCATATGGTTGACCACAGTTTGGGTTCTGGACCTCATGGCCTGAAAATTATGCCGGGTGCATGTGCATACATGCCCAATATCCCAGGAGGAGAATGGAAGAGAAGGGATTTCAGTGTGACCATACACCCAGAGGTGGTTTTTCACCTTCCCTCTCACAGTCTTTGTCTCTCCAGCAAGCATATACACTCTATGGAAAATACCTTCAAAAATTTTTTTCCGAGGGAACCAGCAGTTAGCGTAATGGCTATGTCACTGGATTCCCACATAGTCGACCCTCTCTTTCTCATCACAGGATAAGTCAATTAATTAATTTAAAAAGTTTCCAGTCTTGTTTCTTTCAGACTTTGTCCCAGAAATCCATATATATAGCTTACCTCAGACCATTATGCCAAATATGCGAAGTAAGTAACCAAGTGCAATATAACAACTCTATTGGAAATAGTTTTCTTTCACTGTTGTCTTTCACAGTGACTCCTGGGTAGCAGTCTACTTACAGCTATCATCAACTTACCAAACCAATCTGTGTCAATTGGTCCAAAGAAAATCTCCATGAAAGTGCCATGACATCACCTTTTTGGACTCTAAAACTAGGAACCCACATGGTTCAGTTCAGGGAAATTCACCATCTTCCATTTTTTTAATGCCTATATATAACTTTGATTATTTGTAGCCATTAACAGTCATACATTGAAGAATAATAACTTCAAAACATACCCATCATTTATGAAGAAAAAAATGGAATATAAAACTGTATGTAACTCCTAGTCTATTTATATTTCAATATATTTTTAATCATATTGAAGTAAATATGATTATAAAGAAACCTATAATGTATTATTGATAGTTATAGTCAGGTAGTAGAATAAGACATGATTTAATTTTCTTTTTATACTTTCCTATTTTTATAGAATTATTTATCTTATTTTATTTATTATTATTATTTTGAATTTGATGAGAGAGAGAAAGGGAACGTGAGAAAGTAAGCTGTTCGGTCTGGGTCTCAAACCATGGTGGGCCACATGGGAGTCAAATGTCTTAACCATCATTCCCTGCCAGCCTCTACTTTTCTTTTAAAAAAAGATATTTTGGCATATTTGTTGCACATGTTTATCTTTGGAATTCAAATTGTTAGGTGTTTGACTTTTTAGATTTTGCCTCTAATTTTTTTCCTGGCCTGGATATCCTCATACCTATCTCCTTGTCATTGTTTTCTAACATGTAACAATTTACCAAATTTATATTTCATTGTATTGAATCTTCATTTGCAATATATTTTAAGAGATATTTAGTTTTAATAATATTACCATTTGATTTGCATTGTTTATTGTTTTTCTTTCACGAAGAAATGTCTACTCTTATTACTCTGAAGCTATCAGGTGAACATTTAGTTTTAGTTTTATTTAAGCTTCCTGAATATTTTCTATTTCCTCCAAGTCATTTTTCTCAAAAAATGGGTCATAAGGATATGATAAAGTTTTCTAATTTTACCTTTACAGGTCACTTTTCATACTTTAATATTAGAGCTTATAGTCTGGAATTTTGTACAAACCATGCTTTATATTTTCATAGAAAACTATTATATATTAATTGCAAGGTTTGGTCTTCTAAATTTAACTTAATCGTTTTTCTATTTCTTTTTTTACCCCTGACTGATTTATACTAGAGTTGATTCTAGTGTATGCATATTCAAACTTATCTTCGTCAGCAGTTTGTCTTTTAAAAGAACTTATTTAATTTTATCTATTGTTATTATTATTATTATTATTATTATTATTATTATTATTTTTAATTTGGACAGTAAGAGAGAGAGAAGGAAAGTGAGAAAGCAAACATCCAGCTCCAGTACTTGAATCACTGTCAGCCATGTGGGAGTCCAGCACCTTAACCACCATGCCACCTGCCAGTCCCCATCAGCAGTTTTGAATTTAGCACCTTAGTCCAAGTTGTAGAAATTCTATCTACTTTCTCAACTCTTGGCAAACCTCTCTCTTCTGAGCAGTCACAAGAGCAGAGAGAGCAACTCATGTAGTGGGTACAACAGAGTAAGCTTTAATCTTTTTCCTATACTAGGTCTCAGTTACAGGTTTCTTTCCAAGTAGTAGTGCTAAAATAGATTAATTTGACAGATTGTATATATATAGACTTGCTAATTAATAACAGTTTCTTTTTTCTTCCATTTCAAATCTGATTTTCCTTTAGGCCTTTCTCCTTCTCTTACATCGAATATATTTCTCTCTGTTCAAAATTTTTATTAAACCAAGGAATCCTCCAGTCTGCTATCAGAGCAGTATCAACATGGCAGCTGTAACATAGACTCACTGAATTCCTCTCTCTTTCAAATGGTACTGCTGCCTTCATTTTTCTCTAATATTCCTGAGTCCAGACTTTCTTGATTCATAATCTTCAATATGTGATCTCTTCTCCCTTTATTGTTTGTTGAACAGGATATGTAAAACTATTGAATGTATTTCAACTAGCCCCCTTTTTTTCAGCCTTTAAATATGGCACCACTTTTGGAGGTATCAGGTCATTCAGATTCCTGAAATTTTGTAAGATTCTGCTGTTCCAGTGGTTTTACTTCTTGCTACCGTTCCTCTTGTACGCTCTACTGAAATCTTTGTCTTCTCCAATTAATTTCTCTCTCTCCTCCTTTCATCTCTCTCCATTTTTCTTCCTTTCTCCCCAACCCACAGGTTAATGCCCCCTTGTGTCTTAAAGTTCATTCATTTTCTTTCTTTCATGAAAGAATACAATAGAGGTCAAGAGAGATACAGGATCTTTCAACAAGGTTCTTTCATGACATAATGCCCCCCCTCCTCCAGTTGCTTTCCAGTTGGCTAGAATCTTGGGTGCACTACCAGCATGTTTCAGGTTGACACAGGATCTGAATCTCCATAAGCCATGTGTCTCCAGCATTGCAGGAATACCACTGTGGCTAAGACTTCTTTGTTTCTTTATTTCCATTTCGATTAGGTCTCAGGAGAGAATGAATAAAGATATATATTTGTATTCTGTCCATGTGTTTATCTAAAAGAGTTCAAACACATTTTTTTATCACATGAAGGAGATGGCTTTATCAGATGAATTTTAGCCAAGAGGTGGACATGCATATAATTTTCTGACATCTTTAGTGATTCACTGTGCTAAGTGGATATGAGGATGATTAGTGATATCTATCATCTCATTCATACTTAGAGTTGATTTAATAAGTAAATGTGGCTATGTAGTTATCTATTTCTTTCATCATAGCAACAATAAGTCTATTGCTGCTTTAAAAAGACAACCTTTCAGACAGAAAAGAGACATTCTTAAGGCAGTATCCATAAATTCATATATATATATGTCTTGATTTCTCCAATGGGCTCAATATCTCATACACAAATCATTTTTTCTTCAGTCTATATACTTTGAATCTTGATTCTTACTTGGATTAAAGTTTTAAAAGCATATAGTTCAGAATAAAATCTAAGAGCTTACATTTAAATATTTTATTTATAGGCATCAATTATATTTTCAAAAAAAAACCTCCATGGGACTTCATGTAATCTGCAAATGGTTTATGTCAGTAGTCAAAAATATAGCAGGCACAGGAAAGTAGATCAGATAGGAAAAATAGTCAAATTCAGTTAAATGTTTTCAACAAGATTGACTATTCTATTTATAGCAAAAGTATTTTGAGCTTCTCTCTCCACTGTTTGACATCATTGTCTCTTTCAAATCTTATCTTTCCACAACTCTTTTTCAAGAACTCTATACTCCAGCAAACTTATCAATATATTTTCTATATATCTTTAGTTTCATATCCTAACTACATATTTTTCTCTGATTGTTTATTTGAATATCCATCTTCCAACATCTTTGCCAAATTAAAACCTTTGAATTTCCTAAGATTTAATTGAATTGCTATCAATAAAGATGTTATGTTTATCTATCCTCAGATGATCTCAACTTTTTTTCTGAATTTACAACTTTTTTTCTGAATTTCTACATGTCTAGAAATGTCTATATCAATGTCACAACTCTCACCTTGTATCACACTTATTTATCTGAGAGTCTCATATTCCCTACTAAAAATAGCCAAGTCACTATAAGTCAGATTGTTAAAAACTTGGACCATGTGGTCAGTAAATCCAGATTTGAATTTAAGCTCTGCCCTTCACAAACTGTATAACTTTGGATAAATCAGATTCATCATGAGCATAAGTTTAATATTTGTAAATGGTTAATGATGATAACCATCTTATAGAATTGCTTCACCGATTAAACGTAATTATGTATTATATGTCCCCAATAAATGCTATAATATTATAAAGTAATAAATTGTGATCATAACTTTGCTTTTTCTAGACTCTAAGACACTCTATATGGAAACATGTCTGCCTTAATTTTTTGTTTCTCCCACGTTACCTAGCACAGTATCTACATATAGTTTGCCATTTGACTGAATCATTCCCTTAATAAATGTCCTTGCCTTGTAATATTTGGTTGACTACTTCTACAGTATTTTAAATATAATCATAGCCTCTGGCTCAGACATAGCGATCACTAATTAAGGCCTCTGTGACTCTAATATCTACCTCCAAGATTTGCTTCTTTCCCACCATATGATGGTAGGTAATTCCAGAGAAATTCGAAAGATTCATTTCTACATTCTTAACTTGTTTGTGATAAAAAAGATATCCTTGATGAATGAAATCCTATCAAAATGAGAAAAAAATCCTGAAACCTTTATTTCCCCTTTTAAAAACAAAGCCTGCATATGATCCGGTTATGGAGTCATAGATAATTGAAATAATTTTCAGTGAAGAAGTTAGGAAGATATGGAGCATATCCATACTCTTAGACACTATCAGCAGATGGCTAGAGCATGTGCTGTGATTCCCTAGGCTAGCAGTTTGCACTTTCTGACCCTGCCAGAGAACAAGCATGCAATGATTAATATTCAACCATCAAAAAGGTATTTCCCAGTTTCTGTTTATGAAACTAAGCAGCAGACAAGACTCTTCTTTTAACAAATCTGACTCATTTCCATCTTTCCTGATATCTGACCACACCTAAGCATCTAAGCATTCTTGGCATAGAATTAATGTTACTGACTTGACAAACTTTTATTATGGCCTTGTTATTGGCACCCTTAGGCTTTGAAACACTCTTTAAAGCATGGATTTGTTTGTCACAGATGTAGACACTTGACTTGTTTACAAAAAAGGATCTGTGTAAGCTTGCCAAGAAGCACATGAGCCTGTCTCTGAATGTATGAGCAGTGTCATCATTGTCCTTGAGGGAGAACACCTGCTATGATGCCATCACCAATTAGCTCTTCTCTTTCTTTCCCTCCCCAGGAGGTATACTCTTCAGTTCCTTGTGTTCTATAGTTTCACCAGATTGGTTTCTGGTGGGGAATTACATGAATCAGAACACTGCATGGCTTTTCTGAAATGTCTGTATCCTATTAGCTACAGGGAATACATATTTGGTGACCTTCTATGACACACTCTATGCAATGAAAAGCATGTGTTTTTTTTCTTAGCTTTATTGAGGTATAATTGAAAAATAGGAATTTTATATATGTAAGGTATATAACTTGATGTGTTGATATATGTATGTATTATAAAATGATCACCATGATCATACCATTTTACATAGTTATCATTGTTTTTATTTTTGATATGAAAACACTTAAAATCTACCATTGTAGCTACCATTCAGCATATTAGATCTTTAAACTTATTAATCTTGTATAAATGAAACTTTGTACCCTTTGACCAGAACCTCATCATTTCTCCCTTTCACCTCTACCACTGGCTACCACCTTTCTACTCTCTGCTTCTATGAATTTGACTATTTTAGATTCCATATATAAGTGATATCTTGCTACATTTATCTTCCAATGTCTGGGTTACTGCACTTAGCCTGACGTCCTCCAGGTTCAGCTTTATTCACAATAGCCAAGATATAAAAACAACCTAAATGCCTGTTGATGGATAAATGGATGAAATATGCACATACACATGCACACATTCAAATACTATTCAGCCTTTTAAAGGAAGGAAATAAATGTGGTTTTTTATCATAGCAACTTACTGATAACTTGTCATTACCTATAATCTTCTTCTTCTTAAAAACAATTTTATTTATTAATTTATTCAGTTAGTGAGAGTGAGAAAGAGAGAGTGAAAGAGAAGAGAGAGCAGCCTTGACAGGACTGCAACCACCTGACCCACCCCTATTTCCATCCAGCCTGTATCATGGGCACATAGGTGCCCAGTGTACTCAAGGAGGTCTCCAGGTGCAACCTTCCCATATGGGCAAGTCTCACAAAGCATTGTTCTTTACTGCTGTTCCTCCATACACCCCTCCAACCATGTAATTATTAAAAGTTCAAATGAAGATGTTACAAGTCACTTGTTATAATAGTGAAACTATGTGGCAGCCTGGATTATTTTTTAATTAAATATTGAAATTCATCACTCCCATACATAACCTAGTGAAAAAAAATATTTGAAAGTGGTCATAGAAAAAAAGAGTAGGTTTACTTCCTCAAAACAGGCCTGTTGAGTATTTTGATGTTTTCTTGACACAGAGTTCCCTAATATGGACATATGTGCAGAATAACCATAGCATAAGCAAACGAAACAGTTGGTTATGTGTATGGTTTGCTTGCTCCACACAATGCAATGTTTTCCTTTTTATTTAGTAATACACAATTTTTCTATTTTGCCACAGGGTGCATGTACTTGCCAGAGAGAGACATAGAGAAAGAGAGAAAGTGAAAAATCATTCCCCATGGGGCATACACGCTGTAGTCCCTTCTTCTTTATCATTCTCCTTTTGGGATTTTGGGCATGCAAACACACATGTCCAGCATGCACTTTAAACTGCCACATCCAGGATGTGAACCTCACAGTTAGCCATGTGGAACCCAGTTGTCCCAACCACCATGTTGGCTCTAGTTATACATTTAACATCAGGAAATTTTACATAATTCACATAATTGGATTCTTTTGGATAAGAAAAAATGTAACACCTGGTATCACTGGAACTGCATTCTCAAATGACAACAGTTGGTTAGGGCTGGGTTATGGCCTTTAAGAGAGCCATGCACTCTATTTTCTCAGTCTTAATTATTTCCTGTTGTTTTTCCAACTCTAATGTTTAGCGTCAATTGCCATTTATAGCATTAAATATGACCTTTAAGTGTCTGAGAGCATAATGTCCTTAAGGTGCTCTTTGATACATTCTGAATCTAGTTTCAAACAATACATTTATAGTTTTATGGGTCCTTGGGTAAACAAAAAAATGACCTCAGTATAAGTAACATGTAATAGTTTGCTATTGTTGTTGTAACAGATTTGTTCCACTTTAATGATTAAGAACAACACATATTTATTCTTTTACAGTTCTGCAGGTTGATATCTGAAATGAGTTTGGACAAGACTGGTTCTTTCTGGAGTTTCTGAAAGGTAAATACATTTCCTTGCCTTTAACATCTTCTAGAGGATATTCCTTGGCTTGTGGTCTATATTTTTATCACTCCTTTATGTTATCATATATTCTACTCCAACTTTGATCCTTCTGCCTTCCTTTTATAAGGAACCTTGTGATTATAATGAGCCCATCAGGATGATCTGTCATCGCACCATCTCAAAAGTGTTCAACATAATTATATGTGTGAAGTTCCTTTTGCTATGTAAGGTAATGTATTCACAAATTCTAGGGATAAACATATGTACACCTTCGGAGAGCCAGTATTCAACTTATCACACAATGCCATTATTCAGGCCAACAAATCATAAAGAAAAAGTTGTTCGTGAGAAATATTTATGTCAGTAAAGCTTTTTCAGTTTAGAAATATATCCCTCATGATGAAATAGAAAAGAATTAGCAAGAGACAGGCAGCTGTTTATAGACACACAGCCAAAAAGTGCTAATTATTTTGTTTAGAGAACTTATCATTTGAAAATTATTCAAAATGATAAATTTATTAGAATCTTTACCTTATGATAATGAGCAAATTGTACCTTTCATTAATATTTTGGTCACACAGCAAGTCGCCCTTTAGGAACTTTTCGTCAGTAAGACATTGTCAGTTCATTTTTCAAGTCCCTCCCTCATCTGTAAATGAAGCAATGAAAGATAAATTCTTAAACAAAAGTGATGCTTAAAAACAAACTGAACATTTCTGTAGATTAGAAATTGAAAAGAAACACACAGTTGTAAACTAGAGCTGACATTGTGCCCTACTAAACTTAAAAGGTGAAAGCAGGTAGATGTGGATCAGAACTTAAACATAGAAAAGGTCAAAAAATACTTTAGGGGACATTAAAGAAAGACTCATTGATTGGAATCAGGGATCTGAGGTGCTATTCTCCCCAACACAAAAAGAACCTGAAAAAAAAGTATGTTATACTTGCCCTGGGCAATAGTTTTTGTAATGTTTAATAACTGGAATGGGTAGGTGGAAGCAGTTACAGAAAAGCAAACCTGGAGTAGCCCAAATGAAAACACAGTGACTGTGTCTTAGCCTGTGTTCCCCAGGAAATAGAGTAGGAAGCAAGGTGTTTTGGAACAAGGGAGAAAGAAGATGAATTCAGTGTGAAAGGAAAAGGGTTGAGACGCCAAACTTGACACCACTTGATAATAAATGCGACTAGTTTCCAGAAGAATATTCTTACAACAAGCCAAATAATTATTCCTTAGAAAAGTCTGTTTCAAGGGAAAAACAAAGAATTTATATGCCAGCTTTATTGGCAAAAGCTTCATGTCTGCGATTTTAATTATAACACTTCAATAGTGTAGGTGCCAGTTCTAGCTTCAATGTCAAGAAGTCTCAGAGAAGGTAATGAATGAGATGAGCTACATTCAGATAGTTCACAATTGAACTTGGGTTACTCAGGACAGCTGGGGATAGAATGACTGGCCTAAGGTCCCAAATACAAATGAGTCTGAAAAATTATGAAAAGGCCCCTAAAAGCTATGTAACACAGATTGGGTTTGTTATATCTTGTTATCATTATGCCTTCATAAGCTCCTACTCACTAATATAAGTCACTCTGAGGGAGGTAAAACAAAACCCCATTCAAGATGAGTCATTTTTTTAGCGAGTTTTCTTGCTATAGGGTGTGTGCACTCGCCAGAAAAACAGAGAGAGACAGGGAGATAGAAAGTGAGAAATCACCCCCCAGGGGGGATGGCCATGCTACAATCCCTTCTCCTCTCAGGATCTTGGGCATGCACGCACACATGCCCAGTGTGAGTTTAGCCACCGGTCTGGGACTCAAACCATAGTCAACTACATGGGAGTCCAGTGACATAGCCATTACACTAACTGCTGGTCCCAGGATGAGACTTTCAAGTAAAATTTGAAAGTATTAGAAAACAAATAACATTAATAAATCCAACAATTTAGAATTTGAGAAATAAATACATTTACTTCAAAATGCATATAATATAGCAAATACAAAATTATACCGAATTATGTTTAATATCATCTGGTATGCAATAAAATATAATGTGCTCCAGCAGATTGGATAATGGTTACAGTACTGGACTCCAATGTAGTTGACCATGGTTCAAATCCCAGACCCAGTGTCTTATAACTCATGTCAGCTATGTGAGCATGCATATCCAAGATCCCAAGAGTAGAATGGAGAAGGGATTGTGGTATGGCCAATCCCCCAAGGGGGGATTTCTCGCTTTCTGTCTCTCCCTTTCTGTTTCTTTGATGAGCACACACACCCTATAGCAAAAATCTATCTAAAACAATAAGAATAATAATATGCTGTATGTTTTAGCCAGCAAGCTAAAAATTAATATATTTTAAATGGTTGAAAGAGGCAAAATAATATTTCATGACACATGAAGGTTATAAGAAATTCAAAGTTCAGTGTTATAAATAAATTATTATTTAAACATAGCCATGATTTTTTAACTTATTATATATGATTACTTTCATATTATAGAGGGAAATTGAGTCCTTGAAACAGAGACCATATAGCCTGCAAAGTCTAACATATTTACTATTTGGCCCTTTACTGAAAAAGTTAGCAGCAGACTGGTCTAAGACATAAAAGTGGAAATGAAATTCATAAACAGAAAAAAATACTATAAAATAAAAGCATGCTCCAATGAATTACAAACAGATATTCATGAAAATATCAATCATTCTAAATCCAGTAAAGAAAAATCATAGTCATTTAAATTTAAAAACAATAAATGGGATAAATTCTCTGCTTGACATAGGTTAAAAAATTATGAATTGATAGATAGTAATGTGGAATTAATTAGAACACGTGTCAAAGAAAATGATGAAAAGATGAAAAAGAAAGTAACCTTGAAAAATCATGAGCTAAAATAATAAGGAGCAAAACCAAAAATCACATATTAAATGATTCCCTTTATATGAAATATTCAGAATAGTCAAATCCACAGAGAAAGAAAGTACATTAGTGGTTGTTGGGCTGTAAAGAAAGCAGAATGAAGAGTGTAAGGGGTTTCCTTTTGTGGTGATGAGAATGCCCTCATATTAAACAATGATATTCATTACATAACTCTGTGAAAATACTAAAGACTGCTGAATTGGAAATTAAATGACTGAATTTTGTGAGTTATGAATTACATCTCAATGAAACTATTATAACAAATATAAAAATAATAGAGGAGTGAAAACATGGGCAGAAAGGCAGCATAGAGAACTCCAAGGGCCCTTTCTTCAATAGAAACTTCACAAAAATAGTCCAAAACTTCCAGAATCAACTCAAATGGGATTCTGGAAAACAGTCAAAGGCTTAAGCTTACTATAACCAAGCAAATGCTTAGTCAAGAAAAAAGCAGTTCTTCTCTGTGGCATGGTTTTTAAAGCAGCCAGATTCCACATGGCCAACCAGGTGATTCTAGTCCTAGACCCAGAAGCTTGAGAAACAAGTAGGTGCATGTGTTTTTTTTGTGCCTAAAATCCTGAAAAGTAGAAGAAATGGTGGAGAAGGGATTGCAGCTTGGCCATTCTCCATGTGGGGGTCGCTTTCTCCTCTCCTCTCTTTCCTCTCTCTGGCGAGCGCACATGCCCTCTAGCCAAAACAAAAAACAAAAAAAAAAAGAAAGACAAAAAAAAAAAAAAAAAAAAAAAAAAAAAAAAAAGGAAAAAGAAAGAAAATGAAAACCGAAATACAGTAGAAATTCATGGCATTTTAATTTATACTTATCACATGATGTCTTCCCCAGGTTTGGTGGCAATCTTGAAAAGGGAAACCTACCTTCCTAATGTGAGTTCCTGAATCTGGATAGAAGAGAGGAATTCTTGTTCTTAAATAATTTTGCTTGTTTGTTTTAATCTATCACTAGGCTCCCTGAGGAACTATACAAAGTGCTGGCATTAATTTTGTCTAAGTTGGACCTTTCTCTTGACAGAGAGTGGCTATACAAAGGGCATTCCTAGAAAACATTGAAAGACAAGTAAAATAGGCTGCCTCCTGGGGCAAAGGATGGTGCAAAAAATAAACATGCCAAAGAATGTGAGAGGACAAGCTGGGTAGAAAGAAATTTTGAATAAGAACCTTGATGTTAAGGGAATCTGGAAGACTTACATGCATGTCCAGGACATGGTGCAAAATGGCAGAACTTAGCCCTTTACTATCAGTAATACTTTAAGTATAAATGGATAAGACTCTCAATTAAAATAAATACTTGGAAGATTGTATAATAAATTATGATTCAACCATATACTCTCAATAAGAGACTCACTTTAGAATCAAAGACAAAAAATAATGGGTCAAATACTCCATGAAAAAAATAACAAAAGGAAGCTGGAGGAGCTATTCCAGTATCACACAAAATAGATTGTATCAGCCAAAAAACAAAAAAGGGACAGTATTGATATTATATATTGATAAGATGTCCAATCCATCAAATAGAAATAACAATATAAACATGCTCAACTGACAATAGATCCTGAAGATATATGCTGTGAAAAATGACAGAAATGAGGAGAAAAATGAGTTTTACAGAAATAGTTGGAATATTCAAAAGCCAATTTCAATAATGGACACAGTAGATATAGGATTTGAACAATCCTATAAACCATGTAGTACTAATATATTTAGGACACATTAACCCAGAAGGACAGAGTATACATTCTTCTCAAGTGCACACAGAGCATTGTCCAGTATTGATCATGTTGAGCAACACACACACACACACACACACACACTAAATGCACACTCCTGCACAAATACACAAATCAAGTAAATTTGAAAAAGATTGAATCTAGGGTCTAGCACATAGCTTGGTGGTTAAGATTCTGGATCTCTCATTGCTGACTCCCTGGTTTGAGTCCCAGATCTGGCAGCTTGAAAAGCATGCCAGGCACGTGTTCATGTGTATCCAAAATCTCAAGAGGAGAATGGAGGAGAAGGGACTATGGTATGGCCATCCTTCTTAGCAAGGGTGATTTCTCTTTCCCTGTATTTCTGTGTTTCTTGATCTCTCTTCAGTGAGTGTATTATGTACTCTATAGCAAAAATCTTAGAAAAAAAAAAGATTGAATTTATACAAATTATCTTATACAACCACAATGAAATTAAGTTAGATATCGATAACATAATCTGGAATATCTGTAAATATATGGAAAACAAACAATGACCTCTTAACCAGTTGACCAAACAAGAAATCAAAATAGGAATTTTAAATATTTTGAAACAAATAAAAATGAAAACATAACATAGAAAAGCTAATAGAATGCAACAAAATCTTTAGAAGGGAAATTTTTAGCTCTAAATGCGTACATTAAAAAATGCAAATACATGCCATAATTTTAATAGTAAGAACCTGTAAAAATAATAAAACCAAAGCTAACAGAAAGAAGAAAAAAGTAAATATTATAGGGGACTTTCAAAAATTTCTTGGAACATGGGTTTAAAAGATAATACATAAGGACTAGCAGGTAGAGTGGTGGTTAAGGGCACTGGACTCCCACATGGCCAACTGTGGTTCGAGTCCTGGAACTGGTGGCTTGCTTTCTCACTTTCCCTTTCTCTAACTCGCTCTGTCCCTCACTGGTCAAATAAAAAATAAATGTATAAATAAAGTTAAATAACATAATTTAATTCTAAAAAAGCATTTCATATAAATTTTTGAAGCCCCCTTACAGAATGGAAATAGAGAATAGAAATGCAACAGACAAAACCATTGACACTAAATATTATTTATTATTTCAAATAACGAAATTGCTATCCTTCGAAAAAAACTATTCATTTATTGAAAGGGGTCGAGGTACCTTTTCCAGGGTCTCACCACACTAAGACCCCTCCTGAGTAGCCTTCTATGCTACCAGGATCATGGACATGCTCATGAGTATGCCTGGTATATTCAGGACAACTTGGAATCTGAACACTGGGACCTTCCGACATGGCTCCAGTATTGCACAGTGGCTCTCCAATACCTGTGCCTCTATGGTTAGGCCCGAACTGCCATTTTAAACTAAACTGACTAAGAACAAAAAGAGAAGACACTCAAATTATTAAAAGCGGAAGTAAAAGGGGGGATGACTATCTATCTTATGGAAAATAAAAAGCATTATAAAAGAACATGATAAAATCTCATGCTTAAACAAATTAGATAACCTAGAGAAAAGAGACAAATTTCTAGAAACACATTAACTACCAAAACTGACTTAAAATAAATAGAAAACCTGAATAGACTTATAGTCAGGAAAGAAATTGATTAAGTAATGGAAAACCTCCCAACAAAGAAAAGCCCAGGATTACATGATTTCATTGGTGAATTTAAACATATAAGCAAGAATCAACACCAATAGTTACTGAACTCTTTCAAAAAGTAGAAGAGAAGGGTGCAGTTCTTATTTTAGTATATATGGCCAGTAATACCCTGATACCAAAGCTAGATAAAGACACATATACCTGATGAAAATATATGTAGAAAAAATAGCAATCTATTTAACAAGATATTAAAAGAATCATATACCTTGATCAAGAAGGATTTATCACGAACAGTTCTTTAGGTGAGTAAAGAATGTCACTTCCTGACAGGCCTAAAAAAATCTTTCAAGTACAGATACTTAAAGGCACAGTCAGATGGTGAGTTCCTTACTTGGGTCAATAGTCTTGGAAGTCTTTTTAAGGAGTCTAATCTGAAGCTTCTTATAAAAGGTTCCAGCAGGAACCAGCAGTTAACGTAATGGCTATGTCGCTGGACTCCCACGTAGTGGACCACGGTTCGCGTCCTGGACCCGGTGGCTTAGAACTCATGCTGGGCGCGTGTGCGTGCGTGCCCAAGATCCCGAGAGGAGAATGGAAGAGAAGGGATTGCGGTGTGGCCATCCCCCCTGGGGGGTGATTTCTCACTTTCTGTCTCTCTGTCTCTCTCTGTCTGTCTGGCAAATGTATGCGCCCTACAGCAAAAACCTCTCTCAAAAAAAAAAAAAAAAAAAAAAAGATCCAACAAACCAACAAAAACCGTTGTGCAAATAACTGATCAAATGAGACAAAACAAAAATTTTTTTTTTGCAAATAAGTTAGTTTATGCTTCTCTTTAGTAAAAGGAGGAATGGAGAGAGAGAGAGAGAAAGTTTCAGAAGAAAATTACAGTGCACGTGTTACTATTGTCCATATCTATTTTTTGAGATTTTAGTATATACTTACTGTTTGAACAGAATCCTGACCTTCTTCCTGGCTTTAAATATTAAGCAAATTTTTCTTAAATTTTTTTATTTTGATGTATTAAAGCTAAAACTGCTTTTCTTGAAATTAAAAAATACATAAACAAACAAACAAACAATAAATAAATAAATAACCTGCTTAATGACTGCAGTAAGTTATATAGCTTCAGCTAGGTGGTACTTTATAATATGTTTATTCTACTCACTGAGTTTTATGCCTAAATTGACACATGTGTTCATAGATACAGTTATATCAACTGCACTTACTATTGAAAGTATTTAGTTTAATTAAGATCTTTTGTGAATCAATAAAATGTAAAAAAAAAGAAAAAAAAACATGGAAAGAAACTGTAAATACCAGACACAGTGTGGGAGTGGGATAGGATATGGCAGAGAGTGAGAGGGAAGGCATCAAAGGGGAAAAAAAAGTCAAAGATATAAGAAACAAGAACTAGAAAAGTACTTGTTGAAGATAACATGTATGGTAATATCTTTGATTGAGCCAATATACAGTGTATTCTGGATGGGAAAGCTCATTTTGTATGCTGTAATGATGTACAGTAGATGAATGTAAAATATTTCAAATAAAATTTAAAATAAAAAACAATTAAAATAAAAAGAGGATTTATCCCCGAGGTGCAAGAATGTTTCAACATAAGAAAATAAAATAATGTCATGTACCGTGTTAAAAGGATAAAGGAAGAAAAAACAATACATGATGGTCTTAAATGAAAAAAAAAAAAACAAACAAAAACTTTTGACAAAATTCTACATCCTTTCATGGCAAAACCTCTCATCAAATAAAAATAGAAGGGAATATACTCAAACTGATAAAAGACATTTATGAAAAATTCATAGATACCATTACACACAAAGACGTAAGACTGAACGTTTTCTCTTGTTAGATCAATAACAAGAGAAGGGTTCCTAGTATCAATAGTAGTATCTTATTGGGTTTTTGGATTTCAAAAGATCCTTGCCTTCATTTCCTTGATACAGGAAAGGAAAGATGGAGTCACTTGTCTGTGAAGAAATGGTCCCCAAATAAATTGTTGTCTATTGGCGGGGCTGGAGTTTCGGTCAGAAGTAGATTTGCTTCTGCTAAATCCCAAACTATTTTTTTCAAAGCACGTATTTTTCTCAGTGTGGAATTTATTTTACTGTCACCACTTTAATTTCCTCCCACTTAATCTCACCCTTGTTCTCTTTCTCATAGTTAATATATTTCAATGTTAATTTCCAGAATTAGGTGTATACATTTTGTGGGTAATGGAATCCATTAACTAATTTGTGTTCAATCTTCATAAACCACAATACTATAGATACATTTTTAAAAAATAATCTTTGGAGAAGACATGTATCACAGCAGTGAGATAGGAAATAGAAGTAGTTTTTAATGGTGTAGCTTTACCAGTTATTATCCATAATACAATTTTGCTGATGATATAAGAAATGTTCCTATCTAGCCAGTCCAAATGAGTAAAAGGATATAGTTCTGATTTAATGTTTCATGAAATTTTTCCCACAGATCAAATGTAGGCTATTTCATGAATTAAATATGCTTTAAACTATGTAAGGCATTCTGAAACTTGTTTACAAAGTGAACAAAAGGGACTATTAGTTGCAATTAAGTCACATGTTCTTTCATGGGTATCCAGCAAAAGATAGTTAATGTTTCTTTACATCAATCCTAGGCCTTCTCAGTCTATACAAAATCCAGTTAATTTAGGTGATTAATAAAGTAGGTTTAATTTTTACAGGGAAATGAATTTGCTTACTCACTATCTGTTGTGTTTGCTGTTTTTAAAATTTTAGTTCTAGGATAGACCTAAGATTGCATTGAGATTTTCTTAGTATTATTTATAACCCCAAGGACCTAGAAGGATTGTGTATTTTTGGTACCCCAATCTTTTAACTTCACAACCTTCCTTAAGAACTGCAAAATCACTTTTATTTCCTTCTTTACAAACTTCTTCTAAAAAGTATTATTTGTTGTTTACTACACAGTAATAAAACTTCATAAACTTTGCCAATTTAAATGATGTAGGAATTTATTTCTAAAATTTTTCCTACCTGATTCATAGATATTTCGGCAATTTGAAAGATTTATTGATATAAGACAAGGCCCAAAATGCTCAGTCTACCTTTTACATAAACATCACTCATGACTCCAATGCATGTGAAAACCCATTTCTCCACACCCTTGCCAACATTGAATGCTGTCAAGATTTTTAGAATTTATCAATTAAATTGATAAAATATGGTACTATAATTGGCTTTGAATTTGTATTTCCCTATATGTAAGTGAATTTAAGCATGGTATGCTATCACTTCAATTTTTTTTTCTATGAAATTTGTGTTGGAATTGTCTGCCTATTTTTTTTTCCACTGATTTAAAGAACATCTCTGTATGTTTAAAAATATTAGTCCTTGGGACCAGCAGTTAACGCAATGGCTATGTCGCTGAACTCCCACATAGTCAACCACGGTTCAAGTCCCGGACCCAGTAGCTTAAACTCATGCCGGGTGCATGTGCGTGCGTGCCCAAGATCCCGAGAGGTGGAATTGTCTACCTATTTTTTTTTCCACTGATTTAAAGAACATCTCTGTATGTTTAAAAATATTAGTCCTTGGGACCAGCAGTTAACGCAATGGCTATGTCGCTGAACTCCCACATAGTCAACCACGGTTCAAGTCCCGGACCCAGTAGCTTAAACTCATGCCGGGTGCATGTGCGTGCGTGCCCAAGATCCCGAGAGGAAAATGGAGGAGAAGGGATTGTGGCGTGGCCATCCCCCCTGGGGGGTGATTTCTCGCTTTCTATCTCTCTGTCTCTCTTTGTCTGTCTGGCGAGTCCACGCGTCCTATAGCAAAAACCTCTCAAAAAAAAATTAGTCCTTGTTGTTCAGGGTTTTTTTATTTTAATTTTAAGAACTCTTCTTAGCATTTTGTTGTAAAGGTTGTCTAGTGGTGTCTTACTTGCTCAGGCTTTATCTGGGAAAGTCTTTATCTCTACTTTAGAAGGACAGTTTTGCTAGGTATAGTGTTTTTGTTTCACAGGTTTTTTCTTTTCTTTTTTTTTTCCTTTTCAAGCACTTACAATGTATTTTCTTAATCCCTTCTATCTTGCAAGATTTCTGCAGAGAAATTCAGTGACAGTCTTATACAGACTCCTTGTGTTCCACTAATCTTTTTAGATCTTATTTTATTTGTTTTTTTTTTCATGAGAGAGACAGAGAGTCAGACAGATACATGTACCTCATGGTGTCTCACTATGTTGTAATGCCCTACCTCATGCCCCAACAGCTCCTCAGCCAACCAGAATCACAGGCATGTGCAGAAACACCTGAAATTTTTAGTGAGTCATCAGAAAAGTCATGACATGTTTTTCTATGCAAAAATTTGTCATGACTTTTCTGATGACCCAATATTTCAATGTGGGATTTGTACTCAGGTGACCTGTGTGGCGCTGATATCACCCAATGGTGCCCTACTACCTATGCCACTGTGGCAGGGACCACTAATATTTTGACAGAGATTTCCTTGAATGCCAGGAGCTAAAATGAACACAACATACGCACTCACACAAAAGAAAATAAAACAAAGCAGAATACAGAAGAATGAGACAAACAACAATAACAAAACCCAACTTTTTCCAGTCTTTTCAGATTGGCTCTATTCCGAGTTATATTTTCAACATATAACAAGGCTTCTTCTAGGACTCATTTTGAGTTGATTTTTGTTAATGGTGTGAGATAGGGTTTCAGTTTCATTTTTTTCCAGATGGATATCCAGTTTTTTCAGAGCCATTTGATGAAATTTTCTTTTCCCCATTGGATTGTCTTGTGCCCTTTGTCAAAAATCAGTTGGCTGTATGTTTGGGGGTTTACTTCTGGGTCCTATTCCATAGGTCTACATGCCAGTCTTTTTTTTTTTTCTCCCAGTACCATTGCTGGTGGTTTGTTTGTTTGTTTGTTTGTTTGTTTGTTCTTGAGAGGTTTTTGCTATAGGGCACTTATGCTTGCCAGACAGAGAGAGACAGGAAGTGAGAAATCACCTCCCAGGGGGGAGGGTCGCAATCCCTTCTCCTCTGTTTTCCTCTCGGGATCTTGGACATGCACACACATGCGCCTGGCATGAGTTTTAAGCCACTGGGTCTGGGACATGAACTGCGGTCGACTACATGGGAGTCCAGTGACATAGCCATTATGCTAACTGCTGGTCCCTACCATGCCTTTTTTTATTATTACAGCTTTGCAGTATATTTTGGGATTAGGGAGTGAGATACCTCCTACTTTATTCTTTTTGCCCACTATTGCTTAGGCAATATGGGGCCTTTTATGATTATAAATTTTATGACTTTTTTTCCTAATTATGTTAAGAATATCTTTGCTAATTTAATTGGAATGTATTAAATATGTAAATTAATTTGTGTAAGACTGACATTAAAAGAATGATAAGTGCTGGCAAGGCTGCCGTTAAAATGTAACTCTCCTAAACTGTTGGTGGGAATATAAATGAATGCAGCTGCTGTGGAGGACAATATGGAAATTCCTAAAAAATCTACACATAGAACTACCATAGAATCCAGCAATTCCATTCCTGGGAATCTACCCGAAGGATAAGAATACTCTCAGTTATAAAAGCAGTTGCACATGCATGTTTATTGCAGCATTATTCACAATTGCTAAAACATGGAATCAACCCAAATATCCACGAACATAAGAATGGATTGAAAAAGTGTGGCACGTATACACTGTGGAATACTACTCAGCCATAAAAAAATAACCCTGGCATGCATTTGATAGAAAGTGGATGAATATGAAAGATTTAATGTTAACTGAAGCAAGCCAGACAGTGAGAGAGCATTGTATGTCCTCACTTAATATACACTTAATGTCTGCACTCTAAGGTAGAAAATTAAAGATTGGAAGTTATAAACATATGGAGAGCATCTGTGGATACCAGAGACAGTGTGGAAAGGCAATGGGCAGTGGGGTGAGAATCAAGGGATAAAATAAGCAAAACATTTAATGGGCACAGCAATGAAAAATTATCTGCTGATGATAAGGTTTATGAGAATATCTCTACTAACTTTCAGTGCATTCATGTTGGAAAAGTTTAGTTTGTAGGCTGTAAAGATGTACCATGGTTAAATATAGAAAAATAAGATAAAGGAAAAAATGTTTCTTGTTTTTTTCTGAGCATGCATCTTGTCTAGGCAATATGTGACTTTCAAAATCCTCTCATGTACACAATTGCTTTTCATTATCATAATTTTCTAACTATTCTCACCTCCGTTTCTCCTCCAGGCCTTAGGTATCTTGTCTCAAACATCTGCGACTCTATCATCTACCTAGCAGCACTTATTGTCAGTACTCACTGTTTTTTCTGCCTGAAAACTGAGTCAAGCACCTTGCAACAGTCCTCAGGTCTCACTCAGATATGTACACAATACTTTGTAAATAAGATCCATCTTTTCTCTGGTTTGAAGGAGAGAATGGGAGACTGGGCTCATTCAACTTCAATGTCAAAACTCTTGCTGTGCTGAGTAAGGGGAGGGACAAGGGCAACTGAAAATGCCCTACTTTAGGACATAGTAAGAAAGGGAACTTTCCTACTGTTTTCAGGGTGGTTTCTTCTTGCTTGCTATAAATCTTTAACTCTTTTCCACAGTTCTGACAAAATTGAGTCAGTTTCTGCCTTTGTATATGTGTGTTTCTTTAGAGTAATGAACCCTTGAAGCTTCCTGTCAATAGTTCACTCTTTGCTCGGTATAATTTATTTCTCCTTGTTGTACAAGATGTTGATTATCAATTTTTGTGTATTTATGTATCTTTATGACTATCTTGATGATATGTGAGTAAAAAACTACCAAAAAGTATAAACCACTGCTAAATTGAATTGGACTTTCCAACACCTCAAATTTAATGTACATAAAAATATCTTCCCCATTTTTCCCTTAACTAGTAGCTTTTCCTAGCTTTTTTGGATCTACAAGGAACACTAATTACCTTGACGAGAAGTTAGTAAAAAGTCTTAAACTTCAAACACTTCAAAGTTAATATATACAAAAATAACTTCATCAATGTTTCCTCTAATTGGTGGTTTTTCCTAGTTTCCTTGGTTTCACAAGGAACACTAATTATATTTCATTCACCTCAGTGTGAAAAATTTTTGTCAATGTTGAATCTTCTTTTTTCTTTTTAACTATATGTAAGATATACTAGAAATATGTATTGCATCTACCATAGTATTAAATAAATTGTATAACAGCTCTATCTCTAGTTACCTATTCTTGTGTATCTATCTCCCTTAGTTCCATGCTGTTTATATCCCAACATAGAACATTCTCTTCTTTTTTTCTAACAATTCATATCTAATGCATCCTACAAGTCTAAGCACCATAACATTTCTTCAGTGATATTTTTTCAGGGTCCCCTTGTATCATTAGCACCTGGAAAAGTATCTACATATGTTGCATGTTCAAAACTACTTATTGATTAGATGCTCCATTGAATATTTCTCCTGTCCCTCAAAACACATTAATCCATACACTCCTATCATGCTTTCATGATCAAAGTACATATTATAAAACTTACATTGTACTGTTATTCTTTTTGAAGTAAAAAGATAAAAAATGTAAGAAGGAAATTCACCTGAATTGAGAAACTCCCATGCATCCAATATTTTACAGATGTTTTATGAAAAAAAGTCATGATAATCTCCCCTTTAGAAGTATGAGAATTTAGATAATTTGTGCAAACCAGTTTGAATGAGAGCAAGACTGAGTCTGCCAGCCTGCCAAATTCATCATCGTTTCCAATACATGTGCTGTCTGAGAATAGTATCTTAAAAGAGCTTTACTATTTTTACCATTATGTTACATATGTTCTCTTCTTTCCATATCTGTTGTCATCTTGAGGTTCACATCAATTAACCCCTGTAATAGACCCTTAAGTTTTATGAGTTTTTCCACCTACTTTCAACCTTATACACTTGGCCAAAGTGATACATGAAACAAAACAACTAAAAACCCGAACTCAATATTTTACATTTTCTTGAATATTCAGTAATTCTCCACTGGACTCAGGATATAGGGAAAATTTCTTAGTCTGAAGTTCAATGCCCTCTATGATTTTGTCAATGTTTTTGTCAATCATTTTCTAATGATTCCATTTATAAATACTACATGTCAAATAAATAAAAATGTTTACCATTGTTAATGCTTCCACTACACCCTATACAATTACATTGTTTCAGGCTTTTTTTTTCTTTTTCTGTGACTATGTTTTCTGGAATACCATACTTCCAGAGTCTATTCTACACATGTCTGGGTCCTCCACAACACTTAATTTATGTGCATCATAGAGATAGAATGACATTGCACTAAAAGTTAGAAAATGACAAATTCTGTTAACTTCCTGGATAAATAGAATACTCCGTAAGAATTCATTATTTCAGGGGATGAAGCATAGAGCAGTAGCAAAATGAGATGCTCTGCAAAACTGACATGAGAAGGTTCAAGTTTTGTGTTCAGAGACCTTCCTGTATGCACACACATGGGCCCATGATGTGGGACTGGCTGAGGCTTGTGGTAGATTGTTACATCAAAATCCTGCTTTAGAGGTGCTTTACTGTCTCCTGTCTCCATCTTGCTCTTTCTCATGGAAGAAATAAGTAAACTTAAAGAAAAAATATCATTTCCTCAAATCCCCCCAAGCAGCAAGAACAGTATATGTCAGAGTAGGTATCCAACAGTTGTTTCCTGAATTAATAAACAAATGCCTCAGTTTAGACCACTGAAAAGCATCGTAGAGTGAAATCACCTCTCTCCTCCTTCCAGCCAAATAAAAGTAATTCCAAATAAGTGGAGGTCAATGTACATATTTTTCCCCTCCAAGAACTCACAGTCTATTATAATCGCTCATTTATTTTTATAGGTATAGTACTACGGTTAAATGCATGATGCTGTGGGAGCAATAGATCAGATCTTGTGAAAGGGGAAATTTTCTAGAGAAAACAACGGACATATAATAAATAAGTTCTAAGAAGAAGATAAAGATATTTGTGTTTTAGAAAGATCATTTCATTGGCAATATGGGCTACCAAAATGGAGGAGGTTCTATTGTAAAATATTCAAAAGGAAAATAATTTCAATTCACCTTGAACTTATTTATGAATAAGTGCTTTTTTTTTTCCATTGGTTACTAAACACAGATGGTTGCCTTCTTAATATTAATGTAGATATTTACCATGACTCTGAAGTATTGCCTCATCAAAGAAATAATCTTGGATCAGAAGAAACATTAGGACAAGTACTGGGAAATTTCTGAAATCCACCTGTTACACACTAAAAAATCTCCTTTGATATCTTCTCCGAAATTCTGTGCATCAAGTTAACCACTAAGTTCTTTTCATTCTAACTCCTGGTTAATTTTTTTCATGTTTATCCCTTTATATACATTGCTAGATACACAATTCTTTTAAAAAATTACTGTAAGTGGACAAATTATTTCTAGATACACTTTTCTTTTAAAAAATTACTGTAAGTGGACAAATTATATTTGTAAACCTTTATAGAGTACAAGTGATATTATAATTTATGGATACAATATGCAATAATTAAGATAAACATATACATCAACTCAGATACTTACTATTTTGTGAAGAATACATTTAAAATTGACTGTCGATAATTTTAAAATGTACAATATTAACTGTATTTATCATGCCGGTGCACTAGATATTTAAAAACAAAGTTAAACAAACAAACATAAAAATTATTCCTCCTGTCTAACTGAGGCCTTGAAACTTTTTACCGTCATTTCTCCATTCCTCACAACTCTGCCCCAAACCCAGCCTCTGGTAACCGCCATTCTATCTGTGTTTCTGAATTCCATTGTTTTAGATTCCATATATAAATGAGTAAATTTAGTATATGTCTTTCTGTGCCTGGCTTAGTTTCACTTAGCATAACATTCTCACAGCCACTTTTGTCTTTTTGTTTGTTTGTTTTTGTTGTTGTTTTGTTCTATGGCACATGTGCTCACCAGAGAGAGAGAGAAAATTCACCAGCCAGTTCTGTGGCCACGTCACAATCCCTTAACCTACAGACTCCTCCAGGGATTTGGGACATGTACACACAACATACCTAGCATGATTTTCAAGCCTCCCTATCTGGGACTCAAACAAAGGAGTTAGCCATATGGAATCCTGCACCTTAACTTCCATGCTACCTGCTTCCTCTCAAAACAACTTCTTTAATCTGAGCCAAAGTTGTAGGTAATATGAAGCTTTGCAATACCAGTCTAATATCTCTGCCTGTAGTTTACGCACTCAAATTACTAGCCCACATTTCCAATGAAATGATCTTTCTAAAACACAGATGTCATTATTTTCTTCTTTTTAAAACTTATCATTATATGTCCATTACCTTTTCTGGAAAATCTCCCATTCTTTCACAAGATTCCATATATTGCTCCCATAGTATCATGTGCTTAACTGTGAGTTCCTTGAGGGAAAAATTGTGTCATTATTGCATCACTGGTGCCCTGTATATTTTCTATCACATAGAAGGCATTAAGAATATTTATGAATAAAGATTAAATGGGGTCTTTCTAACATCTAGGTTAGAAAGCAGGAAAAATGGGGATTTGGAGTTTATAACTATAGCTCCCATAAACTTTTTAAAAAATTTCATTATAGAGTGTTTGCACTTGACAGAGAGACAGAGAGCAGTCACACCCAACAGGGTCTTCATACCACTATCTGCCTTCATGCTCAACCAACCATGATTATGGGGACACACACCTAGTGTATACAAGAATACTTTAGGACATGACTCCAGGATATTTCTGCGTAGCTTTAGCATTGAGGAATATGACATTGTTGCTGTGCCATCATGGCTGGCCTTTATTTAGCTTTCGATTATGTTTAACATTTGGGGCAAGCAGGGGGTGCAGTTCAAATATCATAAGGGGTATGTAAAATCTCACAAGGCTGCACATAAATATTTTCCTTCTTGGCACATCTTGAATTAGTACGGATGAGACTGAGGTTTCTTTGTAACTGCTTAGATGAACAACATTTGGAAGGGTGGATGATATCAGTCTTTGTAACACAATAAAAGTGTAAGAGGCTGCAGGAGCCTATTCAATTCTGTGTCTCATTTCTCCTGGAAATCATGTTATTTTGCAAGTTGACAGAGTGTAGAAACCAAAAGCCAGTTCATATTTACTAAGCCTTTAAGAAGTGTACGAATTGCTGCTCTAGTGCTAAAGCATATATTTTGGTCACAAACAGAAATTTTGGCCATTTTTACATTGCATTATGTCCTCTAGCTTTGAAACTTTGAGTGATAATGGGCCATGATTTTTAGTGGATTATTATTATTATCACAATGGAGAACAATTTTAAGAACACTCTACAAAGTTGTTGTTCAAAAACAAATATCTTCTGTCTATATAAATTGAATAGACAATTGAGAATGTTATTTTGACATTTCAGGGAGCAACTTGACTACACATGAGTTGTTTAAGTACGGATGAGACTGAGGTTTCTTTGTAACTGCTTAGATGAACAACATTTGGAAGGGTGGATGATATCAGTCTTTGTAACACAATAAAAGTGTAAGAGGCTGCAGGAGCCTATTCAATTCTGTGTCTCATTTCTCCTGGAAATCATGTTATTTTGCAAGTTGACAGAGTGTAGAAACCAAAAGCCAGTTCATATTTACTAAGCCTTTAAGAAGTGTACGAATTGCTGCTCTAGTGCTAAAGCATATATTTTGGTCACAAACAGAAATTTTGGCCATTTTTACATTGCATTATGTCCTCTAGCTTTGAAACTTTGAGTGATAATGGGCCATGATTTTTAGTGGATTATTATTATTATCACAATGGAGAACAATTTTAAGAACACTCTACAAAGTTGTTGTTCAAAAACAAATATCTTCTGTCTATATAAATTGAATAGACAATTGAGAATGTTATTTTGACATTTCAGGGAGCAACTTGACTACACATGAGTTGTTTAAAATTCTATAAATATAGTTTACATTGCCAAAAAAGTTTAATATATGCAATAAAATTCTAGAATCGCATGCTCAATTAGATAGCATAAATATGAGCTTTATCAGTACTATTGATTATCGTCATCACTATCATCATCATTTGTTGAAACATCTACTAGATTCTTCATACATAATGTGTTGTTGGACAAGTCATGATGCTTTTTTTTTCAGGGAAAAGCATAATAAAAATATGTCATGACTTGTCCAACAACCCTATAGCTTCAGATTTAAACATCTTATTTAATGATACCAATGAAATCTGGAAGGATTTTAAAATCATGATTTCCTCTTAGAGACATAAATGTCTCCATAGAAAGCATGGCTTTTTGCTGACTCTCATCTGGTGCTTAGGGCAGCCAGATCCCACATGACCAACCAAACAGACTTGGTGGCTTGAGAAACATGCTGGGCATGTGTACATAGAAGCCCAAAATCTTGAAAGGAGGGATAGATGGAGGAGAAGAGATTGCATTGTGACCATTTCCAAGGGGAGGATGCTTTCTCCTTTTCCTCTCTCTATGTCTCTCTCTGGTGACATGCCCACTAGCAATAAAAGAAATATGAATGGCTTTTATAGGCAATTTATATTACCTTACATTTCTGTAGTTACCAAAAACATCTATAATAAATGCATCAGGTAGAACTTTTGAGGCAGAAGTCATCCTAGGTTGTGGGACTTGAAATTCAAATCCTAATTACTTAGCGTTGCCTGTTGAGTGAACGTATTTCTTTGATCAGTTGGCTAGAAATGGATTTCAGGAGGAGGTCTATTTGGAGACATTTTAAAATTTCTTATACTTACCTTCAAGAAATTTAATTTTTGTTTTTACATTTTTAAAACTTTCTGTAGAACATATGCACTTGCTAGAGAGAAATGAGAGGAGGGAGAGAGAGAGAAGAGAGAAAGTGAGAAAGTATCTTTCAGGGAAGATGGTCATGCCACAATACTTTCTCCTCCATTTTCCTCTTGAGATTTTGGACACATACACATGTGCCCAGCATGTTTTTTCAAGTTGTCAGGTCTAGGACTTGGACCACACAGTCAGCTATGCGGGATCCAGCTGTCTTAACCATCACACCACCAGCTATCCCATGAAACTCAATCTATTGAGGAAGATGTATATACTAATAAGCTTAAGATAACATACAAAAATCATTGGTAACATACTCAAGCTGAAGTTATGACTGACCTTGTTCACTCCTCCAATTTTGATCTTGAGCAAAGATCAGAGCACAAAATACATTGAATGACATAGAAAAGGAGTGTAAGTAAAGGTATATTAAAAATATTCATCAGAAAAAGAGACTCCAGAAATACATGTATTTGGTAGAGAACTCAGATCCAGAACACATGAAGAACTTTTATAAATCAATAAGGAGATAAACCACCCAATTAGAAATGGGTAATTTGAGCAGACGCATCATAAAGAAGTCATATAATAAGTACCTTAAAAGATGCTAATCATCTTTCATAATCAGGGAAATGTAAATTAATATTAGAATGTGATACCAACATACCCCCACTCAAATGGCTAAAATTTAAAGTTTTGGAAGGGATATGGAGCAACCAGAACCCTCATGCATTAGAAATTATACACAAAATTTAATATTTACAAGTTTATTTTAAAGGTAAGCCTGTTCTCTTCACAGGACCCAGAACTACACTTCAAGGTATTTAGCTAAGATAAATGAAAGGGTATGTCTACATTGACTTGTATACAAATATTTATGACAGAATTATTTATAATACTTACAAACTAAAAACAAAGTAAGTGATCAACAAGTGTGATAAAGAAATTGTGATAAATACAGAAAGGGGAATAATGCACAAAATTAAATAGAACTATACTGCCCATCCATGTAACGATATGACTAAATCTTAAAATCAGCCTACTGAGGGAAAGACACTGGATAAAAAATAATATATATTGTCTGGTTCCACTTGTTTGAAATTACAGAAAGATACGTTTAATCTGTAGTTACAAGATCAGTTTGCCTAGGATGAGGACTGAGGATAATAACTGAGTTAGGGGATCAGCAGATGGCATAATGGTTATGTTACTGGACTCCCACATAGTCGACCACAGTTTGAGTCCCAGACTGGCTGACTTAAACTCACACTGGGTGTGGTGTGTGTGCATGCATGCATGCCTTAAATCCCAAGAGAAGAATAGAGAAGAAGGGATTGTGGTGTAGCCATACCTCTGTGGAGTGATTCTCACTTTCAGTCTCTCTATCTCTCTAGCAAGTGCATATGCCACATAGCAAAAATCTCTTTAAAAAAATTAAAAAGAACCAGCAGTTAGTTTAATGGCTATGTCACTGAACTCCCACGTAGCCGACCACAATTTGAGTCCCAGACTGGGTGGCTTAAACTAATGCTGGGTGTGTGTACATGCGTGCCCAAGATCCCGAGAGGAGAATGGAGGAGAAGGGATTGCAGCATGGCCATCCCCCCTGGGGGGTGATTTCTCGCTTTCTATCTCTCTGTCTTTCTGGTGAGTGCATGCACCCTATAGCATAAACCTCTCCAAAGGAAAAAAAAATTAAAAACAGAATTGACTCAGAAAATCATGATGGACGCTCCTGGGATTGATGGAAATTTTGTCTCAATGTGGTAATGCTTATTTACATGGATATATAAATTTATCAAATCTCATTAAAATATATTCTCTTTGAATTTATATACTTTATATAAATTATATAATAAATAAATGTATCACACATTATTTTACATATGCACAACCACACCCATTCTCTTTCTTTCATTAAAACTGTCAAAATCAGCACAAAATGTAAAATAGAGAACACTTTCATAAAATCATGTAATACCTAAAAGCTGAAACCAGAGATATGAATAAACTGGGAGAAATGGTGTAAAATTTAGACAAAATCAAGACACTAATATAGCATATAGTGTCATATAGGTAATGTTTTCTCTGAAGTATTAATGAATATTGAAATAACTTATTAATGATTTTTTAAATTTCTGAGGCAAGGACTATGGCTATAGTGCTTCAAAAAAATGAAATTTATCTCTGTAAGAACTCAAATCCACATAGACTGTTGGTGGTATCATAAGCACCAAAGGAGTTAAGTATTTGCATATATCCACCATAATTTTTCCTTTAGATTTTAGTCCCTAATAAAACAGCATAGAGAATTCGTGACATCTAGGGCTTTACTCTTACTTGTGATCCTCTCCTACAGGAAAAGCATATTTAATCCAGGGAGGGAAATGACAAAGTCTAATAGAAGATAGCCACCTACAGATGATATGATAATACATTATTTTGAGACAAATATTGAAAATGAAGTTCTGGCTGAATTGACTTATGCCTCCTGCTCTTCCCCATTCTTATCTTGAATAAGCAGCAGGACAGAAAATGGGAGGAAGTAAGGAAAGGAACATAACAAACAACAGTGTATTAAAAATACACCCTACAAAAAGTTACATGAGAAAACAGAGCTTATGGTGAATGTTCTATGCAAAAATATTTTAAGTCATTAAACGCATCATGGACACTTATGGATTAAACTCTATGTATGATATGTCAAAGTAGTTAGCTAAAGAAATTTAATTACATAAAAAATGAAATATCTTCCATTTTATACGAGAAAAATAAAGAAAATAATAATAGAAACTAAAAGCTTATTAGAAACATTAATAATTATAGGCAGGGGCCAGCAGGTGATGTGGTGGTTAAGGTGCTGGACTTGCACATGGCCACCATGGTTCAGACACTATGGCTTGAAAATCACCCAGGGTACATGTGCATGCATGCCCCAAATCCCCAGAGGATAATAAGGAGAAGAGATTGTGGTGTGGCCATCTCCCCTGGGAGGTGAGTTTTCTCACTCTTTCTCCAGCAAGTGCATGCCCTATGACAAAAAAAATAAAATAAAATAAAATAAAGAAAAGAAAAGTAATTATATACCTCTAGGAAGAGAAACATTGATAAAATTAAAAGACCTGAGAAAACAATATAGATTTGAGAGAAAATTGATAAGATCAAAGCAATTCAAAACGTTCTAAATACACACATAAATGATGTTGCTGAGAAAATATACGGAAACATATTAACCTTTAAAATAAAGACAAATTAAAGTCTTCGATTATCAGAATGAAAGGTAGAAAAGTTAATGTAAGTTTCAGCTCTGACAAGTAGAGCTTGGAAGTTATGGCTTTCATCCTAACAACTAGAAAAAAGCTGAACAAACTTAAAACCCTTAAGACAATTGAGGTCAGAGCGTAATCTGCCATCCCCAAATCTGGAGAAACAGGCAAATATAGAGATCGGCCTGGCTGGAGAAGATGCCGGAGTCATAACCTAGTGTACAACTAGAGTAATATTGACAAATAATAGTGTGTTGAGCATAGACTAACTCGAGAATGAGAAAATCCTGAAGGCTTGGGTCTTAAGAATGTTCCCAGGCCAGTAGGTGATGTGGAGGTTGAGGCAGCTGGATTCCACATGATTCCACATGTCTGACTGCTGTTTCAAATTCCAGACACAGAGCTTTGAAAATTATGCCAAGCACATGTATGTGGGTGCACAAAATCCCAAGGGGAGAGTGGAGGATAGGGGACTGCCACATGACCACCCCCCTGGGGGTTGATCTCTCACTTTCCCTTTCTCTCTCTCTGGCTCTCTAGTGAGTGCACACACCTATGACAAAACAAACAAAAAGTGCTTCCATGTTTTGTGGGTTTTATCTCCAGGAATTTCACCAAGTTCTCACAATGAAGGTCCAAGAAAAATATCCTCACGTTTCAGGCAGGAAAAAAAGTAATCATTTTTAAATACATCGAGTGTTCTCCATAACAAAGGCAAACTGTCCAAGGAAAAATGTTTATCATAGTTTTATATGATACTTCCCATCATCATTACACTGGGCACCAAACTCCAAAGTACCACCTTCTTGGAGACAAACCATTATACAAACCATAGCACACTTCTAGATATACATCCACAAGGTTTGAATCCATATATTCGAATTAATACATGCTTATGTATGTTTCATAAAAGCACTGTTCACAATAACCAAAAGGTGGAAACAATCCAAGTGTTCTTCAAATGACAAAAGAAAAAAGTACACCAAATTTGGTATAGTTATACGAAGGATTTTTATTCAGCCATTAAAAACAGAATGAGATATAGGTATATATTACAACACTGATGAATCTCAAAAAATTATGCTAATTGAAAGAAAGTCAGAACAAAAGTTTACATATTGTATAATTCCATATGTATGGAATATCCACATTTTGGAAATCTATACAATAAGAAAAAAGATTAGTGCTTGGTGTTGGCTGGGGGAATGAGGAAATGATGACTGACAATGGGTACAGGTAATGAGTGTATGAGGAAGACGTCTTGAAACTAAGTAGAGTTAATTGTTTTACAACATTTTGAGTGTACCGAATCTTACAAAATTTTATCCTTTACAATGGTTAATTTTATGTTATATAAATTTTACTTAAATAAAAAAAAGTCCTCAAAAAATGAATGAATAATAAATTATTTTTACTAAAATAAAAAGTGAATGAAAAGACAAATCACAGACTTATAGAAAATATTTAACAAACACCTATCAAATAAAATATTTATATCCAAAATATACAAATAAAACTTAAAACTCAACAATAAGAGGTAGAAACCCAATTTAACAAATGGTCCAATAACCCCAGGATACCAAATGCTGGCTACAATGCATTACAGCAAGAATTATAATTCACTGTGTTCCAAATACAGAATGGGAAAGCCACTTTGGAATGAAGTTTGGCAGTTTCTTACAATACTAAATATTGTCTTACCATATGATTCAGCAATCTTGCTCCTACATATTTACCTAACTGATTTGAAAGCATATGCTCACACAAAAATTTGCATGCAAATATTTGTATCTTTTGTTTATAATCACACAGAACCAGAAGCAACCAAGATGACCTTTGATACATGAATACATAAACTTTGAAACTCAAATACAAGTGAATATAATTGAACACTAAAAAGAAAAAAAGATAGTTTATTAACTATCAAGCAATGACAAGACATAAAAAAATCTTAGATGTTTATCGCTACAGAAAAAAACGCCACTCTGAAAAAAAGCCTATGTACTATATGATTTCAATTAAATGACATTTTGGAAAAAAAGTAGAACTATGAGAACAATAAAGTGGTCATGTTTACCAGGGTGCTGGATGAATGCAAGCGAAAGATTAGGTGAAGTACAGGAGGATGTTTTATGATGGTGAAACTATTTTGTAACGGTGTACACATGACATCATTATGCATATGTTGAACCTATAGAACTTCATGATGCAAACAGTATATATTAATACATGCAACTTATAAATGTATTTAGAAAGTTTGGGGAATCCCAGAACAGAATACATGCTATAGCAAAGGGTCTAACTTTCTTATAACCTCACCGAAGGGTTTGTGGAAGGAGGTGGAGGCCTAATTAACTTTGGAAATGAGTGTCTTCTAAAAGAAAAGGAGAAGGAATTTCATTGCACTTTCGCTGATACAGTTCTTCTCACTAGAGTACAACTTAAAAAAAATTCTGATACTATTTTATAGTATGCTAGCCATGAATAATTTAGTAGATGAATAGCAGATGGTATGAGTCAAGTTTTCGCTATCAGAGTGGGGGTTTATATACAGTAAGGGTATGGGCCTAGAATGATCTATGTGGTAATGGATTATATTTGATGGTATCAGTATGAACTCATGTTCAGCTTAGCACACATACATGTGGTTACACATAAAAAAAGTTGTAGATATGTGTAGGTAAACAGGTCAATGCATGCACATATACTTTCTTGCTCTGTCATTTGAGAGATTTTAGAAGAAATGACTGCTACCAATAGTAGAATACATGTGTTATTAAGCATTAGCTGTGAAGATTTAGACAATCTTTACCAACATTGACCTCAACTGACAAAGCTGCATGGAAACCATGTTGCTGCACCCTAAACAAAGCCAGAACCACTGCACCTTATCTAGCCAGCATACATACACTCTCCAACAGGGAAAGATAATTCACCGCAAAACCAGCACATACAGTCTGGAGGAAGCAACTTCTATAAAATGTGTAGCTATCAAGGTAAGATAACAAGAGACATGAAAAAATCAACAAAACATATCACCTTCAGGAGACAGAAAGAGAGGCAAGAGAGGGAAATTGCAAAATAACCCCCTGCAGTGGGAATGGCCATGCTACAATATCATTTCCTCTATTGTCTCTTGGGATTTGGGGCATATACATGCAAACACATGCAGTGATTTTTCCAGTTGCCAGATCCAGGACTTGAGTTGGCCATGTGTGATCCAGCACCTTAACCACCATACCAATTGCTGACCAAAAAAAAAAAAACACCCGGCACTTTAGCATAGAGATAAAAAACAGAAAAAAAACTGAGGAACTATGGAGCTGAAGAATGCACTGAATGAAATTAAAAATGGAATAGAGAGCATCAGCAACAGAAGTGATAAATTGAAGAAAGAATTTGTGATTGCAAGACAAGTTATTTGAAAATATTCAATCAGAGAATTAAAAAAAAGAATGAAAGGAAATGAAGAAATTCAATGGAATTTCTGAGTAAATATCAAGAAAACTAGCAATCAAAACTTATTAGACAAATAAGATGAACATAGCAGGAACAGGACAGAAAGCTTATTCAAAGAAATAATAGCTAAAAAAAAATCCCAAATAAGAAGAACAATATAGGGAGGTAATATGTTTCCAATTAGGTTAAATCTAAACAAACTACATCAATATTTAGTATGTTAAAGCTTTCACAAATCAAAGACAAAGGGTCCTTAAAGTAGCGAGAAAAAGCATATCATCTGAAAGGGAGTTATGATGAGACTATCATTGGATTTCTCAACAGAAACCTTACGGGCCAGGAGAGATTGAGAATGATATATTCAAAGTGTTAAAGAAACAAAACTTCGGGAACCAGCAGTTAGCGTAATGGCTATGTCGCTGAACTCCCACGTAGTCGACCGGGGGTTAAGGTGCTGGACTCCCACATGGCTGACCACGGTTCAAGTCCCAGAGCCAGTGGCTTGAAAATCACACCAGGCACATATGCATCCATGCCTAAGATCCCAGGAGGAGAATGAAGAAGGGGCGGGGATGATTTCTCAGTTTCCTTCTTACTGTCTCTGCCTCTCTCTGGTGAGTGCATTTGCCCTATGCCAAAAAAAAAAAAAAAAAAAAAAAGAAACAAAACTTCCAAACAACAATATTTCACTCAGGAAAGTGGTCCTGGAGAAATCAAGACTTTCCAGACAAACAAGAACTGAAGGAATTCATTACCTCTAGACCTGCCTTACATGCAATGATAAACGGATTTGTTCAAGCTGCAAGAACATTAATTAGTAACATGCAAATATGCTTCTAACAGGGAAGTTTATAGTAATAAATGTCTACATTAAAAAAAAATCTGAACTAAACAACCTGACATTGCACCTTAAGAACCAGAAAAAACAAAAGCAAAGACTACAGTTAAAATGAAGATATAAAGATCAGAACATAAACAAATCACGACTAGAAAAACAATGTAAAAGAGCAATAAAATAAATTGATTTTTTCAAAGATATCTAAAATCTAAAAATCTTTAGGCTTTTTTCTCTGTCTCACATGTGCACAGATATGTTCTTTATTATAAAAAAATATGAAACTACTACATTATTTGAAAAAACTACTTTGACCTTGATTAAGAAGATATTCCATTTCAAATACTTAGAGGTTTTTAGTTTAATTTTAAAATTTAATGTGATCTCATTAAAATATTTAAGAGTTTTCATTTTTATTTTATTTCAGTCATGATTAAATCAGTATAAATTATCTGGAAAGATAAGTATGTGAAAATATCCACAGTAAAAAAGAAGTAATGAAGCAAGATGATCTCTATTATATATGAGTATGGTAATACTCCAAGAATAGCTCAAACAATGGAACAGAACAGAGAAACCACAAACAAATCCATAGAAATTCAGTATATTATAAATATGTAGAGAAAAAATGGATTATTCAATAAGTTTTGTTTGGACAATTGACTATTTGAGGAAAAGTTAAACAATTTAGATTTCTATGTCAAACTTTACACTGAATTAAATTTCAGTTTGAAAAAAAAAAAGTCCTCAAATAAAATATAACTCCACATGATTCTTGAAAAATGTCTCTTTAGTCTCAGATAAGAAAAGGCATTTCAAAACAAGACGTGGAGACCACAAAATAAAATCTCAATACTTGTTTTATATAGTAACATTTCAGAAATAGCATAAAGTTATAAGAAGGTAAACTAAATCCAAATATTTGCAGTATATTAACAGATAAATGATTAATTTCCTTAATGTAGAAGGAGCTCATAAAAATTAATGAGAAAAATATGAACTAGCCAGAAACAAAATGATCAAAGTATATAAATGATAAAAGTACACAACAGAAACAGAAACAGCTAGTAAGTGCACTGAGAGAGATTTACCATTGCAATTCAAAAGATTCATATTAAGATTCAAAATATTTCCAGTCTGAGAGTACTCAGTTTCTCAGTGGTTAAGACAAGACCCAATAAATGTCACTTTTCAATCTACTATAATTTCTATACAACTTGAGAAATAAGAGAAAAGAGTAACACAGAATTAGTTACCTAACCTAATAGTGGTGATGCAAGACAGGATTACCCTTACCCCAAAGGAAAAAGATGAAGGGACCAAACTAAGTATGGCCAGTTAATTTTTCACAAATGTACCAAACTCACAAATAATTTCAAGTCCATGAAGAGGTAGAGGAAAACCATATAAATTAATGTTTCTCCACATATATGAAAGTATCAAGACTGGATAAAACATATTCTCCTCTGATGATTGGTAGTGGCTTTTATCATTTAATGTAACCATTAAATCTATAGTGAGCCAGTAGTTTGGCTATTAACTTCATGGAAGAGGTCAGTTGTTTTTGAAGACAGTCCTACCTACTCCCAACTTCATGAGGCTGATCCCCCTCTACATAACCACTGATTCTTCTGATGTTTTTCTGAGGCCACGATTGACCCAGATATATTTTGCCTGCTGAGAATTCTGAACTAAAGTAAAATCTAGGCCAAAGTTCATTCACTATTTTATTTATTTATTTATTTAACTGCTGAAATTACATTCAGCTTGGATGTTAAACAGATCCTCTCAGAGATTCTACAATGAGAACCAAGGGCATCATTAAAATATTCCAACAATGTGACCAACAGATGGTGGAATGGTTATGTTGTTGGATTCCCATTTAGTTGACCGGAGTTCAAGTCCCATACCTCACAGCTTAAAACTCATGAATGGTAGAGGACCAGCAGATGGCATAATGGTTACATCACTGGACTCCCACACAGTTGACTATGGTTTGAGTCCTGGACATGGTGGCTTAAAACTCATGGCAATAATGTGCATGTGCATGCCCAAAATCCTGAGAAGAAAATGGAGGAGAAGGATTTGTAGCATGGCCATCCCCCTGAGGGGATGATTTCTTGCTTTCTGTCTCTCTCTCTCTGTCTCTCTGGCGAACATATGCACTCTATAGCAAAAATCTCTCCAAAATAATAATAAATAAATAAAACTCATGCCGGTACATGTCATATATTCCCCAAATCCTGAGTGTATGATGGAGGAAAAGGAATTGTGGCGTGGCCACTCCTCCTTGGGGGTGATTTCTCAACTTTTGTCTCTCTGGTGAGCTCACATGCCCTATCGCAAATCCCTCAAAAAAATTCCAACAATAAGGGGCCCGCAGATGGTGAGGTGCTTAAGACCAACCATGCTTTGAGTCCTGGACCTGGTATCTTGGGAAAATCACATCAGGTGCATGTCCATGCTTGCCCAAAATGCCTAAAGGAGAGTGGAGAAGGGATTGCAGCATGGCCTCCCCTCTGAGGGGGTGATTTTACTTTCCCTCTCTCTGTCTCTCTCCAGCAAACACACACCCTCTATGACAAAATTTAAAAGAAAATTAAATTAAATTAAAACAAACCTCTAACACTAAAACATCAACCATAAGATAACCACATTTTAATGTGTCACTCTATTGTCACGTTCCCATGGAGAAAAAATTAGTTCCAAAATTAATTCTCTTATAAAGTTAATCTTCAAAGATATTGAAGTTCAAAGGATGTAAAGTTCTAAATTAGATTATGTTGTTCTTACTACTTAAAAGACTAAGTTAAAATTTCTTCCCATTTTTACCTCCTAAATCAACTACATTACTGATCTATACCTTGCTAGAATCAGCATTCCTCGAACAACTTTAGCATGGTCTCTCAGTTGAATGAAAATAGTTGTTTCAGTTACTCAGTTACTTCATTTTCAAATCTTTCATGATCCTTGATTATTAAACAATTCAAAGACCTCAAAGAGTACACAATTATTAGAATGCCAGCGACAAACATGACAAATTTAATTTAAGTTCATTTATTTCTTCCATAGTGAGAGAGGTACAGAGAGAGTAAGAGAGTACCTCTAACAGGGTCTAAATGTTGTAATTCACCCCAGCCCTGGAGCATGGGGCACACATGCCCAGGATAATTAAGATCTCAGATGTGAACCTGCGACCTTCCTTTTTGGGTCAGCCTTGCAGTGTATCATATTTTACTGTTGCTCCACTACCTAGCTCTAGATATATTTAATTTTTTTTAAAAAAAGTCCATCCTATATCAGTTATATCAGACAAAATTATGTTCCCAAAATATAATACTAATCTGTGTCAAACACCATGGCAAATTCAGTGGTACCTAAAGAAAGAAGAGTAGAAAAAGAACAGTTTATTTTTTTCCTTCTTTATTTTGTTTTCTTTTATACATTTGATCACACTATTTGACTTACAAAATGGATATTTCAACAGGTGAACATTTCTCCCTAGTACAGTTGATAAAACTATAAATTATCTTCAATAGATAATACCACATTTCTTTGTCCCTTTAGCTGCACTGATGTATAAAATGGAAGCCAGTTGTCCTGACTCTACAGCCTGTGTACTAAATGAAATCTCTCTACTAGAAGCAAGTTTTCACACTATCAAAACCATTTAGCTTCTCTTTGGTAGAAGTCCACCTATAGAAATTGACATGTCTCTCAGAAACATTTGAAATATCATAATCTTTCTTTGCAAGATTGGATTATGAAAGATTTCATATAGCAAAGATAAAGGAATTGTACAATGAACCTGTTGATAAACACAATCTAGATTCTACCATGAACATTAATTATATTTGATTTATAATATATCCATGTATTCACTTATTTACAATCAGTACAATTCTCCCTTTATATGTGAGTATGTGCCTTATTAGTAACATTAGTAACAATTCAGTATTCACAGAAAATTTTGTTTTGACGTAAAATATACATACAAAAAAGGTAAACATTCTTTTTTTTCTTTTTTTTGCTATAGGGCGTGTGCACTCACCAGAAAGACAGAGACAGAGAGATGGAAAATGAGAAATCACTCCCCAGGGGGGATGGCCGTGCTGCATGCAATCCCTTGTCCATTATCCTCTCAGGATTTTGGGCACACACGCACATGCCCCTGGCGTGAGTTTAAGCCACCGGGTCCAGCACCGAAACCAGAAGTCCAGTGACATAGCCATTGTGCCAACTGCTGGTCCTGAAAGGTAAACATTCTCTAAGGGTGGAATTGCTGAAGTTTGACATGTACATACACATCTGTGTAACCCAAATCTCTATAAAGGTATTGGATGTTAACATCACCCCAGAAAGTTTTTTTATCCACTTTCCAGTTTATCTCCATTTCTACCACCCCAACATACATATATAGTTTTGCTTATTCTAGAATAACAAACACAGATTAATAGAATCAAATACTGTATGCACTCTTGCCTTTATTCTTTCACTCAGTGTGATGTTGTCAAGATTCATGCATGTAAAGACTAGCAGTTAGCATAATGGCTATGTTGCTGACCTTCCACGTAGTTGACAATGGTTCCAGTCGGACCCGGTGGCTTAAATTCACGCCGGGCACATGCGTGTATGTGCCCAAGATCCCAAGAGGAGAATGGAGAAGAAGGGATTGCAGCATGGCCATCCACCCTGGGGGATGATTTCTTACTTTCTTTCTCTCTGTCTCTCTCTGTCTTTCTGGTAAGCGCACATGCCCTATAGCAAAAACCTCTAAAAAAAAAAAAGATTCATGCATGTGTATAGCAGTTATTCCTCCCATTTTACTTCTGAGCTAGCATTTCTTTAGTTACTTCAATCTGGGCTCCCCGTGGAATCAGTATAGTCCTTCACATACATAAACACGGTTTATTAACCCATTTTTTTGATGCATGTAGGAATGGACTTCGATTTTTGGCCATTATGAACAAAGCTGTTATGAACATTTGTGGAACATGCCTTTATGTAAACATAGGATTTAATTTCTCTTTGGAAAATATTTAGTAATAGAATTGTTCTGTTATAAAATATATTAGTTATATAAGAAAGTACCAATACCATTATATCATTTTATGTTCCCCCCAACAATGTGTAAGGTTTCTAATCATTTAACAACTGCACCATCATTATACCAATACCATTATGCCATTTTGCATTCCCATCAATAATAAGTTTCCATTTGTTTCACTTGACCAGCATGGGGTATATTTAGTACTTTTATTTTTGGACAGTCTTGTCTGTTCGTGCATGTGTCTGTGGTGTTATTTAATCATGTCTTTGAATTGAACTTCCCTGTGGGAAACTATAGAAGATTTTCATTTGTTTATTTGTCAAATGTATGTCTTCTTTTGAGAAGTAGCGGTTCCAGTATTTTGTCTATTTTTGTCTTTTTATCATTGTGATATACAGGAGTTCTACCCATATCATGGATAACATTCTCCTTACATAAATATGTCTTGAGAGTATTTTTTCCCAGTCTATGTTTTGCCTATTTATTTATTTATTTATTTTTTATTTCATGTTCTTTTATACATTTAATAACATTATTTAGCTTATAAAGTGAATATTGAAACATGTGTACATTTCTCCCTAGTCCAGTTGATACTATAAAATTATTTTCAATAGACAATACCACATTTATTTGTCCCATTAATACTTTGCCTTTCTATGCCTATTTATTTTTAGTGTCTTCTGGTCTCAGAAGTTTTCAAAAGATTGATGAAGTATAATTTGCCATTTTATTCTCTATGATTATTATTTTCTGTGACTTTTCTAAATATTATTTTTTTTCCAGCCAGTGACATGAGGCTGGGCAGCTGGCTCTCAGATAGCCGCCTGCCCAGTTTGAATCCCAGACCCAGAGACTTGAGAAACACACCAGGTATATGTGTGTGCTCACCAAAAATCCTGAGAGGAAAATGTAGAAGAAATTCTGGCATGACCATGCTCTCTAGTGAGTGCTTTCTTAGTTTCTCTCTGTCTGTCTCTCTGGCAAGTGTATGCACCATAGAACAAACTAAAAAAATAATAAAAGTTAAAAAAATTATTTTCCTATACCCAAGTCACAATATTTCCCTGCTTTTCTCTAAATGCTTTACAATTTAAAAATTTTGCCTGCCAATATTAAATCTTGAATTAATTAGTATATATAGTATGATTTATGCTTATTTTTCATCCTCAATATCCATGTATTTCAGCTGCATTTGTTAAATGATACTTTCCATTTTTCATTGGATTGCTTTGGTGCTTTTACTAAAAGTCAAATGACCATATATGTGTTGGTGAATGGCTCTCTATAATGTATTTATCAAACTTCATTAAAATAAAATTATGTCTTGATTAGTGTTGATTACTAGTCAACCTTGAAATCAGGAAGTTTTATTCCTCCAGTGTTGTTTAAGATAGTATCAGATAAGCTGTATTTTTCCCATGTAAATTTAGCACAATTTTGTAAATTTTGAAAAGAAAGACTATTGGGATTTTAATTTTGACTGAACTGAATCTATTTTTCTTTTGGGAGAAAAACTTATCACTTAATAAAATTGACTCTTCCAATACATGATCAAGGTATATCTCTCAATTTACATTTATATTTTCTTTGTTTACTTTTTAAAAATTTACCAGAGGGCATGTGCACACACTAGAGAGGAAAAGAGAGAGGCACCTCCTCCCCAAGAGGTCATGGTCACACCACAATTTCTTCTCTGTTTTTCCTTCCTGTCAAGATTTTGGGCATACATGGACATGAACCTGGCATGGTTTTCAAGCTGCTGGAGCTGGGATTTGAATAGCACAGTCAACCATATTGCATCAAACTTTCTTAACTACCAGGCCATTGAGCTGGCTAACCTATTCTTTGCTATCTAACCAACACATTTTACTTCTAGTTAATTCCTTGATAAATTCACTTATTAGTTTTAATACTTATGTCTTACTTCATTATTATGCTGCTAAAAAGAAATATCTGAGACTGGGTGATTTTTAAAGAACATAAGCTTATTTGACTCACAAATCTAGTGTCTGGCAAGTTCAAAGGCATGAATGGGGTTGGCATTAGGCAGATAAAAATGCTATATCTCAGCATAACCAACAGAAACAGAGAAGAAGATGGACATGTATGAAGAAAGAATACATAAAATTGTCACTTCTTCTGTTTGTTCTTCCCAGTTCGTTCTGCCCTCATAAAGGTTTTAACACCTCCCAAGGTCATTATACTGGTGAATAAGCTTCCATATTATAAACCTTTGAAGGGACAAACAATTATCCAAACCATAGTGAGTTGTTTTGTGTATTTCTAAGTTTTAGGAATATACAATTTTCTATTTAAATATAATCATTTCAAAATAAAGACAGAATTGCATTTTTTTTTTTTGGAGAGGTTTTTGCTATAGGGCACATGCGCTCACCAGACAGAGAGAGACATAGAGACAGAAAGCGAGAAATCACCCCCCAGGGGGGATGGCCACGCCGCAATCCCTTCTCCTCCATTCTCTTCTCGCGATCTTGGGCATGCACACATACACGCCTGGTGTGAGTTTTAAGCCACCGGGTCTGGGACACGAACCTCAGTTGACTACATGGGAGTCCAGCGACATAGCCATTACACTAACTGCTTGTCCCAGAATTGCATTTTTAAAATCAATATCTTTAATTCCTTCCTTCCCTTCTTCCTTTCTTTTGTCCTTTTAAAATGGCTGGAACAGCTAGTACAACACTGAATGGAAGCAAAAGGAATGGGCAACCTGGTCTTGCTCTGAATCTTTTTTTTTTTTAAGAATTATTTTGTTTAACTCCATTTATTTATTTATTTTTATTTGACCATAGAGGGATAGAATGAGAGAGAGAGAGAGAGAGAGAGAGAAAGAGAGAGAGAGAGAGAAAATGAGAAAGCAAGCCACCCAGTCCAGGACTTGAACCACTGTCAGCCATGTAGGAGTCCAGCACCCTAAACCACCACGCCACCTGCCAGCCCAGCCTTGCTCTGAATCTCATGGAAAACAATTCAGTGTTTTATCATTAAGTATAATTGCAGCTATATGTCTTGTTTTTTTTTAAGTAAATATTCTATTTTAATTTTGATGAGTTTCTATTTTTAATTATGAATGGATATTGAATATTGTCAAAATGTTTTGCACTGTTTAAAATTATTATACACTTTCTCTTTTTTATTTTATTTATATGATAAAATGCATTAATCAATGTATGAATTTTAAAGAAGATACTATGATTTGAATATGTCTCTCAAAATTCATGAGTTGTTGGTCAATATTTTTTATATTTCACTCTCATGTTTGAATGTTAGCAATTTAATAAATTATGAAACTGATAGGGAAGTGTTACTTCTTACTCCATTATCTGAATAAGTATGTATATTCTTTATATTATTTTTCCCTTAAAAATCTGAAATGTTGGCAACCTTGTTCGCCAGATCTTGAGACCATTTTATTACTTTTCAAAACATCTTTATTCACATTTATACTTTAAGGCCTGTATTTTACTATTGAAACAGACACTTTCTTGTGAAATACTATGCACATTAATTTGTAAATGGGACTTTTTGAACCTAGGTCACAGTGCTTATTTCCACGGCTGCTAGTTATGGAACAGCAGAAGAGTTTGAAATCTGTCTTTTAAGAAATACAAATTCATGATGAGATTGCATGCTTGGGAGTTACTCTTGAGACTTTAGACAATCTACGTGAATTTAAATCTGTCCCCATCACTATTACTTCCTTAGTGTTGACTGTGATACCAGCTCCTGAGAAGTAAAAATAATTTTTCTTTTTGCAGTATTAAATATAATATTTACAAGATAAAACAATAAATATGCCTAGTGTC
>NW_006159604.1:919029-936209 GCF_000334495.1 Tupaia belangeri chinensis | reverse complement strand
CCCTCTTGACTAATCGACACTGTCTGCACATTATTATTATGGTCCTGGAGTGAGCACATTGTGAAAGCCTTCATTGTTCAACTTCTACAAGACACAGTTATAATTAGCACATAAAAACTGAAAAGATCCAGGTGTCCTAAGAACTTTTTTTGTCTTCAGTTCTTTACCTAGACCAGACCTGATGATAACATCTACGCTGGACCCTCCTGACGACTGCCTAGTATCAGAAAAACATCACCATCCATCAACAGTGGAATTATAGAAACTTTTCTGGAAAGTTTGGGAGCAGTAGGTGGCATGGTGGTTAAGGCGCTGGACACTCCCACATGGCCGACCATGGTTCAAGTCCCGGACCTGGTTTCTTAGTTTCTCGCTCTCTCTCTCTCACTCTCTCTTTGTGTGTCTCTCTCTGGTCACATTAAAATAAATGAATGCATAAATAAAATTTTTTAAAAAGAAACTTTTCTGGAAAGTCTCACGATTCGTACCCCTAGATCCTTGCATTGTCACATTCTTTTTTTATTTCAAATTCTTTTATACATTCAATCACACGTGTCACTTAGCTTGCAAAGTGAATATTCCAACATTTCTCCCCAATCTAGTTGAGAATACGCTACACATTATCTTCAACAGATAATAACCCATTTCTTTGTCCATTAAATGCCTTGTCTCTCTATTTTTCTCCTTAATGTCCTTCCTCAGACTCTCCTCCTTCACCCACACTCTTCCCACATTGTATCTGGTATTTATAACCATTTACTATGTTTCTATATCCTGTAGTCATTCAGTTTCAGCTATAGAGAACAGACAGTTGACTGACATCGTCACATTTTTTACTTGTATTTAACAGTCCTTTTTGTCCCTCAATTGTGGAGACAGTTCTTGTAGAGCCTTGGATTCTCCCAGCTGATATCTTCCATAATAAAGCCTTCTTCGAAGTAAACTCTCCTTGCCTCAGAAATTGGCTTACTGTGTGGTAAGAAGTCAGGCCCAACCTGTATGTTTGTCTGATAACAAATGCAGCAGATCCAGGGCTGCCTTTTTAAGGCTGTAATATTTTTATGTGAAAACTCTTGCATTCCAGAATGTCTGAAGAATTTACCTACCTTTCCATTTAAAGCAGCACTTTTTTTTTATTTTGTCAATGACTAAAAGTCCTGTTGATGGAAACACTCCCTTTTCCCCAAATTTGATTCTTTACCTCAGTTATACTTGCTTACCAAGGCCCACTAATATCTGCTGAGGCTTTTTTAGCCCCACACATGGGATAAGGACAGTTTACTATGCAGCTTAAATTCAAGCTGCAATAGACAGCCACCTAAATTCCCCACAATTTATGGGGAGGTTGTTCACATAATGGGAGACTTTTCTGAGGCTCACACATTTGCTGAAGCCAGTATGGTTAGTATTTATTTGCAAAGCCCCACGTGGCCAACATCTTCTGGGACTATTTCATACCTAATTGTTGGCAGTGGTCCTCTTGTCATTCGCTCCCACTGATTATTTCTTTTCTGTGGTCCACATTTATAAAAATTTCCACCTACATTTTTTATAAAACCTGAAACCCTAGGTCTGTGTTTTTGGTTAAGGCCTGGTATCTGCAACACCTCTAAAAAAAACATTTGCTTAGGGAAAAAACTGCATAAGCTATATTCACTTGCCAAGAAGGTCAAAACATTACACAGCCTAAATTATAGCAGATAAAAGCTAATTTCACAGCAATCCAGCCATTTTGCACATTATAGTTCACTGTAAACTTCAAGATCAAAGACCCATGTACCCTTCACTTAATAAAATGCTACCAAATTTCAAGGTCATCTGTAAAAGAAATGTAAGAAGCCTCAACCTCTGAGTATTATTTTGCCTCCAAAAAGTCTATTTCTCAGTATTGTTGGAATAACAAAATGGGAAATAAAACAAGTAATAGGGAAGATGGAGATCAAATATAACCTTTTTATTACTAAAAATGTTATGTTAGAGAATGTGGCTTTTATTTATAAGTGGGTTTTCTATTAGTATATTCTATTAGAATACAAGAATGTGAGAATAAATTATTATGATCAGGGAGGGGGATTTCAGTATTAAAGATTGCAGAGCTGGGACCAGCAGGTGGCATAATGGTTATGTCGCTGGACTCCAGCATAACTGACCACAGTTTCAGTCCCAGACTTAAAACTCACACTGGGTACTTGTGCATGTGTACCCAAAATCCTGAAGGGAGAATGGAGGACATGAAATTGCAGTGTGGCTATACCCCTGTAGGGTGATTTATTGCTTTCTGTCTCTCTGTCTCTTGGGCGAGTGCATGCACACTCTAGCAAATATCTCTCACAAAAAAAGGAAAATAAAAAAGATTACAGCACCAATACACCACTGTTTCAAGTCCTGATGCCTAGTATGCCAGTTCTAGTAAGCTGTTCCTTAGAGGAACAGAGAAGAAATCCTTCCTACAGACAAGTCATTCCCAAGAGAGAACAAAAAGAAGACCCAAATACTCTGCTAGGCAGAAAAATGTTCTCCTTCAGAAAAAAAAAAAAAAATCACTAATCACTAACAAGATTAAGTCATTCGTCATCCCATAAGACAACATGGCAAAAGAAATAGAAAGAGGCCAGGCATGTTATGCAAATAGATGTCCTTTAACATAGAGGGAAAACTGGGAATAAGAAAGAAAGATATCCTCCTAATTCCATATCCAAAATATAGCATTCTGTTAGAAAAGTAAGTTTTGAGTTGCAGTTTGTTTTTTCTTTTTTTCCACTTAAGTAATAAAGAAAAACAATCTATTCAGCTTTTACCATGTAGACAAGAACAAAGCCCCAAAGGACAGCAATTTGTGAGAAGTGGCAATGAAGTAAATATATGCATTCTACACCACTTTTTCCATCTTTCACTATGCAAGGGGTAAAAATGATAAAATAGTATCTTGAGGGCAGTACAATTAACAAAGCTTTCTTTTAGAATGCGGATAATAATCGTTATGTCAGCTGAGAGGACAACATCAGTGCTGAGGAAGAGACAGAAGAAACAGTGAGAAAAAAGGAAATCAATGATTGTTGATAATCGTTATGTCAGTTGAGAGGACAACATCAGTGCTGAGGAAGAGATTGAAGACACAGGGAGAAAAAAGGAAATCAATGATTGTTGGCTCCACCTATTTTCTCTTTCCTGGAATATTTATCTACTAGACCATATGAATAATTCTGTGTAATTTAGATTTGGGAAAAAAATGGGAGTATTCATTTTCTGAAGCACATAAAAAAATTAAGGAAAAATGGAGATGTGAATAAATATGGAGGTAAGTGGAAAGGCATAAATCAAGCCTACTGATTATAGAAGGTATTATCTTCTATATTCTTTACAACCAGAAGCTGAAAATGTTAATACAACTTGGAGGACTTGAAGAAACCAATAATGTTGAAAGAACTGCTATTCACTATATTTAAAAATTATCTAGTGGTGACGTCTTTGACTTGACTGATATACACTCTATTCATGCTGAGGAAAACCATGTATACTGTAAAGATGTACAATGAATAAATGTAAATAAAAATAGCTAATAAAATAAAATCTTATTCTAACACACACACACACACAAAGAACTGTTATACGGGAATCATTTTCTCATGACTAACACTACCCAAAACCTCTATCACAGCAGTTGGTCTAGATGGGCATGTCTGTAATATTATTTGATGAAAGTAGTCATTCTTTATAAAATATTGTGCAGCCACTTAATATTAAGAAGACTTGGGAACAACCCTACATTATGATGTTAAAGAAAAATGGCAAAATATGAAATTAGATTTTCAAATATATTCAGTAAACTATCTCAATGAAAAAAAAATTAGAAATTTGCCAGAGCTAAAAGTAATCAGAAGAATGTTTAAAGGCATTTCTGCTGGTTATTTTTCTTATTTTTATTTTGAATTTTTTTTTTAGTTACTTATTTCTCCTATGAGGAGAGGAAGAGAGACAGAGAGAAGGAGAGATAGAATGAGAGAAAGTCCTCCCCAACAGGGTCTTCATGCCTCAGTCCCTCTCCAGTGTCAGCCAGCCAGGATCACAGCACATGCACATGCATGGCAGATACAGGGTGAGCCTGGAACATGAACTGGGGACCTTCCTATATGGCTTCTGCATTATAATTAATAGTTACTATAATGAAGCTTTTATTTAGGTAAGATATAAAGTTACGAGAAGAAGCATAACAGAATTGAATGTTTTGATTAAAAAAACTAGGTTTATTTTGAGTGCAATAGTAAGAAAGTTTGAAAAAATAGATAAAGCTATGAGAAAAATCTCAGTGTTAACAAGTACAGAGGTAGAAAAATACTGGATGATGATAATTTTCAGTAATTTTCATTGTAAGCAAATTGCAAAAGCAGAATGTGTAAGATGGTCAAGGAAGTATAAGGAATTATGAAGCAAGTGTGTTCCATGAAGCATTTATATTTTAGTTAAAATATTTTGGGGTTATAATGGAGATGAAAAACATATAACTAAAGCTGATGCCAGCATTTTAAAGGATTATGAAAAGGTAACTTGAAAATGAAATTGGACAGGAAGAGAGTAGTTTTTGGAATTCAATAAACGTATGAGAAGGGGACTAGCAGTTGGAATGGTGGTTGAGGCGCTGGACTTCCACATGACTGATCATGGTTTGAGTCCCATACCTGGCAGCTAGCTTTCTCACTTCCTCTCTCTCTCCCTGGTGAGCATGCATGCTCTGTAGCAAATTTAACAATTAATAATAATAATAATAAATAAAATTAAATATATATGTATATGGAGGCCAGCAAGTGTTATGGTGGTTGAGGCACTGGATTCCTATGTGACCAACTGTGGTTTAAGTGGCTTGAAAATCACACTGGGCACATGTTCATGTGTGCCAAAAATCCCAGAAGGAGAATAGAGGAGAACAAACTGTGGCAAGGATATCACTTTCTCTTTCTCTGTCTCTTCCAGTGAGCATATGAGCTCTATAACAAAAACTATTTACACACACACACACACACACAAACATATGCATGCATGTGTGTGTGTGGGGGAGGATATTGAACAAATGTGATTAAACAATATCCAAAAAATAGTAAATAAGAATTAGAAGGATTCCAGCCTATTTCCATGTCAGTAAATACATACCTGCTGTGAAAGAATGAGGAATCGTCAGTTGTTAGTGTCACAGGGGAATTAGTGTCCATGATGGAGAACCAGGTTTCAGTTAATAAAACATGAATATATAAACATGCCCCTTTACAATAGAATTAAATTAATAGGGGTCAGCTTGTGATGTGGTGGTTAAGGTGGCTGGATCCTGTATGGCAACTATGCAGTCCCCAGCTTGGAGGCTTGAAAAGCATGTATGCCTAAGATCCCCCAAAGAGGGAGAAATGGAAGAGACAGGGTGGTGCCATGACTGTGTCCCATGTGAGGAGTGCTTTTTCACTTTCCCTCTTTGTCTCTGTCCAGCACATGTGCCCTCTGGCAAATCCAAAAATATTAGCTTACTATTTGGGGGCACATCATTACTTTCTTTATAGAGTTTGAAGTACTACATGTTTTTTGAATTATATTTATTTATAACATGTTGTTTTACCAAATCAGAGACTTTTCTCCTAAAATAAGTTCAATTTACTGAGATCTGGGGGTTCTGATCTTTCCTATCATTTATCAGCCATGTCATATAATGGCAACAAATTAATTTAGATGAGTTTTAGAATCCAATACTGTTACCAATATTTTTGGAAGTAAGAAACTCATTTAACTCCAATTTAAACTCTCTCCAATCGCATGATTTCAACATGAGTTGGCATCATGTATTGTTAATCTCTTTTAGTCATCCTCATTATGAAATATATTATAAATAATCCCATAAAGTTAGATACCTTATAGATAACTTGTAAAATGGACAATTTGGATCCAATTTTTTTCTGAGTCTTTAAGAAAGTAAGAGAAGAAAATATGCTCTTTAAAATATGCCATCAATTTATATTTGTTTACCATCATCAATTTTCCTTTCAAATAATGTATTATAAAATAATACTGAACTTTGTGTCAGAAGGTTTGAGTTCTACTTCCTGTCTTGTCTTCTTTGAGATCATAAAATGGACAATTTGGATCCAATTTTTTTCTGAGTCTTTAAGAAAGTAAGAGAAGAAAATATGCTCTTTAAAATATGCCATCAATTTATATTTGTTTACCATCATCAATTTTCCTTTCAAATAATGTATTATAAAATAATACTGAACTTTGTGTCAGAAGGTTTGAGTTCTACTTCCTGTCTTGTCTTCTTTGAGATCACTTTTTTACCCCTTGTCAAACGTAGAGAATAGTCTGAATAATTTCTAATTCACTTTGCAGTTTAAAATTGTGTTGACTCCTCTCCCTTAGTCAATATTTCTTCTATGCTTCTTTGTTTAAATATAAGAAAAAAATGCAAAAGTAGCCATGAACAAATATCTCAGAAGATTTGCTTTTAATCCTTGATTCAAAAGCACTTTGCTTTTGAGTGAAAAGCTCTATCAGTTTTAAAGGGTCCTAGATTTGATCATGTGAAGCTAGGTCTCTGGACTAGAAATGGAATTTGTGATTCAAATTCCATTTTTTTCAACCACATGAGTGATATCATGTAAATTTTTACCTTTATTATATTTCTGTAAATGTGATTTATACTAAGGAATCTTATAAAATGTATATGTGTAATAAAGCACATTTTTTGATATAAGCAAATGATAAGAAGCTTCTTTTACAGCATTTCAGCATTATAATAATACTTGGGATTAAAATTGTTTTAGGAATAATGGTGCCTTCTGATTCCTCAAAGAAATGTTAAATACTATTTGGTCTACAGTTAGTGCTTCTCATATTGTCTAGAAGTTTCTCATCCTTAAAGCCAATGGGCTATATAAAATATCTTAAAAACTGTGTTTCACAGACCCCTAGTAATTCTTAATAGTGGTCTTATTCACTTATTTATATATTCAAGCATATTTCTTGAATCTCTTCTATGTACCAGACATTATCTTAAATGCATGTAGAATCAAATAAGAGGACAGGAAGAGAAAATTGCATCATAGAAAGAAAAAAGTTGGATCTTGTGCCAGGCAGGTAGTGTGGTGGGTGTGACTAGATCCCACTTCGCCAACTATGGGTTTGAATACCAGACCTTGCCTTGAAAAATCATGTCAGGTGCATGTGTGTGCATGCCCAACATCCTGAGAGAAGAAAGGAGAAGAAGGGATTGTTATGTCATTATCTTCCTTCAAGGGTGCTTTCTCCCTTTCTGTGTCTTTCTCCCTTTCTCTCTGTCTCTCCCCAGCAAGTACATGTGCCATATAACAAAAAAAATTTTAAAAATATATTAGATCTCACCATTACTTCAACAAGATGTCTGCTTTAGTTGTTTTTGTTTGTTTGTTTATTTGGTTGGTTGGCTTTTGTATTTTTACTTTCACAAAAGATTTTTATGACTAAAGCCATAAAATCATTAGTATAGATGAAGTAACAAAATATCCAATCCTTCACAAAGTTAGTTACCTAAAAGTTCACTGGATTTGCTTCTTTTTCAATCTCTGATAAAGAAACATTACTTTGGATGTTTCATATACATGCCACATTGTAAATTCCTTAGTGTCTTTCAAAGTGTCTAAATTTCTATTGTTACCTAGTTGAAGACTGATTCACAACAAGAGCAGTATACTCTGTCTCTAGTACTTTCAAAAAGGTCTCAAAACTGTACTGAACTGTCCCCTGTCCGTTATCACAAATTTCATACTTCTACAGATTATTTTTTAAAATATCTTCAAATAACCCGTGAAGTTGGCTAATTCCAATCAAATTTTCAGTCATTTTATTGGTTTCCTGTGAGGCGTTGCTTTTGTATCACAGCACATAGCTGAGTGCCCTGACTGGATACCGGCATTGGTGTTATGATTATGATTATGATTATCATTAAAGTGATTCCTTTTATTTTAAGTTGACTAACAGTGCTTAAGTGGTAATTAGATTATCTTTCTTTTTTAATATTTAAAATGTTTTTAGTTATGTATTTACTTTTATTTCTCTTTCTTTATTCATTATAGAGTGCATGTGTACATATGTGAGACAGAGAGAGGAAGAGATGATCACCCTCTACAGGATATGTTCACACCATAACTCCTTTCCTTCAGCCTATCAGATCTTGACAATTGTGTCATGTTTCACGCTGACTGAACTGCATATTTAAACCACAGTTGCCATGTGGGATCTAGTTTCTCTAGTTCAATGCAGTACCTTTGCTAGTCCTATCTATTTTAAAAGTTTCTCCATCCATTTCTTCCACTAGAGAGAGACAAAGAGACAGGCACCTCACCAGGGTCTCCATGTCACCATTAACCTCTAGCTCCACCAGTCCAGATCATAGACATAGACATGTGTACTCTCCTGGTACGTACAAGGAGGCCCTGGAATACAAACCTCAGACCCTCATACATGGTCTGATATCAAAAAAAGTGTACCACCACTGCACCACCATCTGGCCTATGTCTTTCTACATTTTTATCCTTTCCTTTATGTGAGAGAACTTCCAAAATTCATGAAAAATGGAACTAAACTTGATTTTAGGGGCCGAGTAGGTGACATGATGGTTAAGGCACTGGATTGCCACATAGGTGAATGTGGTATGAGCCCTAAACCAAGTGGCCTGAAAATCACACTGGGCATGTGCATTCCCAAAATCCCAAGAGGAGAGTGGCAGAGAAGGGACTGCAAAGTGGTTATTTCCCTAGGAAGTAATTTCTCACTTTCATTTTCTCTCTCTTTTTCTCCAGTGAATGCATGCAACTTATGACAAAAAAAATTTTTTTTAAAAGTTTATTTTGGTGCCAAAGAAAATTGAAATTCATGTACAGTTTTTAAATAACATAGTTTCCATGAACTTTTTGAGAACCCCTTGTATATTTGTGGCATCTTTGATAAAGAAGAATGTCGAAATGCCATTTTGGCTAAAAATAAAAGATTTGCAGACCAGCAGATGGTGTAATGGTTACGTTGCTGGGCTCTCATGTAGTTGACTGCAGTCTGAGTCCCAGATCTGGCAGCTTAAAACTCATTCTGGTTGTGTGTGAGTGCATGTCCTAGATCCTGAGAGGAGAATGGAGGAGAAGGGATTGCAGCATGGCCATCCCCACCTGGGAGGGTAATTTCTTACTGTGTGTTTCTTTATCTTTCTCTGTCTTTCCTATGAGCACAGGCGCCCTATAGCAAAAATCTCTCTCTTAAAAAAAAAAAAAAAAAAAAAGAAAGAAAGAAAAGATTTGAACAAACAAGGAGAAAAATATCTGAACTAGTAAGGAAAACAAACAAAAAAATAAAAATAAAAATAAAAATATTCCCAATTTCTTTCCTAGATGCTAGTTAAAGCTGATATAAATGAGATCATTAGTCCCCAGATTATACTAGTTAACTTTACTTAAACTACTGAAAAATCCATAAAAACAAAGCCAAAAATGCAAGTCTTCAAACACTGATGAAGATGTTTTTCACATTCTGGTTTGGTAATCAAAATCTGCATCTACTTCATTATCTATTAAGCAAATCCAATGAAAGCAGCTGCTGAGAAGAACAGCTTTACATTTTTGTTAGAGACTTTGTTTCACACGAAAGTGTGCTGATATAAGTATATGAACACACATACACAGCAACATATATACAAATATACATGCAACCTGTTGTATACAAAAGGGAGGAAATATTTGAAATGCAAAGAGTTGAGACAATTATACTTAGTAATATTTTGTTTTTATATCTAAATTCAAGTGGATATGGATCTTTAAAAGTACTTTGTAATATTTTTTTTTCAAATATACCATTAAGCAATCCATGGTTTGGCTATTTAAGGTCATGAAAATCAAAAAAGGCTTGGTCAGTAAAAGGGTTCAAAACGTATGACACAACCTTTCAAGAAAGGTTGCAGTGGGCTTTGCCTTCTGAAAAGTGTGCACTCAGAGTTTTCATTGGTAGAACACTCACCAGCATCTGAGATACCACCATAAACAACTTGTCGCAGGGTTGCAGACAATGTACTTAGACTGTTAAATATATTAAAAGGGCTTTAAGACTCACTACTTCTTCAAGCTGTGGGACTTCTGTGCCACCCTAAGATCAAGAGAATGGCATGTTCTTCATTTCTAGGTTGTGAAGTGCCCCAAATGGAGACCATAGGGCCTGCTGCTGTGACTCAATCTCCATTATTGAAGAAAATGAGCTTTTTATTTCTATTTATCTTTTTTTCTATAGAGGACTTGATAGTAAATATTTTAGACTCTGCGGGCTGTAAAATCTCTGTTGTAGATATTCAACTACACTATTGTAGCACTAATGCAGCCTTAGCAATATGTAAACTCATGAATATAATCACATTTCAATAAAAGTTTATTTATAAATGTACTGAAATAACCAGGCATGATTTGGTTCATAGGCTGTCATTTGAAGATTCCTTGTCTATATTATTATACTCAATAGAGTTAGTAATCTTGATATAGTTTCAACACTTAAATATTTTAACCTCTCTCTTTCTGTCTCTCACCTTTCCTCCACATTCCCTCTTTCTTTGTATGCTTCACTAGGTATAGTTCAGTAAAGTTGTAACTGAATCAGGAGAGCAGTGATATAACACTACCAGCAGCTGAGAACCTCACAGTCAAAAACACTATTGCTTTTAAATATTCTGGAAGCCTGGCTCTTTGATTCTTCCTGTTGCGCATGGAAGAAGTATGGAACAGTAATAAGGGCTGAGTTGGGGACAAGGAGGCTTGGTTTCTGAGAAATGGGTATATCCCAACTATTTGCTTCAGATTGAGAGTCTTAATTAACCATAATCAGGGTCACAATAAGAGTCTTTTGGAGGCCAGCAGATAGTGTAATGGTTACATCACTGGACTCCCATGTAGTTGACTGCAGTTCAAGTCTTGGACCTGGTGGCTTAAACTCACACCAGACATGTGTGCGTGCATGCCCAAAATCCCAAGAGGAGAATGGAGGAGAAGGGATTGCGGCGTGGTCATCCCCCCTGGGGGGTGATTTCTCGCTTTCTGTCTCTCTGTCTCTCTCTTTCTGGCAAGCGCACACACCCTATAGCATAAACCTCTCCAAAAAAAAAAGGAGTCTTTTGACATTTTAGCAGTAAAGCTAGATACCCTTATCATGACACATTGAACACTGCAAGACCTAAAAATAGCACCAACTATGGAAAAAAAAGAAAGGTCTGGACGTGTGATCTCCTTAATCATGAAACTTAAAAATTTCCACTTACTGGGTTTAGCAGATTGCATAATGGTTACGTCACTGAACTTCCATGTAACCCACTGTGGTTCAAGTGCTGGACCTTCTGGTATAGCTATTTCCCCTGGGGGGGGGGGGGGGATATCTTGCTTTCTGTCTCTCTGTTTTTCTCTGTTCTCTGGCAAGCACACATACCCTAAAGCAAAAATCTCTCAAAAAAATGTCCTCTTCCCACAACTTAATCAGAATGTACTTTTTAAAATTGTTTAATTGACTCAGTATCAACTTAGCAAAGACTATGGTACTAAGGAAATAAAATTGAGGATGAGAAATTTGATGGGGAAAGAAATTCAGAGCATAAATTGATATCTAAGATGGTCTGATAAAATCTTGGGAAGCTACAGAAAATCAAAGTTCAGAAAGAAGGCTCTGAGTGCCTGAAGAAATAAAATAAGTCAATAGATAATCCTCCATCATTAAATTGCCTGAGGTATGTTCTGCAGTAATGTTTTAAATATGAGAAATGAGGAAAAGCAGATGGGATATATAATTGCAGTTTAAAAACTGATAATCAAGATGGGATCACTTAAATCCACTTGTAGCTAGGATATCCGTTGAATGGTTGGGAGATGTTTCAATCCTATATATAAAAAAAAGTACTGCATGTACCAGGCCCTATGTCAAGTGCCCAGGGCATATAAGTAAAAAAGGCATACTCTTTCTTCATAAGGATCTTGCTATGTGATTACCTGTCTTGTCTCTTAACAGACTATTAAAACACTGGCTTCATTGCCTAATGGTTAAGGCAGCTAGATTGCACATGGACAATCTTACAGTCTGAATCCCAGACCCAGTGGTTTGAGAAACATGCTGGATATGCTCGTGTGTTCCTGAAATCCCAAAAGGAGTTAGAGATACAGGAGAAGGAATTGTAACATGACCGTTCTCCATGGGGTGATATTTTCTCCCTCCACCTCTCATTTCTAGTGAGCACACACACACACAAAAAAATTAAATTATATATTATTTTTTGAGAGTTTTTTTTTTTTTGCTATAAGGCGTGTGCGCTCGCCAGACAGACAGAGAGAGACAGAGAGACAGAAAGCGAGAAATCACCCCCCCGGGGAGATGGCCACGCCACAATCCCTTCTCCTCCATTCTCCTCTTGGGATCTTGGGCACGCATGCACACACGCCCAGTGTGAGTTTTAAGCCACCGGGTCCGGGACGCGAACCACGGTCGACTACATGGGAGTCCAGCGACATAGCCATTATGCTAACTGCCGGTCCCTAAATTATATTTTTTAAAGTGTGATGAGAATTTGACCTTTGTGGGACACAGTAATAGTTTATTACCTATTGATGATAACGTGCATAATATTCTCAACTGGACTGCTCTGAGAAGAATTTCTTGATAGGTGAATACTCTTTACAAGCCAAATGATGCCTAGTGATTGAATGTTGGAAAAATTGAGAATAAATAATAATAATAATAATCTGAAAAAATGAAAAGCTACTTGATGATGATGATGATGATGATGTGGATAGTAATGTCTTTGTCCTGACTGATATGCATGATAATTGTGCTGGGAAAGCAAATGTTATACACTGTAAGATATATGTGATTAAATGTAATATAAAAAAAATTTTTAAAGTGTGATGAGCACTACAATATGAACCAGTACAATATGTTCAGTGAACACATAAGAGCACCTATTATTTATCATTAAGAAATTTTTCTTGGAATAATTTATAATTTCCATTAGACTTGAAGAAAATATGTTTCTGAGTGGGGAATAATAAATTGATAAAACTTTAAGTTGAGAGAAGTATAGAACATTCTTGGGATGGAAAAAAGTTTTATTTGGTTTGAGAAAGAGAGAATAGTGACAGAAAACACCAGTGAGGCATTGGCATGCCAAATTATCATGTGAACTGGATAATCAGGAACATCAGTAACTGAGGAGTAAACATTAACCCTGACTCATTTGTGAACAAAATTGAGCCCAATCCCATCCCAGAAACCTCAAGAAATCCTCTATGGGATAGACTAAATAGCCAAGTGGAAGTAATGAGTCAGTCTAATTTGGGCATAAATGTCAATGTTGATTTCATTTTCGCCCTTATGCTCACGAGGCCTGGGGACATTCAGTTTACATAAAATTGATTTCCAGCCAGGGCAGCAGGGCATTTGTGGGTCACAAAATTATCCCTCACTGTCCTTTGTATATTTACAATTGGAGATTAAAAATATGATTAACCACTAATGAAAAGGGCCACTAAGATAGTGTTAGATCACCAGTTTGGTGGGGAGCCAAGAGGAAATCTAGCAAACCCTCTAGCAAGGACAGTTCAGCTAATGACCTTTACACAAGATTTTTATCAATACATGACATCATTAAGCCCTAGGGACTCCTTCTGTAACTCAAGGCTGGTAGCTGATTATATCATTTTCTTTTAGTTTATGCATGTGTACACACAGAAAAAAAAACATGTGTCATCAGAATGTATGATATTCTGATTATAACAAAATTTAGAGTTTCAGATCACAATTTGCAAAGAATAAAGTATATTTAAGACTAAAACTAGAGTAAATATAATTTAATTACCCATGATTTAGTGCCTCAAAATCATTAGTATATGTAATGAGAAAAGTAACATTTCTATATAGTGAGATAGGGGTCTAGTTTTTATCTTCTGCACATGGATATCCAATTGTTCCAACACCATTAATTGAATAGACTGGCCTTTCCTTGAAGAATGTTCTTGAGACCTTTGGCAAAAATTAGTTAGCTGTATGCATGTAGCTTTATTTCTGGGTACCCTATTCTTTTCCATGCTCAAAGGAAAGGAAATGAGTATGTCAAAGAGATACTAGAGCGCCTGTGTTTACTGCAGCATTATTCACAATAGCCAAAATGAAGAATTAGTCTAACTCTTCAACAGTTGATGAGTGAATAAAGAAAATGTGGCGTATATACACAAGGGAATATTACATCATGACAGAAAGGGATGAAAACCTGTCATTTGCATCAGTATGGAAATTATGCTAAATGAAATAAGTCAGGCACTTAAAGATAGATACCATTGTTCTCACACATTAGTGGAGGCTAAAATATTTGACTGCAAGGAAATGAAGATTAGAATGGTGAATATCAGGAACTGAGAAGGGAAAAGGAATGGGGAAGGTAGAGAGAATTTGTTTAACAGATATAAAATTGCATGTAGATAAGTGGAATGAGTTCTAAAGTATTACAGAAATGTAAAGTAACTATAGTGGATGATCATATAATTATATTTCAAAATAGCTAGAGAATTTTGAATGTTCACAACATGAAGTAATGATAAATGTTTGAGATAATGAATTTGTTAATTGCCCTGATTAGATCATTACACATTATATTCATGCATTGAAAAAATCACACTGTACTCCATAAATATGTACAACTATTATATGCCCATTAACATTTAAACAAAAAGAAAGCAAATTACATAAAAACAGGGAAAAAAGTCAAAACTAAGCATTTCGTGTCTTCATCTGTTTTGTTTGTTTGTTTGTTTCGGTGTGTGTAGTTGCCACAGTGTGAGTCTCTCGGAACACTTGTTTCATTTGTTATTAGAATTCTGTGACCACATTGATTTGGGAAACACCCAGTTAAACCACAATATCTGTCACTGTTGTGGTTGTTTAATTTTTTATTGCAGAATTTCACAGAGCCTTGAGTATGCCAATATGAATTCTGACTCTACAAAAGAAGTCTATCCTATACATCATCTGTTACTCACATGACTTGAAACTTCTATAAGAAGCAGAGATTATGTTGTTTATTGTTACATCCTCATATCCAAGTCATTTCCTGACAACTAATAGTTTTTTTAAATATTTGTTAAATTAATGAATAGCCATTTAAAGGATTAATGTTCCATGGAAAACATTATGTAAAGCACTTCTAAAATATTTCTATCAAATGTCAGATTGGACTTAATTTTTCTGTTTGTTTATATTTTATATCCAACAAGGAGTACTACCATTTTGGTAAAACATGTACTGAGAGCAGCAATGCCGAAGCCAGAAAGAATGTCAAGATGTACCAGTTAAGTATTGAGACAATAGGAAATTCTCAGAGAGAAGTCAGTTGATAAGAACCCTACATAGTTGAACTATTTCAACTAAACACTGCCTGTAATTTTCACTCTGCTTCTAAAACATCTTTTATTATGTATACATAAACTATGTAGTCAAAAAATGCTATATAATTATTAAAGAATGATTATTCTTCAAAATTTCCTTGAGATATTGAGGAAGTAAGTTTGCTTGGTAGTTTCTTTTAGATTTTAGCCTCTTTTCAAACAAAAAATAAATAAGATCTTCTGTGAAAGAAGATGTTTTATAAATAAATTGGATATGCATTCTGGATGGCAGATGCTGAGATCAGAAACCTTTTGTCACTTTTTATAGGGAGCACCATCTTGCAATGCACAATATGCTAATATGTCCTCATATGATTAGAGGAATCACTGCCAATTATTGATGTGAACAGACAGCAACTGCTAATCCCAAAGCTCAGTTGTTTAGATCATGAAATGAAAACCCTTTAATTAAACCCCATAGCCAATTTATAATCACCCATGCACAGGGCATTCCTAAAAATTTTCACTTTAAGCATGCAATAAGTTCTTGGCATCTGTCCCTCTCTGATTTCCCAGCTTAGGAACTCTATCACCAGGAGGAGTGAATTGAGTATGTACCCTATTCTTTTTGGCAGACTAAGAAAAGCAGATAGAGGAAATGAATCTTACTTTTATTCCTCCAGCTGTTAATCATGAACAGGTTTGGGATCAGCAGTTGGCTTAAAGGCTATGTCACTATAAAACAAAAGGCAAGGTATGCAGGACACAGGAATTGGGAAATTATTTGCTGAGACGTGCTTGATTGAGCCAACGCACAGTATAGGATGGTAAAACAAAAGGCTATGTCACTGGACTCCCATGTAGTCGACCACAGTTTGAGTCCTGGACCCGGTGGCTTAAACTCATGCCAAGCACATGCACATGTGTGCCCAAGATCCCCAGAAGAGAATGGAGGCAAAGGGATTGCAGTGTGGCCATCCCTCCTGGAGGGTGATTTCTCACGTTCTGTCTCTCTCTGTCTTTCTGGCAAGCACATACGCCCTGTAGCAAAAACCTCTTCAAAGAAAAAAAAAATATCACGAAAAGGCTTTAACACCATATAATGTAGTATTTTTGTTTGTTTTTATTTTTTTTATTTTTATTATCATCATAATCTTCTTTCTATTACATTGGATTACATATAACTTTACCATGTATTATATTGCTTTTTCAAAAGGGAATGTCATGCATGTCAGTCAATACAGAGACATTAAAATCCCCACTTCATCATTCAATATTTTTTCTATGTAGTTTCATGTTTTACTGGGAAAGTTAACTAATACAGTTTCTTCCTTTTTTCCCCTTCTTTGTAAATACTCAATATTTCTAATATTTAAAGCCAGCTGGAAGCGCACTGGTAATGCAACTATATCCGCATGGGAAAGGCCCTGTATTTGCAGTCTGGGAACACCAGGTTGGAGTCTTCAACCCAGAAATTTAAGGAATATGGGGGGCATATTGCAACAGCAGCGGTTCTAACTGAAGTAGAGACTCATTTTTCAGCTTCTTTTGGTGAGACTCCAAGAAATTGAATAGTACTTCCTCAAACCATCAAGAAGAAAAATGTCTGTGATCTTGCATACTGATGTAGGTGACATTAAAATAAAAGTTTTCCGTGAGAGGACACCCAAAACATGTGAAAATTTCTTGGCTCTTTGTGCCAGCAATTACTACAATGGCTGTATTTTACATAGGAATATTAAGGGTTTCATGGTTCTAACAGGAGATCCAACAGGTACTGGAAGAGGA
>NW_006159604.1:897122-916571 GCF_000334495.1 Tupaia belangeri chinensis | reverse complement strand
ATCCTTCTGCTTGTTTATGACCAATGGTGGCCCTAAGGGGAGCCCAACAACTTTTATCCTCATTGAAGAGCATATTGTTTAATATAACCATTATACAATGTATTTCTTTAATTTTAATATAAAAAACTTTAATTTTTGTTAAAAAATATAGGGGGCACACATTTGTGTATCACCAAAATCCCAAAAGGAGAAATGGAGAAGAAGGAATTGCAGTGTGACTATCCTCCAAGATCCTGACAAGCTGAAGGGCTAGGGAAGAGGGATCATGGTATGATGAGACTCTCTGCTTCTCTCTTTCTCAAGTATGCACACATGATTTCTGTCCTGACTAAAATAAACAAACTTAAAATAAATTTGTTTTTGTTTACTGGTTTGTTTAAGTAATGCAGTCAAAGAAAGACAGCAGAATAATAACAGTAAGAGCTGAGAAGATGGGGTTGACATTTATCCTAAGCTTTGGTGGAACATTATAGTTGAATGTGATCTCATATATTTCTTTGTCTGTAGGGATACATAGGCTTCAACATGGGGCCAACCATGATGGCCTATGGATTCCTAAGAAACAAAACAAAACTATTAAACCAGATCCTAAGGTGGCCTGAGTAAAATGTGAAATATTGATTACGATGCCTGTCATGACTTTAAGTTGGGGATATTGCATCCTAATGATTTCAAATCTATGGTTTTCTAGTTATTGCAAGAACTCCATATGGGTTAGACAGTAGGTATATACACTGAACCACACATAAGTTTGAAACTATTGTCACAATTATGGAGCAGTATGTCTGCAAAATTATATTAGTTAACTGAATAATCAAGTACTGTTCTCTGTTTCTCACTGTTAGACTTACAAAGTAAATATACTGTGACAAGAAGAATCTGATTATATGCTTTTGAGTAATAAATTATGAGCTATAATTTTATCTTTAATACTCCTTTATTTTTATTTTTATTATCATTATAATCTTCTTTATATTACATTGGATTACATATAACTTTACTTTTTGATAAGCAATGTTTCACTCCTATCTGCCACAGGCTAGGTTAAGCATGGTTCAAGAAGTCTCCTGAAAAATAGACAGCAATACAATAATAGTAGGAGACTTCGATACTCCATTTTCAACAATGGATAGATCATCCCAACAGAAAATCAATAAGGAAACTCTACTCGAACAACATTATAATCCAAATAGACATATACAGAACATTCTATCCAACAGCAACAGAATAAAGTCTTCTCAGGCACACACAGAATATTCTCTGGGATAGAAAATATGTTGTTGGGCCACAAAACAGGTTTTAACAAATTTAAGAAAATGGAAGTCATATCAAGTATCTTTTCCAACATCAATGTTATGGAACTAGAAATCAACAAACAAAAGGAAAATTTGAAAATTCACAAATATGGAAAAATTAAGCAACGCACTCATTTTTTTTTCTTTTTTATGGAGAGGTTTTTGCTATAGGGCACATGGGCTCGCCAAACAGAGACAGAGAGACAGAAAGTGCGAAATCACCACCCGGGGTGATGGCCACACCACAGTCCCTTCTCCTCCATTCTCCTCTCGGGATCCTGGGCACGCATGCACACGTGCCTGGCATGAGTTTTTTTGGGACTCGAGCCACAGTTGACTACATGGGAGCCCAGCGACATAGCCATTATGCTAACTGCTGGTCCTGATCTTTATTATTTCTATTTTTGAAATTAATTTATTCTTTTTCTAGGTCCTTGAATTATAATGTTACATTGTTTGAGGTCTCTTTTTTCAAAATGTGTCTTTTACTGTTAACTTATCTCTTAGAAATGCCTTTGATGTTGAGACCAGCAGAAAGTGTAATGGTTATGTCACTGGACTCCCACATAGTCGCCTGGGTTTGTGTCCAGGGCCCAGTGGCTTAAACCTCATGCATACCTGCCCAAGATCCCAAGAGGAAAGTGGAGAAGAAGGGACTGCGGTGTGGCCATCCCTGCTGGGGGGTGATTTCTCAGTTTCTCTCTCTCTCTCTCTCTCTCTCTCTCTCTCTCTCTCTCTCCAGAGCGCGCAGCCACAACATCAAAAAAAAAAAAAAAAAAAAAAAAAAAAAGTTCTTAAAAAAAAGAAACCAAAACTGCCATTGCTGCATCCCATATGCTTGGGTAGCTTATGCTTTCATTTTCATTTCTGTTTTTAGAAACAGAATATACCAGAACTGAAACTCCCAGAACTGAAACTGGGAGATTTTAATTTTAAAGATAAACAAAATTGAAAAATGTTTAAGAACAAAAGAGAGACTCAAATTAAGTTATAAATGAAAGAGGAGACAGTAAAACCAATATCATGGAAATACAAAGGATCATAGGAAACTACAATGAACAAATATATTCTTCCAAATTGGATAACATAGAAGAAATGGCTAAATTTCTAGAAACATATAACCTTCCAAAACTGAATCTTAAAGAACACAAATTATTAATGAGTAAGGATATTGAATCATTCATCAAAAACCTCCCAACAAAGAAAATATCAGAACCTAATGGTTGTATTGTTGAATTCTACCCAATATTTAGAGGAGAATTAACACCAATTCTTCTAAAAATCTTCTAGAAAGTGGACAAGGTGAGAACACCTCTTATTTCAATGTATAAAGTCACATTACTCTCATACCTAAAGCCAGACACGGCTATTACAAGAAAGAAAATTACATGCCTTTTTTGGTTTTTTTAATCTTAGACATTCTAACTGGGGTTAGGTGGTACCTCATTGCTGTTTTGATCTGCATTTCCCTTACGATGAGGGATGTTGAGCATTTTTTTATATGCCTTTTGGCTATTCGTAGGGATACAGAGGCAGAGCATTGATAGGAGGGGAGGTGTGGTGTTATCTGTTGAAGATATTTTGATCATCTGGACTGGGGAGAAATGTTCACAAGTTGAAATGTTCATTGTGTAAACTAAACAATGTGATTGAATGTATATAAAAAATGATAAATTAAAAAAAGAAAAATTACATGCCAACATTCCTGATGAATACACACACATACACACACACACACACATATATATATAATATATACACACAAATCCTCAACAAAATATTAGTAAACTAAATTCAACAATACATTAAAAGGATCATTCATCACAATCAAGTGAGATTCATCCCTGGAATGCAAGCATGGTTTGACATGTGCGAAACTATTTATGTGACACTTCAAATTAACAGAATGAAGAATAAAAACCATATGACCACCTCAATGTATGTAAACAAAATATTGAAAACATTCAATATCCTTTCATGATAAAAACACTCAATAAATTGGGTGTTGATAAATGCATGTCAACACAACCATGTATGACAAATTCATGGCTAACATCATACTCAATGATGACAAGTTAAAAACTTTTTTTAATTTAAGATTAGGAACAAAATTAGGATGTTCACTCTTACCATTCTATTCAACATAGAACTACAAGTCCTATCCTAAAGCAATTAGGCAAAAGAAAAAATTAAAAAGCATCCAAATTGAAAAGGAAGTAGTGTAATTGTCTCTGCTTGTACATGGCATGATCTTATATTTAGAAAACCCTAAAGACTTCATAAAAAATTGTTAGAACTAATAAATAAAATACATAAAGTTGTAGAATAAAAAATCAACATAGAAAAGACAATAGGACTTTTATACATTAACAATGAGTTCTCTGACAAATACATCTAGAAAAAATTAATTTGTAATAGAATTTAAACAATTTACTTTGAGATAAATTTAATCAATAAAGTATCTCTACACTTAAAGCTATAAAAATTGATTAAAATGCAGAAAATTCAAAAATAAGAAATATAATGTGTTCATGAATTAATATTGTTAAAATGTCCATATAATGGAAATAAATCTACAGATTCAATGCAATCCTTATCAAAACGCCAATGAGACATTCACAGAAGTAGAAAAAAGTACTTTTAAAATTAGTATGAAATTACAAAAGAGCCCAAGTAGCCAAAGTAATCATGAGCAAAAAGAATCAAGATAAGAGCTTCACTTCTTGATCTCTAAACCTACTACAAATTTATGGTAATAAAAACAGTAAGGTACTGATATAAAAAGAGACATACAAATTATATTGACAGAATAGAGATTCCAGAAATAAATCTATGTATTAATGGTCAACTGATCTTTGACAAAGCTACCAAGGATACATACTGGGGAAAAGACAGTCTCTTCAATAAATGAGATTGTAGGGAACCAGCAGTTAGCATAATGGCTATGTCGCTGGACTCCCACGTAGTCAACCGCGGTTCGCGTCCCGGACCCGGTGACTTAAAACTCACGCCGGGCGCGTGTGCGTGCATGCCCAAGATCCCGAGAGGAGAATGGAGGAGAAGGGATTGCAGCGTGACCATCCCCCCTTGGGGGTGATTTCTCGCTTTCTGTCTCTATGTCTCTCTCTGTCTGTCTGGCGAGCGCATGCGCCCTATAGCGAAAATCTCTCGAAAAAAAATGAGATTGTAAAAATTGATTATCCACATACAGAAGAATAAAATTAGACCCTTACCTCAGAGCATACACAAAAATAAACTCAATATGGATGAACTATATGAAAATGCAAAGCTACCAGAAAAAAATATAGAAAAATCTTGACAATAATCTTGGCAAAAGTTTTTATTTTTTGGATGTGACACCAAAAGCAAAAAATAAATAGATTTCAGCAAACAAATTTTTCTGCATAGCAAGAGAGGCAATAATAGTAATGGATTGGGAGAGAATATTTTCAAACTTTACATATGCTAAAGGGATAATATTGAAATATGTAAGAAATTCTGGGACCAGCAGGTGGCATGGTGGTTAAGGGTGTTGCATTCCCACATGGCTGACTGCTATTCAAGTCCTGGAACTAGCAACTTGCTTTCTCATTTTCTCTCTTTCTCTCTCAGTCCCTCTCTGGCCAAATTAAACATAAATAAATAAATAAACAATTAAATAAAGACAAATAAAAATAATTCTTTAAAAATAAAAAGTAACAAAAAGAAAATACATAAGAAACTCAATCAACTCAATCACAACAACAACAACAAAAAGCAATAACCCTATAAGATAAGTATAGATACCAGAGACTATCAGGACAGGGAGGGGATAGAGAGTGGGTGAAATAGGCAAAGGAAAGAAACATTTAACAAACCAAAGAATCTAAAGTTCTTTGTTGAAAATGATATGTATGGTAATATCCTTGATTTGATTGTCATGTGCTACAAAATCCTTGGATAAACCATATTATGTGCTATAGAGATGTACGATGATGGAATATAAGTTTTTTTGTTTGTTTTTGTCACAAATTGGACTTTTTATTTGTCACTATTAAAAGTTTGAACTTTAAACAGATTCTTGGACTGGTGGTTCATATCCATCAGTTCGTTCCACTTTGTCTCCCGTCTCATCCCCAGTAACTTTTCCAGAGCTACTACCTTCACCATGAAGCTCCATGAGTTTCCCAATTCAAACTTGGGCTTCTTCAGCATTTTTACTTTTCTGATGAAGACATCATGGATAGATTAGATGGATTGACAAGTCTTTTCTACGTCTTTTCCAATGCTGTCTGGAATCAATTTATTGACCACTTTTTCAAGTCATTTATCTGCACCTCCTGGGTCATGATTTTCATCATCTTCTTCTGGATTTGGAGAACCTGCTGATGCTGGGGTCTTCTGTGAGGTCTTCTGTGTCTGATTATTGCATTTTTTAGTTAACCCAACACAGAAGAGATGAAGCAAACAACCATTGGTAGTCTCGACATTGACATGAGCTTTAATCTTGGTCTCCCATTTTTTGACCATTGAACACACTTTGTCACTGGTGAGATCCATGCCATGGAAGTTAGTCAGGCAGTTTTTGCCCTGAACATCCTCAGTAATTAGCTTTAATTTCCTAATTGTGACTTCGTCATTCTGCAGATCTGCAAGGCTCACTTCAAACACGCGGCCCTTAAGGCCGTCAGATATAATTTTGGTTCCTTAAGTGTTGGTAATGAGTGTCTTCCCAATATTTATGTTGAACATAGCAGGTGCTTTCACGTCATACCAATCTTTTTTAGAAAATGAACCAAGCACTTTCTTCTTGGCTCCTTTTTTGCAGCCTTTCGTAAGGCACTTATTCTTGCCAACTGCCATGGTACTACTCAGAGAACCAAAACCTTAGGTTTGTTTTTTTTGTTTTTAAAGGTAAAGGAAATGAATTAGTACTTCTGAAATTTAAAAAAAAAATGGCCAGCAGATATATGAAAAATATACTCAGCATCACTGATTATCAGGAAAATGGAAGTATAACCAAAATGAGATATTATCTCACATCTGTTAGAATGATTATTATCTAGTGACCAGTAGATGGCATAATGGTTACATCGCTGGAACTCCTTCATAGTCAACCATGATTTGAGTCCCAGACCCAGTGGCTTAAAGCTCAAGCCAGGTGTGTGTGAATCCATGCCCAAAATCCAGAGAGGAGAATGTAGGAGGCAAGATTGTGGCATGGCCATTCCCCTTGGGGGCTAATTTCTCACTTTCTGTCTGTCTGTCTCTCTGGTCAGTGCATGTGCCCTAAACAAAAATCTTTCTTAAAAATAAAAAAAAAGAAAAAAGAAGAATGACTATTATTTAAAAGACATAACAGCTATTGGTAAGGATATGGAGAAATCAGAATCTTTTTATGCTTTTAATGGGACTATAAATTAGTATATCTATTATGAAAAATAGAATGGAGATCCCTCAAAATGGAAAACAGGACTACTGTAAAATCCAGTAATCGCAGTACTGGTTAGATGAAGTAATTTCAACAAGTTCATGGAAAATTGAATTAAAAGGTAACAATAAAAACCATAAACTTGGGAACCAGCAGTTAGCGTAATGGCTATGTCGCTGGACTCCCACGTAGTCGACCGCGGTTCGCGTCCCAGACCTGGTGGCTTAAAACTCATGCAGGGCGCATGTGTGTGTTTGCCCAAGATCCTGAGAGGAGAATGAAGGAGAAGGGATTGCGGCGTGACCATCCCCTCTGGGGGGTGATTTCTCACTTTCTGTCTCTATGTCTCTCTCTGTCTGTCTGACGAGCGCATGCTCCCTATAGCAAAAACCTCTCCAAAAAAAAAAAAGCATAAACTTTATTTTTTAACATAATTTCCATCAAATTCAAGACATTTTTGTAAGTGGTAGTACCATTTAGTACATCTTTTAAGGACTGAGGTTCTACAAATTTAACCATGTCAATAGTCTTTTTTACATAATTAGCTGAACAAATGCGATACTTTTAATTTTTTTAAGATTAATAATTTAAAAAAATCAGAAGAAGCCAAATCAGGATTGTAAAGTGGATGCCTAATAATTTCTCATTAAAAACTCTTTCATTATTACCTTAATTTGATAAGAGCAATAAGGTGGACAAATGACATGGCAGAGAACTCTCTTGTGAAAGTTTCCTGGGTGTTTTTCTGCTTAGAGCTTTAGCTAACTTTTTCAAAAACACTCTTATAATAAGCAGATGTTATTCTTTGGCCCTCCAGAAAGTCAACAAGAAAAATGCTGTTGAGTATTACACAAATGTTGCCATGACCTTCACTCTTGATCAATCTGCTTTTGCTTTGACTGGACCAGTTCCACCTCTTCATATAAATTGCTTTGATTATGCTTTGTCTTCAGGATTATACCACTAAAACCATGTGTCATCTCTCGTTACACTTCTTTGAAGAAATGTTTAAGGATCTTGATCCCAATTATTGAAAATTTCCCTTGAAAGTTCTTTTCTGCAGCTGATGTGGGTTCAATAATTTTGACACGCATCAGGCAGAAAATTTGCTTAACTTTAGTTTTTCAGCCGTAATTGTGTAAGATGAACCAATTGAAATGTCTATGGTGTCAGCTGTGGTTTCTGCTGTTAATTATTGGAGTTCTCTAATTTAGGCACAAAAAAGAAAGATTGTTATTTTTTTTTTTTTACTTAGAAATTGATGCAAATTGTCTGCCACTGCCGGCAAACATAATCTTCACCATTGCGTCATGCGTCATTTCTTTTTTTTTTTCCCCCTTTGGAGAGGTTTTTGCTATAGCGCGTGTGCTGTCACCAGACAGACAGAGAGAGACAGAGAGACAGAAAGCGAGAAATCACCCCCCAGAGGGGATGGCCATGCCGCAATCCCTTCTCCTCCATTCTCCTCTCAGGATCTTGGGCACGCATGAACACACGCCTGGCATGAGTTTAAGACATCTGGTCCAGGACTCGAACCGCTGTCGACTACATGGGAGTCCAGCGACATAGCCATTACACTAACTGCTGATCCCCCTCATTCCTTCTTAAAACATATTTTCTATTTGTAAACTTCTGACTTCTTCAGGATACCATTTCCATATATTTTTCTTAATTTATCAATGATTTCACCATTTGTTCACTCAAGCTTCCCCCAAAATTTTATATTGGCTCTTGCATCAATTTTATCAAAATTCATATTGCTTTAATGGGAACCCTTTTCTGTTTTTTTTTCTCTTATTTATTTATTTAACATTTTCCCACAAACATTTCTTTACATATCAAAAAAATTTTGCTCATACTCCATAGTTCTTGATTGACTGTTAATAAATAAATTTCAAAATTTCCAAAAAAACTAAACTTTAAAGATAACTCTCAAAATATTTGTTATGTTTTTTTGTGACTCTATAACAACAGAGAGTATAGTTTTAAATATTTTTTCAGAAAATATTTACATGCTAACTACTCAAACTTTTGGGAAGCAAACACCCTACACATAATTCACATATGAACCTTCCCAACTCAGTTCTGCCTACCAATTATTCTGTGGGATACCATATGGTAGCAAAGATCAGTCTATTTTTCTTCCTTCAATGTCTTCCTCAAGGTAATCCTCTGGTTGTGGGTGCTCTTTTGCAATCTCTACTCATTACAATGCTAGGCTGGAAAAGTCCAGGTTATTCTATGTTATGAATTCTTTCATATATCTTCTCTAATCCTCTCTGCCAGGCAAAACAGTTTATGGTACCAGACTCTCTTTTCAAGAGCTTCTGTTGGTTTTTTTGAGATCTACGTCAGTTCCATAATTTCCTGGTCATATCTTCAGATATGACATTCCAGTCAGAGCCCTGGCAATAACGAGTATTTCCAATTTCTGATGCAAGGCAACAGGTATTATTGAACTTATGCATATAACCCTTGTGCCACAAAATAAGAATACTCACAGATATTTTTCTATTCCAGAGGGATCAGGAAGGGAAAAAAAATTATGTTTCAATTAAAAAAATACATTTTAACAAATTGATGAATCTGTTAACAGTTCAAAAGCAAGACAAATCTTTAAATCTGGAAAACAAAGCATAGTAAAAATATAATTGGTATTGTTTTAGTCAAAAAGTCATAAAATTCTGTTTAACCCATTCAGTCTCATGCAATTAATCTCTCTTTTATTGAATATGCAGCATTACTGTGGTCCAATCTTTCAATTTAAATCTTGGAGGTTAATATTCAAAATTATTGATATTTCCAGACTTGTTCTTAGCATTTTCTTGGTTGCTCTTAGTTCTCTTATTTCTGTCTGTGTGTCTTTAGTTTTTCTGGAGGAGCATGCCCTTTACTTCTTTAAGAGCTAGTCTGGTATTGGGACCAGCAGTTAGCGTAATGGCTATGTCGCTGGACTCCCATGTAGTCCACTGCAGTTTGAGTCCTGGACCCGGTGGCTTAAATTCACAGGGTGAGTTTAATTCAGAAGTGTGAAAGAGAAAGTGATATATAATCTTTCTGCAGTTCTGTTTCTCTGATGTCACCAAGCAACCTGTGATTTTGACTTTGAAACTGGATAATACAAAGGCCTCACAGTTTCTAGGGAATAGGTGAACCTGGATTGAGCTGTGAGGTTTCAGCTGAGAGTTCAGAGGTGTGTTGGAAGAGATGAGCCATGCTCTCTGCAGCTCCTTACTTCTCCTTTCTGTTCACTCTACACTCTATCTTCTCTGAATTTTAGTCATTTGTTGGTGAATTCACTTTTGGCTAATTGCTTAGAGAAGTAGCAACTATACAATCATGTGCTTCCCTTTACTGTAGGGTACTTCTGAGACAATTTCTCTCCTCTACTGTGTTTTGCAACGTGGTATCCACAGAAAAAGATTTTGAGTTCAGATTTATAAAGAAGAGTTTCTTCCTTCAGGAAGTAGGTTCAGTAAGGGCTGAGAATTTCTATGACCATAAAAGTATTCAGATACTTGGCTACTGTGCATCTAGGCCTGTCTAGACACTCAGTGTGTGGAGGCTGAACAGCAGAGTGAGAAAGTAAGTTTAAAAAAAAGAAAAGGAAAATGAAACAAAGAGAGAAAAAAAATATCAACCAAAACAGGAAAAAAAATCTTTTTTTAATAGCAAAAAATGAAAACCACAAGGCTCACAAGCCATGCAAACATGGCAGTTTGAAGTGGCTTTTGTTTGAGATTTTTTTCGGTCTGGAAGTTGGGGCTTAGAGCAGAGATTCAGTCACCTTGGTTCCTGAACATGGCTGGACACACCTCAGTGGGGACTCTTTGCAAACTTATGTCATATCTCTTGTTAGTGCCTCAAACTAGATTCTGCTTAGACATGTGATAACAAGTTAGTATGAGCATAACAAGTTAGTATGAGTTTTTAGTGCAGAAAAATTTTGAAATTCTTGCATAGATTTTTTTCATAATATGCATTTCCATAAACTTTTTGGAGATCCCTTATATGTTCCCCCCAAAATAAAATCAGTATCCCAAAGCAATATCTGTACCCCCATATTCACTGCATCATTATTCATAATAACTAAGATATGAAGTCAAACCACGTATTCCTTAAGAGTAAATAGATAAAGAAAATGTCACACACACACACACACACACACACACACACACACACATTGGACTATTATTCAGTTTTAAAGAGAAGAAATCCTGTCCTTGCATGCTTACAACTTTGATGAACCTGGAGGATTTTATGCTAAGTGAAATGAGCCAGGTACTGAATGACAAATACTGAATAATCTTAGTTATATGTGGAATCTAAAAAGTTGAGCTCATATAAAAAGAGAGTAGAATGGTGATTGCCAGGAGCTGAGGTGGTGGAATGGGGATATGTAAGTCAAAATGTATAGTTTCTGTTAGAAAGGAGAAATGAGTTCTGGAGATCTACTGTACAGTGTCATGATTAGCTAATAATATACTGATAAATTAAAATGTGACATAAATATGTAATTAGAATGATTAAATCTTTTCACAATGTGTATGTTCATCAAATACCAGGTTACATATCATAAATATATATAGTTTTGGTCAATTATACTTTTTTTTTGAGACATTTTTGCTATAGGGCACATGCGCTCTCCAGAAAGACAGAGACAGACAGAGAGATAGAAAGCGAGAAATCAAACCCCAGGCGGGATGGCCATGCTGCAGTTCCTTTTCCTCCATTCTCCTCTCAGGGTCTTGGGCACACACGCACATGCACCCGGAGTGTGTTTTAAGTCACCGGGCCTGGAACTTGAACCGTGGTCAGTTACATGGGAGTTCAGTGACATAGCCATTACGCTAACTGCTGGTCCCTCAATTATACTTTAATAAAGCTAGAGAAAAATAAATGTCCAATGTCAATTCTAGTTGTTCTATGAAGCCTTGAGATTCTGTGAAGGAGTATCATGGATCTAACTTAGGGGCATACAGGAACGATTGCAGGCTCTGCATCCATGGCCATACTGTGCTATGAAACTTCAAAGATAAAATGGAATGAAATATCCATGTAAGCAACTGGAATAAGCCATGGAACCACATGGTACCCCAGGAGACTGAAAAAATTCTCGTTGGCAATTCAATATATTCTCTCTCCTAAAATAAACAAAATGAGTTGAGCAAATAACAAATGTGCAGAACATAATGTAATGTTTAATTTTGAAGATGATGACTATGTTTTTATCCTTGATTTGATTGTTACACACTGTATGCATGTTTTGAAAACCATACTGTACCCAAAATAAGATGTACGATGATTATATATAAACCAGAAATTACTGTAAAAAATAAAATGAAAGTTCCAAGTACCTTATTGGATTTTTTCTTTTCAACTGTTGCTTTTTAACTTCAGAATTTTAAAAAATTTGCTCTATAGTTCATGTCCTTGCCAGAAAGAGTCAGAGAGAAAGAGAGAAAGGGAAAGTAAGATATCACCTTCCACCTTGCTGAAACCCCTCTCCTCCATTATCCTCTAAGAATTTTTGACACTCTCAGAATTTTTGACATGCAAGCACATGTGCCTGGTATGTTTTCTTTTTTTTTTTTCTTTTTTTTTGGAGAGGTTTTTGCTATAGGGCACGTGCGCTTGCCAGACAGAGAGAGACATAGAGACAGAAAGTGAGAAATCACCTTCCAAGGGGGATGGTCACACCGCAATCCCTTCTCCTCCATTCTCCTCTCGGGATCTTGGGCATGCATGCACAAGCGCCTGGCGTGAGTTTTAAGCCACCAGGTCCGGGACGCGAACTGCGGTTGACTACACGGGAGTCCAATGACATAGCCATTATACTAACTGATGGTTCCCCTGGCATGTTTCTTAAGTCACTCTTTCTGTGGGATTCAGCTGCCTTAACTACCAGACTACCTGGCTAGGCCCTGGCAGCAGAGTTTCTTAAAAATATTTCAGTTGAGGCCGGCCCCTAGTAGCAGATTTATTTCAAAAACATTTCAATCAAGTGGTTAGCAAGTGACGTAGTGGTTAAGGCACTGGACTCCCACATGGCTGACTGCATTTCAAGTCCCAGACCCAGCTGCTTGAATTATGCCAAGCGCCTGTGCATGTAAGCCCAAGAATCTCTAGAGGAAAATAGGGAAGGAATTGTGATGTGATCAACATCCCACCAGGGTGTGGTTTCTCACATTTTCTCTGTTTCACTCCGTCTCTCTGGCAAGTGCATAAACCCTATGACAAAAATGTATCTAAAAGGAAATATGCTCAGAGCCAGACATGTGACATGATATTTAAGGCAGCTGTATCTTACATGACCGATTATGTGGTTTGAGTCCCAGAACCCATGTCTTAAAAACTGTTCAGAACGGAACCAGCAAGTGGAGTGATAATTAAGGCAGATGCACTCCCACAGGGCTGATCACAATTTGAGTCTTGAAACCAGCGGCTTGAAAATCATGTCTTGTGCACGTTTGTGGGTGCCCAAAATCCCAGGAGGGGAATGGAGGAAAAGAGATTGCGATGTGGCCTTCCTTCCAGGGGGATGATTTCTCAGTTTACCTGTCACTGTTTCTCTCTGTCTCTCTCCCAAGCACAATTAGGCAAAATTTAAAAAAATAAAATAAACAAATCAGGGCATGTGTGTGTATATGCCCAAAATCCTGAAAGGAGAATGGAGGAGAAAGGATTGTGACATACCTATTTCTCAGAAAGTGCTTTCTCACTTTCTCTCACCTCTCTCTGTCTCTGTCTCTCTCTGGTGAGGGCATGTGTCCTAACGTTAAAATTTTTAATATTTAAAAAAATGTAGGGACCAGCAGTTAGCGTAATGGCTGTGTCGCTGGACTCCCACGTAGTCGACCGCGGTTCAAGTCCCGGACCCGGTGGCTTAAACTCACGCCGGGCGCGTGTGCGTGCGTGCCCAGGATCCCGAGAGGAGAATGGAGGAGAAGGGATTGCGGCGTGGCCATCCCCCCTGGGGGGTGATTTCCTGCTTTCTATCTCTCTGTCTCTCTGTCTGTCTGGCGAGCGCACGTGCCCTATAGCAAAAAAAACCTCTCCAAAAAAAAAAATAATGTATTTCAATCACTTATTTAGGCTACAATTTGTTTTCTACTTGTGTTTTGTGAGTTTTGTCCCAGAATAGTCTAGAGCTTCCTTCATTCATGAGATGGATATTTTTAACATTAATATCTAAGAAAACATTGAGTTACCAATTACCAAATGGTGTGTCAAAACACATTTGTTGGGACCAGCAGTTGGCGTAATGGCTATGTCACTGGACTCCCATGCAGTCAACCGTGGTTTGAGTACTGGAACTGGTGGCTTAAACTCATGCTGGGCATATGTGCATGCGTGCCCATGATCCTGAGAGGAGAATGGAGGAGAAGGGATTGCAGCGTGACCGTCCCCTCTGGGGGTGATTTCTCACTTTCTGTCTCTCTGTTTCTCTTTGTCTTTCTGACGAGCGCACGTGCCCTGTAGCAAAAACCTCTCAAAAAAGATGAAATAAACATTTGTCAGTGTGTATTATTTAAATTACAGCTTACCTTTATTCCTTTAGCTTTCCTTCCAAAATGAAGAATGGTTAACTTAATATAAAGAATGAAAGAAGCAGTCTTGCTAAGGAAGAGTACCTAGGTCCTCAGTACCCAAATATGCCTATTTAATTTTATAACTCTGATCTATTTTCTGGCAACCAGTGGTTTGCCAGAGCAATTTTGCAAACCAGATGTGAAATAGTCATTATTTCAAAGAGATAAATTAAACACTTCATATTAAATGAGAATAAATAATCAAAACTCATAGCATCCTAAGTATTTTGTGAGTTTTTTTAACTCTTTTTTATATTCTTTATGTTATGTGCATCTCTTGTACCTGTGAAATAGAAACTGTATAAAAGTATGCTGTTGTGTATCTCTTCCCAACTCCTCATTCAGTGATGTCGGGTTGATAGCTTGAAAAGGGAAATCAGCAAATGCTATACATTACAGTTTTCTCCTTCCTTCATTTGAAATGATGTTTCTACTTTTCCTTCATCCAAATCTATCTGCTTCTCTCCCATTTCCACAGTACATTTTTGTTCTTTGATCACAACCATTCTTATGTAGTAAGGAGGGAAAGAAAAGTCTCTATGCATTATTTCTCCTTAGTTTGTTTTCTCCCAATAAAAACTGTTCTTGAGGGTGTGTCCTTCTCCTGATAAAATGAGTACTTTTCATAGGGCTTCTGAGTTCCATTTGCAAAATGAATGACACGAAGAAATGATTCATATCATCGTGTTAACTCAGCTAACTTTTCTCCTTGAACTGGAGATGTTCCCGTGGTTAACCAGCTTACTCTTGGTATTAAACCCTGAAGATTCCTTAAGATATTCATTCTAGTATAATTACTCTCTTGTTCATATTAATTATTTAGAGTTATTAAGACAACTTCTTAAAAGTATCTACTCTTCCACAAAATATTTTAAGAGAAACCAGACTGTTTCTAAGAGGAACTATAGAATACTGTAATTCTTAGAACTTGTCCAGTTCTGTACTAGGCTGTGACTGTTTCTAAAATATATGAGGTGGGATATTAGGGTGTATGGCGCTATTTAAATACAGACACTTACAACTCAAAGTTAAGATTTGAGCCTAGTAATTAGAGTTGTTGAAAGAAACAATCTAAGAAAATATAGGACATTGATCATTTCACTATTATCAATTTAATATTGGTCCACGGATGTATCAATATTTAAGGTCTCCTTCAGATCTTAATACAACAGTAGCAAGCACAGTAAAATAGTTTTTGCTCTCATAGATTTTAAAAAATAAATTTCTCTATGAGAGTTCACTAACTAGGAAAGTAATTAATAAACTATCATTTCAGAGCAGATGGTATTGCCATATATATTAGGTGGAAATAGTATCATTGCATCTTTAGAAAGTCAAATTTTGTTCTGTTTGTAATCAATATTTTCCCCATCCTTATGAGTTTTTGTTTGGATGAAATAGAGTGTTCACAATTGTTGCTCTAACTTGCCAAGTAAGCTTTCATAATTCAGTGGAAATATTAATAAATCATGATATGAGAAAAATAATACTGATAAAATAAAGCCAAGACAGATGGTTAGATGCCAGTTAGTTCTTAGTTACTCAACAGCTACAGGAAAATATTTCACTGTAAAAACTTCAATAGCAATCTGGAAATGGGATGCACTTTTTCCTGAAAGTAGAAATTAGAAAGGCCTCCAGAGTGATTTGAACTCATTACATTTAACCACCTGATCACTGAATGTTTAGCTTCCTGAAGCTCCCTTTCTATTGAGAGGGCCATCACTACTTGTTTTTACATTGTTTGGAGAACGAGTTTCCTAATGCCGCACTAAATGAGGAATGCAGGTGTGTAGAGACACCAATGAGCACCTTTTTTTCCAACTAGATTTCATTCATATTTGAAATACAAATCTTGAGCCCCTCATCTTTCTATTACATATATCCACACCAATCTGTGGAAGCATACTTTTTAAATTTTATTTATTTATTTCTTCTGAGAGAGGCACCCCTAATAGACTATTCATGTTGCAATCCATCCCCAGCCTCAGTCAACCAGGAACAGAAGTATGTGTGGAAGTATCCAACATGTACACGGAAACCTTGATATGTGAACCTAGGACCTTTCCATGTGGATCCAGCGTCATACAATGATACCACTGAGCCACTGGTTGGCCCTATAATTATATTTTATGTATGTTCTAGAGACCTTCTTTGTTTGGTCTCATTTACCACTTCATGACCACATTTTGTGGAACTGAGCAAAACAATGTATAAAGCAATGAACAAAATCAAATAGCTAATTATATAAGTATTGCATAAAACCAATGTGAAGAGTAGAAGGAAAATACTTAAATTGCATTATTTTAAAACCTTGTTATGGTCCAGTCAGTGGAATGGTGGTTAATGTGGGTGGCTACCTCATTGCTCACTGTGCAATCTGAATATGGATTAGTAGCTTGAAAACGACTCCAGGCACATTTGTGTGTATGCCCAAAATCCCAAGAGAAGAATGAAATGGAGGAGAAGGAATTGTGGCATGGCCATCCCCCATAGGGAGGAGGTGCTTTTTTACTCTCTCTCTCTCTCTCTTTGAGTATTTGTCTCTCAAGAAAGCACACACATCCTCTTAAAAAATTAAAATAAATAAATAAATAAATAAATTCTTATTTATAGCAGCTTATTTTCTCACAGAGAATGCAGAAGAAAGTATAAAAACTTTACTAAGTTTCAGCTATTTCATTCAATTCATACTGAGTTTCGAGGTATAGGAGAGTTCTAGTGCCTCTTGTATATAACCTTTATCTTTTCAATTCCTTTGAGTCTCAGTCTCATAGCCAATTTTTTCACAGTGATGCAGGAACTAAAATAAGAAATACAAGATATGCTTCAATATGTAGGATAACCCAAAAACAATAAATATTGAATCTGTGTTCCCCATGACTTTTGAATATTCTGCTGTATATGTATGCAGGATAAAAGAAAAAATAATATTCTGAATCTAAAACTTAACAGTTTGGCTTACAAATTTATAGCCTTTTTCCCCACAATTTTATACTGTATTTTTTTTTGAGATGTTTTTTGCTATAGGGCACATGCACTTGCCAGAAAGAGAGAGCGAGAGACAGAGAGACAGAAAGTGAGAAATCACCCCCCAAGGGGGATGGCCACGCTGCAATCCCTTCTCCTCCATTCTCTTGGGATCTTGGGCACACATGCACATGCACCCAGCATGAGTTTAAGCCATCGGGTCTGGGGTTCAAACCGTGATCAACTATGTGGGAATCCAGCGACATAGCCATTATGCTAACTGCTGGTCCCATACACTGTATTTTTGAGGAATAAAATTAACAAATAAATTAAGGAATGACTATACTGTGTTTTACTTGGAATGTGAGAAAACATTTTTTGCCACTCTGGAAAATAATGTCACCAAAGATAATTCCACTTGTGATATTTGAATAAGTGGTACAACACACCTGTGTTAGATTTGTAAATGTCGCATTCATAGCAATGTCACATTAGGTATAACATGTGATTGCTTTCATATAGCTTCAAGTGTAGTTGTGCTTATCTCACTATAAATTACTTATATTATTACCTTTGAGGAAATACATTTAAAAATATGTCTGTAGGTAGGTAAGATTCTTTAGGAATTTAATTTAAGAATAGCAAAGGATCATTATTACATATTTATCATAAGAAAGAAAACATTTGGTCTTATAGGATTGGAAAATAGTGGTGTATTTCAAACTCCAGGCCACACTACAAAACCAGAAAGAAATTTAAGAATGTGCCCAAATGGATAAAATTGAACTGTGTACTTTATACAACGCTCTCATCACAGTGTTAATGTACTTGATACCTCAAACACCTTTAAATGAGTAAGGTGTTCTACAAAGGAATAGAACCGTCATGGAGAATGGATTTGAATCTCACATAGCTCACTAAGTAATTATACCTTACATATGTGACTCTAGGTCTTTTACGAATGTGCAGTAATAATCCTCCAAATTCTCCAGTGAAGGAAAGTTTTCTTATTTCTGCATCTATCATTTTAGTACAATTTAAAAGTTTCAACAACAGAAGACTTAAGTCAAACCTGCTTAAATAATAAGTAATTTATTTGAAGAGGTAAGATGGCTCCAGAATTGGTTTCGTTGTTTTCATCTGGTAATTTAATTTGTCACCAAGCACCTGACTTTTTTTTTTTCAGACAGTGCACTGTACTTGTGAGGTGTCCAATTAATTTTCTAGATTATTCACTCATGATCACAAAATCTCTGCCTATATCAACCAGGGCTATTTATTTTCTTTTTCTGTTTTATTTTTTAGAGGCTTTTGCTATAGGACGCGTGTACTCGTCAGAGAAAAAAGAGAGACACAGAGACAGAAAGTGAAAAATCACCCCCCTCAGGGGAGATGGCCACACCACAATCCCTTCTCCTCCATTCTCTCGGGATTTTGTGTATGCACACACAAGCTCCCAGTGTGTTTTCAACCACTGGGTCTGGGACTTGAACTGCAGGAGACTATGTGGGAGTCCAATGGCATAACCATTACACATCTGCTGGTAGCGACCAAGGCCATATATTTTCTTTTTCTTTTTTCTTTTTTTTGAGTTTTTACTATAGGGTGTGTGTGTGCTCTCCAGAAAGACAGAGAGAGACAGAGAGACAGCGAGCAAGCACCTCCCAGGGGGGATGGCCACGCCACAATCCCTTCTCCTCCATTCTCTTCTCAGGTTCCTGGGTTCGCACGCACACACGCCCAGCGTGAGTTTAAACTACCAGGTCTGGAACTCAAATCACGGTTGATTATATGGGAGTCCAGGGACATAACCATTACGCCAGCTGATGGTCCCAAGAGCTTTATATTTTCTATTCCATCTCCAGAGGGCAGTATTTTCTCTTTCCCATCCATTGAACAAATTTCTGAAATTCTCTCTGAATGAAATAGCAACATAGTATCTTTCTCTTCATCAGTCCATCTGACTGAAATAAAGACATATACTGATTGCTTAGGTCAAGCAAGAATCACCCATGCATTCCACCCAAAATAAATCCCACCTAAAGTGCATGGCTATTATACAATTGAGAGAAGAGTGAGGAAGGGTTGTCCAATAAAGTATGTCTCCACAACTATGTTATCTTTCCCTTGGTGTGCAAGTAAGTGTTAAATAAAACTTACTATCTGAGAGGATGTGGCTTGT
>NW_006159604.1:895189-897110 GCF_000334495.1 Tupaia belangeri chinensis | reverse complement strand
GGCTTGTTTTTTTTTTTTTTTTTTTGGTCTAGTAGATTCCTCTATTTATACTTTTATTTTTACCATTAACATTCCCCAGAGGAATTGATTTATATATTTTATTATTATTATTATTATTAACTTTTCTAGAAAGAATATGTGTTTGCCAGAGGGAAATAGAGATGTGGAAAGAGGAAAAGTGAGAAAGCACCCCCTCACACATGGGGAATGGTCATCCCACAATCCGTTCTCTATCTCTTCTTACTTTGGGGGGATTCTGTGCACACTTGCACATGCACCTGGTGTATTTCTCAAGCCGCTGTGTCTAGAACTCAAACCACATAGTCAACTATATGGGATTCAGCTCTTTAACTACCAGGCCATGATCTGACCAGGCCATAGGCTGGCACTATTTATTTTTTACTAGCAGAGGGCATTTGTGCTCACCAGAGAGAGACAGAGAAACAGAGGGAAAACAAGAAAGCACCTCCCAATGGAGCGTGGTTATTTCACAATCTCTTCTTCTTTTCTCTGTCCTATCATGTTTTTCAAGCCTCTGGGGCAGGGCTTTAAACCCCAGCTGGCCACATGAGGTTTGGCTCCCTTAATTACTAGGGTACGGACCAGCTCCCCAAGAGAAATTTATATATGACATATATATATTATTATATTAAAAGGAAACATATTAGTTCTTGAATGTTAATTTCTCTTTTTAAAAATTGTTATTTCATTTTTTCCTCTTTTAATTTCAAGTCTGGAAGTTTATACTGAAATATCTTCAAAATGACTGATTTTTCTTCAGCTATGTCTGGGCTACTGATGAGTAGCTTATTTGTTTGTTGATCTTTTATCTGTAATTTAAAAATGCTGAATTCATTTTCATTAGAATAAAATGAATTCATTTTCTTTAAAAGATTATATTCAATGTTAAAGAATAATCCCTGATTCTTCTTCTCTTCCACACTTATTTTGTCTATATTATATGAGCTATGGATGTAATAATATTATTTCCCCATAACCAGACAACAAAATTACTCTAATATCTTTTATTAAAGTATCCATCTTTACACATCGATCCAAAGTGCCACTCTATGGATTTCCTTTTCTTTTCTATTGATCTATATGTTTATCTCTGTATCAATATAACATTTTTTCAATAAGTGTTACTTTGCAATATGTATGTAAAGTATCTCCTCACCATTCCTTAAAATATTTTAAATGTTCTTTAGCATATTTACCATGCATATCATATGCTGCCGAATGCCTATCCATCAACCAATCTCTTTCTTCCTTCTTCTTCTTTTTTTTTAGATTCTTGCCATTGAGCACGTGCGCTTGCCAGACAGTCAGAGAGAAAGTGAGAAATCCCTCAGAGAGAATGATGACACCACATTCCCTTCTCTTCCATTCTCCTGCTGAGATTCTGGGTGGGTACACACATGTGCTCAGCGTGATTTTTAAGCCACCAGGTCCGGGACTCAAACTGAGGTCTGCTGTGTGGAAATCCAGCACCTTAACCACCACACCACCTGCTGACCCTTTTTCTACCTTCTTACCAGAGCAGTTTTTTAAGAAAAATAATTTATCTTGTTTTATTCATTTATTATAATTATTAAGTATTATGATTATTATTAAATTTGACCAGAGAGAGATATAGAAAGGAAAGTGAAAAGCAAGCCTCCAGGTCTGGTACTTGAACTACAATCAGCCATGTAGGAGTTCAGCGCCTTAACCAACTGCACCACTTGTCTGCTCCAGAAGAAATTTTTTTTTTGAAGAGGTTTTTGCTATAGGGCGTGTGCGCTCCCCAGACAGACAGAGACAGACAGAGAGACAGAAAGTGAGAAATCACCCCCCAGGGGGGATGGTCATGCCACAATCCCTTCTCCTCCATTCTCCTCTCGGGATCTTGGACACGCACGCACACGTGCCCGGCGTGAGT
>NW_006159604.1:885211-895166 GCF_000334495.1 Tupaia belangeri chinensis | reverse complement strand
GATCGACTACATGGGAATCCAGCAACATAGCCATTATGCTAACTGCTGGTCCCAGAAGAAATATTTTAATCAGATGTCTACCTTCCTCCACACTGGACTGTTTCAGAACATCATGAAAGTTTCCAATTCTACTGGTCAATCTCAATTAGTCTAAACTCATCAAAGTGATTCAATTTCCTTTGTTAGTGATTCTTTTTTACAAATTTTTCTTTATTATTTTATTTTATATGTTCAATCACTGTACATCACTATAGCTTGTAAAATAAATTACCCAACATGAATACACTTCATCCACTGCCAGTTGAAGATATCATACATGTTATCAACAGATAATCCTCCATTTCTGTGTTCCTTAAATGTTTTGCCTATTAACATCATGATTATGAAGATGAAAGTGGTTTTGATTGAATAGTGCATCTGATGATATAGCCACCAAACAAAAATTAGAATCCCATTTCATAGATATTGTAAAGTCATTTAATAAAACGTTTCACACCTACTTTCGAAGTTACTTGGAAATTGAATTATACTAGCCAGAGCTGAGAACTGTCACTGGATTTTCTTCAAATTTGAAAGTTTTAGAAGTCATGCAAAGTATGCTTTCAGTCCTCAAGGAAATTAAACCAGAAATAAATAGCATTAAGATAGCTAAAAAATACACTAATAACTTGGAGATTGAACAACAAACTGTTAAATAACATGTGAGTAAATGAACAAATCCTAAGAGAAATTTCAAAAATACTTTGGAGTGAAATTGAAGATACTTTTTGTCCAAATTTGTAGACTGCAGCAAAAGTAGTGGTTAGAGGAAAATTTATAGCACTTAATGCATATCTTAGAAAATAAAAAAATATCTAAAACCAAAGATCAAGAATTCTACCTTAGAGAAACTTAGAAAAGGAAGAGAAAAGTAATTCTAAATAAGATAAAAAGAAATAATAAGATATGAATATTCTCAACAAAGACCATGGTATATCTCTTCATTTATGTATCTTTTGATAATGCATAGCAAAATTCTGTAGTTTTTTTTTTTAATAATTTGACACATGTTTGCTTAGACTTACTCTTAGATATTTAACATTTCTGAAATAGCACTAAAAAGTGTTTCTGTGGACTTTTTATTTGCTGTTTTCTAAAAAAAAAAAATTCCTGCTAGATATTTTTTATACCCTTTATAGCAGCAGTCTTCAACCATCTAGGCACCAGTAATCAGCCTTATAGAAGATAGTCTCTCCACAGAATGGATGTAGAGGGTATTGGTCCCAGGATGACCCAGTAGTACTACATTCACTTTTCTCCCCGTTTTCACCAGTACCCCATTGCAATATACACTGAAACAATCATACAATAATAGGGTTTGTGCTCACACAAGAATCCATTACCTTTACTGATCTGACAAAGGCAGACCCAAGGGAGCAATGAGAGTAATGGAGACTTGCTACAAACACAGTCAAATACTTGCTGGTTTGATTGCCCACACTCCACTACATGGCCCTGCAGCCTGGCCCCCAACAGCCACAAGCTGGCACTGGTCTGTGGTTGGAAGATTGGAGAACCCCACTTTAGAATGTTCAAGTCATTCTTCAGTTGTGGAAAATTTTATTTATCTCACTATTTTTCCTCCAATATTTTCTTAATCTTTCACTTCATTCCTTCTACTCTCTCCCTCTCAAATGCTGACTTGAAAAATGTTGGAATTTATAGATTTATTTTCCATTTTTCTTAATTTGTTTTTAACACAATATTTTTCTATCTCTTTGTACTTTCTTCTGGGAAAAATGCCTAGGTTGTCCTTCCAGCTCACCAATTCAACCTTCTGCTTCCTTTTTTGTGCTATATATTTTTGTACTATTAACTTATTCAATCCATATTTAACTATTATGCATTGAATGGCAGTTATATATTATTTGTGCCTATTAATGAGTGTCATAAAGAATAATAAAAGCATATTTAGAGAATGGAGAGTGAAAGAGATACTGCTTTAGACACAGTGATCAGAAAGTCCCCTTTAAGGAAGCGATGATTGAGCAGATACTTGAATCAAGTGAGGGCATGGACCATGCAGTTACCAGAGGAAAGAGTAGGTATAAATGAACCAAGCAAAAATGTGCTTCAACAAGGAAAGCAGTGTGACTGGAGCCTATTAAGGAGGAAGACAACCCTCAAGGTCATAATGAGGACTTTTGATTTTATTTGTGTGTGACATTCTGCCATTGGAGTGCTTTGCACAGTGTTTTAAACAAGAAATTACATTGAACAGGGGAAAGGCATAATATAATTTATATTATAAAAGGATACCTCATACTGCTCTGATAAGAATAGGCCTTAGGAGGACGAAAATGGAAACAGGGAGACTAACTATGAGACAACTACAGTAGCTTCAGCAGAAGATGATGGTAGCTTGGTCTTTGGGTTTCTAATTTCAATATTTTTTCCATGATCTTTCATTGTTTCTGCCATTTGTCCTAAAAGGAAAAGCAGATAGCTACAGCATAGGGACTTAATTATCTGAATAGATATGCAGATATGATTATCCTATTAGTTTTCCTTAAGTTTCTGAGTGCATCTGGCTCACTCCATCTCTAGATGTAAACGACCTTTGATGCTGATACTTTCTTTCTGGTGACATAATGTCCTCATGCTTAAGTTTGACTGTAGTTTCCTTCTGAGACTCTATCTTCCTTCTAAGGCTTACTGCCTGCTTTCCAGTTTTCAATGATTGCTCATAGTCTCTTTCTCTTGCTTTCACTCTCTCTCCCTCTTTTTTCCCCTCCCTCTCTCTCAATACATGTATTTCTGTATGTATATATATTTATTTAATATATTTCCAATCATACCTATGATTTTGTGGGTTTGGTGCCAGAAAGAAAAATACTTGTCTTTGTACTCAGCTGAATATTAAAGCTTGAAGGTAATTGCTTTTAGTTTTATACAGGGTTTCACCGTATCTCAACCCTTCTGCTTTAATCTCCCGTCTGGGACTACATGCCATGGCACTACACCCAAGTTTTCGGATGGGCCAGGAATCTAATCTTGGCCTTCCGTGTGGCCTCAGCAGGATCATATCAGCATGTGCTACTGTGACTGGACCTTGAAAGTAGATATTAATTCTAAGCTACTTGAAAAGTTGAGAAGCTGAGGCAGGAGGATTGTGACTTCAAGGCTAGCTGGGGCAACATAGTAAGACCTTGCATAAAAAGAAACAAACAAACAAACAAAAAGGATCTCTTGGACAACTTGAGGAAGACATACCATATATAAAATTCCAGAGTTCCTCCAGATTACACTGTGCATATACTTTTGTGAATTATTGCATGCACCTTTTATTTTTGCGGGGGGGGGGGGGGAGGGAGGGAAGGTTTTTGCGGGGGGGGGGGGATAGGACTGGAAGGACATTTGATGTTTCAGAAGAAATTTAGTAATCTGTTGGTTGATGTTGATTACTAACCTATGAGACACTACCTCTGTACTGTAGCCATTCAAACAGAAAGATTACTTAAGAGTTACTGTTTCAGATAATGACAAGATCCATTGTCATTATCTGTATCTTTGCTTGGTTAATTTTATGGGTAAGAACATCAAACAAATATGATTCATATTTCCCTAGCATAGTTTGTCCCTCCAGGACAGGAGCACTGCGGAACACACACCTTATTGGTGGACTAGACTTCTATTTCTACTTTTAACTTAAGGATATATTAGAATAGGAGGTGAGGATGACATAGTGGTTACATTGCTGGACTCCCACAGACCGAGTGAAGTGAAACACACTGGATGCATGTACGTGCCTGCCCAAGATCCTGGGAGGAGAATGGAGAAGAAGGGACTGTAATGTGACCATTCCCCACTGGGGAGTGATTTTTTACTTTCCCTCTCATCATCTCGGTCTCTGTCTCTCTCTCCTGTGAGCACAGACACCATAAGAGAAAAAACTCTACAAGAAAAGATAATATAGTAGAATAGATTGCTTTCTGTCCTCTAGTATAATAACCTTAATATAATAATTAGAAAAAATATGATCACCTGAAGATTCTTCTTAAGTGATAGATACAAAGGGACAAACCTTAGAACTATTTTGAGACACATTAGTGATGTGCAGAATGAATGAATGAAGACATTGCAGCCCAGGTCCCAGATAACAGAAACAATATGTGGAATTCTCTATAATGAGTCCTAGGATTTTCTTTGGAGAAGAATGGAAACATATTTGTAGTGAGCACAGCCATTGGTGTTTTCTGAGCACAAAAAATATTGGGAGCACAGGAAAAAATCGAGAAATTAGATCCGCCTATACCATAAAAATATCTGGAAAAAAGTAAAAGTTACATTTATCTAGGTAAATGTACCATTTTCTCGAACAGCTCTTACATTTTTTAGGTAGAAAGATAAGTTTATCGGATTAGAACAAAAGACTGTTCAGGTAGCTAATAATTCTCCCCTGCTACTAAAATCTACTTGTCATAAGTAATGGAGAGAATAATGCTACTTTTGTTAGCACCCCACCAAAAAAGGTAAGTCCTATTGCGAATTGAGTCCTGACACCTGCCAATATGATGTCACAGAAGTCCACCTGCAGGTCTCTCATCTCATAAAGAATTACTTGTCTACACAAAACTGAGACTCTTAGAGTAGCAAATACCTGATTAACTATTGGACAAATACTGAGAATAGGAAATACCTGATTAGCTGTTGGAAAAATACTAAGCATAAACATTGAGTGGATATACCCAAGCATAATCCTTATGGATGATTATAATAAAATAATATTAATAAGATGATAATGATGATTATCCTATTTTAGTATTAACATAATCTCAAAACAGTAGTGGAACATTGGTATGGTTTAAACCAAGAAAAAACATTCCAAAGAAACACTTTTCTCTCTTGAATTCAGTAAGAATGACTCATCTTTATGCAGATCTGAACTTAAAAATCATAAGATGCTCCCTGTGTTGTCCATTTGAGCTGCTATAACACGATACCTTAGGCTGGTTAATTTATAAACAGCAGAGATGTAGTGCTCCCAGTTCTGGAACCTGGGAAGTCTAAGATAAAGAAGCCAGCAGACTGGTTTCTGGTGAAGGCCTGCTCCTCTTAGAGGATGCATTCTGTGTTTCACATGGTAAAAGGGGCCAGGAGGCTCCCTCAAACCACCTTTATAGGGACTCTAATCACATGACCTCATCATCTCTCAAAGACTCTAACCTCTTAATACTATCACATTGGGTATTAAATTTCAACATATGAACGTTGGGGTGACACTCATATTCAGACCAACTTCTCTAAGCATTAACCTTTCTCCTTTACTTTATTCCTTGCTCCTTCTTTCGCCCATTTCTTCTTTCCCTCTCTTCATCAAATGCAGTACAACAAGTTATCAATGCCATAATCCTGATGGGAGGACATTTACATTGGCACTTGAATGATACTATCCCCTAAGATATATCCTAACCGACATTAAATATCACCATTGTTCCCCCACAATCAAGCCCCCTCCTCAGAACTTTAGGTTATAACCACAAAATAGTTAAGGAATGAAAAAGGCTTATTGGAATTTTCCCCATCATTTAAATCTCACTTACAAGGATTAATTTGTAAGAGATGGAAGCTTTTGTTATAAAAATAGAGTAAGACTTAGAACATTTATAACGACTATTTGTTGATTTAGTAGAAATTGTGTTTCACTAGCAGGGTCATTCATCAGCATGAGGCAGTAGCAGCAATGTGCACAGGAAAATCAATTCTCCAGAAGACTCAGAGTTTACCAGAAGTGTTATGCTCTGAAGGAAGGAGAATCAGTTTGGTTGCTGATGAGTAAAAAGAAAGAATAGAAATCAGCATTTTAAATGAAGGCACGCACCAACATTATGTGTGTCACATTTTTATAGTTAAAGCGGTTTAACAAAATTTTAAGGATTTAGTAAACTTTTTATAGCAACAATAAATCATTTGCGGTTTGGGAAGTCTGAAACAGCTAGTATTTCAGGTGGACTTTATGAATATGAGTCATTATCATCATTTGTCATAGAAGTCATTGTCATCATCATCAACAGATATGGCATTTTAGTTAATTATTGACTATAAAATTGACGATATTTTATCACTTTCAATACTATAACACAAAATATGTAATTATTCATTCATTAGTATTTACATACCTATCCTCTACCTAACTTTTCTTCACATTTAAGGACAGGACATTATTGCAGGTAAGTTTTTCACACAGAGTAAACTCCTCACTACTACCAGTTCTTCTGTCTGTTCTTTCCCTTTGAGGAGACTTCATTTGAAGAAATGGCAGCTGAAACAAATCTTGAGTTTTATAGCTCTGAAATGGGTGGGATAGAACAGTGGCTATAGTGGTATGACTGTAAACAAAACATTATTTTTAACGAAATGCCAATTTTCATTGTTTATGGTGGGTATCATTTCATGGCAACCAAAGTCCTTGAGGACTATAAGAACTAGAATTTCTGAAAGTACCCCCAATCAAGCAGTTGTAAAAAGCAGTTGTATTTATGCATGGAAATGTAATATGACATTTTTTGTTACAAAGGCAAAAAAAAAAAAGATAACTGCTTATTGGGCCCTGAACATTTGGCTTTGCTCCCTGAGTACTAAGACATGATTAAGTCCATACCTGGAATCCAGTGAATAGGTTTTTCTCCACAATATAGAGAAAACTCCCTTTAGTCTAATCTCTCTCCATTCTCTCCAACACATTAAGATATTTCATGAAACAATACTTTTGTAATGTTGTCAAATCAAGGATCTTTAGTAGCTCTCAACAACTGGCACTAGTGATTCTTTAAGGAGATGCCTCATGTAATAGAAATTACACAGGATTTGGAGTAGACAAAGCTAGATTCTACTGCATGGTTTGCTAATATGGGCATTTGCAAGTCATTCAAAATTTCTGCTTCTCTAAAGAAATGAGAAGTTGAATATCCATCTTAACAGTTTATTTTCAATAGTAGACATAATGTTGTAATAGATCATTTTAAAGGGCTCCTAAAATTCCTTCCAATCTTGCATGCATGCCACTTTTCAGCATAATTGTGTGTCTTTTAACATCAAAAGGTGGAGTTTCTTTATTATTTTTTTTGAGAGGTTATTGCTATAGGGTGCATGCACTTGCCAGAAACACAGAGACAGAAAGTGAGAAATAACCCCCACAGGGGGGATGGCCATGCCACAATCCTCTCTCCTCCATTCTCCTCTCAAGGTCTTAGACACACACGCACATGTGCCTGGAATGAGTTTAAGCCACTGGATCTGGGACTTGAACCGCAGTCGACGACCTGGGAGTCCAACGACATAGCCATTACACCAACTGCTGGTCCCTATTTCTCTATTTCTTAATCTGAAATTATCCATATGATAAACTTTGGCCAATTGATCATTAGTAAGCAATGCAAACAGAGACTTGAAAAGTGCTTACATATCGCCCCTTTTTAAAATCTAGCCACCAAGTAAAAGGTGCTGTGTTAGCCTACTGAATAATGAGAAATACATGGCCCATACACCCTCATTGCATCAGTTAAAAACTCAACTCTCCCCCCTTTCCACCAAAGAAGTAAGAATTCAACTCTCAGAAGCTAGCTGCAGTTGTACAAGGGAACTTCAAAAAGTTAGTGAACTAAAGCACAAATTTATTTTGGTGCAAAAAAAAAAAAGATTTTATGTTTATTTATTTATTTCTTCCATGAGCAAGAGAGAGAGAGGGAAAGAAACAACAACACCAACAGGATCTTGGCATTGTGATTCACATCCAGCTTCGGCCAGTCACAAATCATGGGCAAGCACATGCCTAATATACTCAAGAAGGTCTCTGGATATGAACCTGGAATATTCATATATGGGTCAGTCTCACAGAGCTTCATATTTTATTGCCACCTCGCAATCCTGCCCCTTCTGGTGCCAAAAACATTTTGGAATTCATATATAGTTTTTTTCACATTACATATTTTCCATGAAGTTTTTGAAGACCCTGGTGTATGAATGATACAGATAATCAGAACTATCCAGGTGATTCCAACCTAAATTCCCAACCTCTGCAATTGTGAACCAGATAAATGGTTTTTGTTTTAAATCACCAAGTTTTGAGGTGGATAGTTGTGTAGTAAAAGTTAAGTGATACAAATGAATGTAGGGATTTTTTATAGTACGTAGGATTAGTAGATGCTTGAAAAACATATATCTCCCTGTTCCCTAATAAAGTTTGTTTGAACTTTCCAAACTTTTTACTCACCTACATGAACTTTGCCAAAAGCATGGACACATCTTTCTTGCTGCTTTGTCTCTCTGACAATGAACATCTATCTCTCCAAAATCCATCCTAACTTTAAAACATATTTCAAATCACTAACCCTCAACAAGGACTTCTTTAGTCATTACAGTCTACCATGATCATTGATTTTTCTGATTCTCTATTACTTATAACTTAAAATACATAATGGGGCCAGTTCTGTGGCATAGCAGTAATGCACTTCTCAAGAGATGTCAGATCCCAGCAACCACTGTTCAAATACTGGCTTTGGCAGGAGAAACACTGGAGACCAGACATGGACATAAATGCCCAACATCTTATAGGATGAAAAACTGGAGGAAGAGAATTATGTCATAACTAGACCTTATGGAGAGTGCTTTTCTCTCTCTCTCACTTGTGAATGTACACACTGTATCATTAACAACACCACAACAACAAATTGTGGGTCTTCATTCAGTGGATAATTAATAAATACAGGACATTGTAATAGATTCTGGAGACAGAGGAATAAAACTCAGTCATACTCTCCAGTTATTTACAGTAGCAGGAAATGCAAACAAATAATAGTGATGCAGTAGGATATATATATATACACACACACACACACACATACACACACACAGATATATATAGCACACAGGTAGCTTAGAAGAGGTAGGGAAATCTTAACACAGGAATTTCTATTTCACCCCACACCTGTACATCTCTCCCTTGAACCCAGTCTTTCAGTATTCAGAGGAATAGTACATACAAAGTTACTAAGAAAATATACTTAGTGATTGGCACCTTCATTTTTTCCAAAATTTTTATTTATTTATTTTTACTGTTATGTTAGCATAATTATTCTTGTTTACAATTTTGAAACACTCATTGACAGAAGTTTCTATACACAGAGAACTAAACACCATTTCATATTTGACAAAGATTCCCATATAATTTTAACACATCAGAAAGTCTAATCTTTTTATTTTAATTTTGGCAATACTTAGCACTTTTTCTTTTTAGCAGAAGTACATGAAAACTAAATATATTTTAAAAACAAAAGTGATAGATTTAACCTGAAACTCAAGTTTTCTAAAACTGATTCCAAAGTATTTCTCTTCTAATGAAAGTGTGGGCAATGGATGAGGGGGCAGGGAATCAAAGGAGGGAAAGGAGCAGAACATTTAACAAACACAAAAATGGAAAATTGTCTGCTGACAATAATGTGCATATAATATCTTTGACTAGACTGATATGCAGTGTATTCAAGGGGGAAAATTCATTTTTATGCTATGAAAATATTCAATGATTAAAAATAAAAATTTGAAAAAGAAAAAAATTCTTGTTTTATAGATGACTTTTATAGATGACTAAATTATGACTTGAAGTTTTAAACAATTTGCCTAAGACTTTGTTTTGTCCCTTCAAACTAGACAGTAATTGTTTTGAGGACAGGAGTCCCATCATCAATCTCTTTTATCCATAAAGTAGATAAGATCTAACCAATTTTCAACAAACACCTATATAATGAAAATAAAGGGAGCTTAATGTAATAATTCTCTCTTCTGGGTTAAGAGATAAGACAGTGGCATACTCTTTTGTCTTCAACATGGTCTACAGGTTCCTGTGACATATATCTTTAAAAATTCTGCTCAAGACTCAACCTTGCTCTTTATGTGCTAGCCATTCTGGGCTTCTCTCAGT
>NW_006159604.1:866581-885135 GCF_000334495.1 Tupaia belangeri chinensis | reverse complement strand
TGCTTTCCTTCTCTACACTCTTCCTTCTTCTCCTCATCCCCTGCCATATTCCACAATGTCTTCAACATCCGTAACTATTTTCCCTGCTTTTATGCCCTACAGTATTTCTATCTCTACCATAGAGTGCAGATAGTATATCTTATATGGATACATACAATATCTTTCATAGTCTGGTTTGCTTCACTCAGCAATAAATCTTCCATATTCGACCACTTTCTACCAGACATTTTTGATAGTATTCCACAGAGTACATGTGCCACACATTTTCAGTCCATTCGTCTGTCTGCAGACATTTAGGTTGGTTTCATGTCTTAGCAATTGTTAATGATGCCGCAATAAATATTGATGTGTAAGCGCTTTTCTGACTGAGCATTCTCCTGTCCTTTGGGTAGATACCTAGAAGTGGGGTTGCTGGATCAATTTGCATGTTCCATTTATAAATCTTTAAGGAACCTCCATGTTGTTTTTCGTAGTGGCTGAAACAATTTCCATTTCCACCTACAGTACAGGAGAGTCCCCTTTCACCACAACCCAGCCAACACTTATCATTTTTTTTCTCACATTATTTATTATTTATTTTTTTGTAATCATATTGTTTGGCTTACAATGAGACCATTTAGATATGTGCACACTTCTCCCCAGACCCGTTGATAAAAATATCTTCAACAGATAACACCACACCTCCCCATCCCGTCAATGCTCTACCTCTGTATCCCTTCTCCAAATTATCATTTTTTATATTTTTAATTTTCGCCATACTGACAAGGGTTAGATGGTATCTCATTGAGCTTTTAATCTACATCTCCCTTCTGATGAGGTATGTTGACCATTTCCTCACATGCTTTTTGTTCAGTTTATTTTCCCATTTTTAATTGGGTTAACCTTTTTTTTTTTTTTTCAGATAGTCCACTTAAGTTCACTATGTATTTTGGTTATCAATCCCTTATAGTTTAAAAAAATATTATCAAACTCTTGAATGTTCTCGATTCACACTAATTACTGTGTCCTTTGCTGTGCAGAAACTTCTTAATCTGATGTAGACCTACTTGTATCTTTTAGGGATTATTGTTCATGCTTTGGGAGTCTTATTTAAGAAGTCTGACTACCCCTATGTCTCTCAGAGTTTCCCCAGTGTTTTCCACCAACAATTTTATAGTTTGAGATATTAGGTTCAGGTATTTGATTCATATTGAGTTGATTTTTGTTAATCGTGGAAGATAGGGATTCAGTTTTATCTTTCTGCAAGTGGATACTCAGTTTTTCTAGCACCATTTGCTGAAGAGATTTTCCTTTTCCCACTGGATTGACTGGCATCCTTTGTCAAAAATCAGTTGGCCGTTAAGTTTTGGGGTTTATTTCTGGGGTCTTTATTCTATTCCATTGGTCCACTTGTCTGTTTTTGTGTCAATACCATGCTGTTCTGATTATCACAGCTTTACAGTATATTTTGGGATCAGGGAGCGAGATACTGCCCACTCCACTCTTCTTATGCAGGATTGCTTGGGCAATACAAGGTCTTTTATGATTCCAGACAAATTTTATGATTATCTTTTCTAGATCTGTGAAGAATGTCTCTGGTATTTTGATTGGAATTCCATTAAATATTTAGATTAATTTGGATAGAATTGACACTTTGACTGTATTAATTTTCCAATTCAGAAAAATGCATGTCATTCCACTTTTTGTGTCATTTTCAATATCTTTTGAAAAATATTTTCAAATTTCTTTTTGCAAAGGTTTTTGACTTCCTTAGTTAGGTTTATCCCTAGGTATCTTATACATTTTGTGGCTATGGTAAAAGGGATTCCTTTCTTCAGCTCTACTTCATTCAACTTGTTGTTCATATATAAAAATGCTATCGATTTTTGGATGTTTATTTTGTATCTTGACTCTACTGTGTTCATTTATTACTTCAAGAAGTTTTTTTCATGGAAACCTTTGGGTCTTCTAAGTATACCATCATGTTATCTGCAAATAAAGATATTTTTATCTCTCCTTTGCTTATTTGAATGCCTTTTATATTATTCTCTTTTCTGATTGCACTGGCTAGAACTTCCAGAACTATTTTGAAAAGTAGTAAAGAAAGTGAGCAGTCTTGTCCAGTATAAGTTTTTAATGGAAAAGCCTTTAGCTTTTTCCTATTCAGTATAATGTAAGCTACAGATTTTTCACATATGGCTTTTATTGTATTGAGAAATGACTCTTTTATATCAATCTTCCTGAGAGTCTTAATCATGAAGCAGTGTTGTAGTTTATCAAATGCTTTCTATGCATCAATTGTAATGATCATTTGGTTATCTTTCTTTCTCTTAATATGGTGTATTATGTTTATGGTCTTGCATATGTTGAACCACCCTTGCATCTTTGGAATAAAATCTACCTGGTCATGATGAATAATCTTTTTTATATGATTTTGGATAGAATTTGCAAGTATCTTGTTGAGAATTTTTGCATCTATACTCAGAGATATGTGTGTACTTTCCTTTCTTTGCAATGCCTTTGTCTGTTTGGGTAATGAGGGTGATGGAGGATTCATGAAATGAATTTTGGAGGTTTCCTTCCTTTTTGATCTTTAGAAATAATTAGAGTAGACTGGGGGTTAACTCTTCCTTAAATGTTTTGTGGAATTCGAAACTGAAGCCATCAGGACCTGTTTTGTTGTTGTTGTTGCTATTTGTTTGTTTTGTTTTGCTAGGAGGTTATTTATTACTGATTCAATCTCATGACTTGTTATGGGACTATTCAGGTTTTCTATGTCCTCCTGATTCAATCTTGATAGATTACATGCATCCAGGAATTTGTCCATCTCCTCCATGTTCTCTTATTTTTGGCATATAGTCACTCATAGTATCTTCTAAGAATGTTTTGTATTTCTATTGTGTTTATTGTGATGTTGCCTGTTTCATTATTTATTTGACTTATCTGGTTTCTTTATTCTTTACCAGTCTAGCTTCTGTGTTGATCTTGTTAATCTTTTCAAAGAACAAGCTTTTGATTTCATTTATTTTCTGGATAGTTCATTTATTTTTTATTTCATTTATTTCTGCTTGAATTTTATGATTTATTTTCAACTGGCATTTTTTGGTTTGTTTTTGTTTTTGTTTTTCCAATGCCACCAAGTCGAGATGTTAGGTCGTCTATTTGCTACCTTTTCATCTTTTTCTTATGCACATTAGATGCTGTGAATTTCCCTCTTATGATTATTTTTGCAGTGTCCCATAGATTATTGAAACTCATCTACTCATTATCATTTGTTTCCATTTTTTTTTATTTCAGACTTAATTTCTTTGGTATTTAAGAAGTCATTCAGAAATAAGTTGTTTAGTTTCCATGTGTTTTTGTATTTTTGAGGATTTTTCTTGAAATTAATATCAAGTTTAATTCCATCATGGTTGGAGAAGTTGCTGGATATAGTTTCTATAAGGGCTTGATTTGTGTCCTACCATATGGTCAATTTTTGAAAATGTTCCATGAAGGGGTTAGAACAATTCTATGGTCTTAGGATGAAAAGTTCTATAAATGTATGTCAAGTCCATTTGATTTATAGTATCGTTTAGGTCCTGTTTCTCTCTGCTTATTTTTTGTCTAGAAAATCTGTCTAAAGAAGATAATGGGCTGTCGAGACCCCCAACAATTATAGCATTGCAACCTATCTCTCCTTTTAGCTCTAGCAGTCTTTCTTTCACGTATTTAGGTGCTCCTGAGTTGGGTACATAGATATTTATAAGCATTATGTCTATAAATTAGCTGATTTACTACTATATAATGTCCCTCCTAGTCTCTTACAGTTTTTGTCTTAAGGCCTATTTTTCTGAAATCAGTATCACAACTTTAGTCCTTTTTTATTTCTATTTGCATGGAATATATTTTTCCAGCCTTCACTTTTAGTCTATACATGTCTTTATCAATAAGGTGCATTTCTTGTAGGCAACAGATAGAGGGTTTCTGTTTTTTTTATCCATCCATCAGTCTGTGTCTCTTGATTGGAGAATTTAATCCACTAACGTTCTATTTTTATTTTTTGATATTTCCAGACATGATCCTATCATTAAGTGAGTCATTTCCTTGGATGGTTTTTCTTCTCTTATATCCATCTGTCTGAGATTTTAGTTTTCTTTGTATAACACTCCCTTCAGAAGTTCTTGAAGAACTGGTCTGGAGTTGGTAAATCCTTACAGGTTTTGTTTATCTGAGAATGTTTCTATCTTTTTTGTTTCCCATATGAAGGATAATCTTGCTGGATATAGTATTTTTGGTTGAAACTGTTTTTAATTTAATACTTTGACCGTATTTCCCCATTCTTTCCATGCCTGCATTGTTTCTGACAGGAAGTCTGATGTTAGCCTGATGTGATAAACTCTGTAATAACTTCACGTTTCCCTCTTGCCAAATTTAGTATCTTCTGTTTGTGGTTTTGGCCAATATGGTTATGATATACCTTGGAAAGGATCTTCTTGGATCAATTATATCTGGGATCCTATGTATTTCTTGGGTCTGAATATTCAAATGCCTCTCTAGATTTGGAGAATTAGCTTCCAGTATTTCATGGAATAGATTATCAATGCTTTTATTATTTTATCCTCCTCCAGGATGCCAATTATCTGCATGTTTGGTCACATGATGGTATCTAGTATTTCTCATTCATTATCCTTATATTTCTTTTTTTTTCAGTCCTTTTGATAATTTTTTCTATGTCAGAGCTTTTCTCTTCTACATTAGAGATTCGATCTTCTGCATGATCTAATCTGCTTTTTATACTTTCAAGGGAGGTTTTATTTTTATCTGTCACATTCTTCAACTCTAAGAATTCCATTTGATTCTTTTTTATTGAGTCTATTTCTTCTTTCAAACCATGAAAAGATTTCCTCATCACCTGGAGCTCATTTGATCTTTTCTCTTGCATATCATTTAGTTTGGTCACTATAAATATTCTGAATTGTTTATCCAACATTTCCATGAATTCCATTGTGTTGTCTGTGGGTGATGAGGAATTGATATTTTCCCTGAGGAGAGAGACATTTTGCTGGTTGCTCATATTTCTTGTGTCTCTGTTAAAGTTTCTAGTCATCTGGTGATCTAAACGTTCCTTCTTAAACTATTCAAGGTATCTTCAGTGTTCAAAAGTGTGCAGGAGTAGACAATTTGCGATCTCTCTTCTCCTCTACCTCCCTGTTGCTTAGCAGCACATTGCACTGTTGTCGCTGGTCCTGGGAGACCCAAAGTCTTCCCTCTTTCTAGAGAAGAGATGCGCCTGAAACTGAGCCACTGAGCTTCAGTTCAAGAACAAAGAACAGATTGCAACATGTGTGCACTATATAAAACATTGAAGTGCTGAGAATTCAAAGGCTAGTGGGGGAAGAGATGAGCCATAGGTCCCAACCATTAAGCTTTCCTGCTGCAGGTGGCCTGCCAGAAGGCAAGGCTCTTCACTTGAATGGTATTTGGATGGTGTGGCAAGGGGCACAAGATTGTCTCAAAAGTTCTAAGCAGCAAACCTGAGAGTCCAAAGGCAAGTCAGGGAGGGGATGAGCCAGGGGTCCCAGCTGTAAGGCCTCCAGCCGCAGGTGGCCTACCCGATGGCATGGTCCTTTGTTGGAACGGGCATCTGGATGGGCCCAGGAGGAGCAGAAGATCCCCTTCTCCTTAGCCTTTAATACTTGGTCTTCCCTTGGCCTGAAAATTTTCTTTCTCTTATGTACTCCCTTCATCCTTACACCTGACTCACTACTGCTCATCCTTCAAATTTCAACTCAGGCATCACTTCTTACTTTATTTTTTGCCACAAGGTGTGTGTGTGTGTGTGTGTGTGTGTGTGTGTGTGTGCACCTGTTAAGAGCAAGAGAGACAGAGAGACAAAGCACTCCCCCATGGGGCCTAGTTATTCACAATCTGTTTTCTTCTAATTCTTCATACCGTCAGGATCCTGGGAATGTGCAAATGTACCTAGAATTTTTTCATGCCACCATGGTTGGGACTAGAACCTGGTCATGCATGTGTGATCCTGCTTCCTCTGTGCAGTGCTTGACTGCTTCACTGTGGGACCAGCCCAGGTATCACTTCTTAGAGGAAGTAACTTTAATACCCAAACTAAATCAGATCCTCCTGTTGGAAAGACCAACATAATTTTGTGTATCTTTATCATTTCAATTACATGTTTACATTTTATCTTTTCTTCTAGAATGATAATATTCTAAGAGGAATCTCTTGCTCACTAATTTGTCTCCTACAGTGATTACCATATAGTAGGTCTTCACGATATTCATTGACTAATTTAAATAAATTTATTATTTAGTGAACAGTTCTGTGAGTTTTCTGTATGGAAATTGGTATTTTGTTGTGAAGCAAAGTATTTTATTTGCAGTTGAACTAAAGCTTTACATGGCACCATGCTTGGAAAATGTCTACACATATTGTACTCATTCTGTACTTGGGTCCATATTGTACATACAATATCTTTGTTGATAATTGGAGATATGTGACTCCCATGTAGTCAATACTAAGGCTATCATTTCACTTCCACTGAGTCAGCATTGTCTAAAATAAAATAATAACAAAGTGATCATGAGACACATGATTTTACTTTTCCCTTCTTTTATCCTTTCCTTCCTTTCTTTATTTTTATAAATCAGCCAGTGTCAGCTACTGGGAAGTTTCAGGGAAGGTATGAGAAGCTATATCTTTCAACTTCTGAGTATATCCTATAAGAAAATGGAGCCTATGTTGTCATGAAAGTTTTGTTGGATATATTTTATTTGTGGTGGGTGTAAAGAATGAGCTGACCACACAAGAAAATAGAAATGTAGAGCCTTTATTAGGAGTGGTCCCAGGCGAGGTTCGCTGGTCCAAAAGAGAAAGAGAGGGAGAGACAGGCTAGAAAAGTCACATGCTAGGGCAGAGTTTAGTGATTTTTACAAGGGTATAGGGAGGGGGAGTGTCTTAGAGGTAGGAACAGTCCATGTATGGTAAAGGTTTTTGAGGGAGAGCAGACAAGTGTGCTATGTAAGCAGAGTAGAGTTACCTGTGTGTAGTAGAGCGCATGTGCAGAGTAAAGTGCATGTACTACATCCAGGTTAGATCTGAGTGCAGCACAGGTCTGATGAGAGACTAGTTCTGGGTTGTATCAGCCACCTAGGGCAGGGATTCCAACCCTCACATCCAAGCTGCCCAGGCCTCTGGCCTAACATTGGGTGTTTATGTATATTGTTTTTGCCATAGAGTTTATAGCAATTATTTTTCAATTCTTAAAATATAATAGTCATTGAATCATCATCAATGGAACATGTTGTCTAGAATAATTCACTATACTTTATTAGTTGTATTATGAAAACAAAACTTTTTTGAGAGTACCCATTTCAAGTAGCATAACCCAAGGCTGAAATTGATTTTGAGCTCTGCCATTATATAGTTAGCATTGGTGGGACTTTGAACAAGTTATTTAATCTTTTTAGTCTCAGGTTTCTTATCTGTTTAAACACTGAACATAGGGGGCCAGCAGGTGACGTGGTGGCTAAGGTGTTGGACACTCCCATATGGCTGACCACGGTTTGAGTCCTGGACCTGGTGGCTTGCTTTCTTCCCTTCTCTCTCACTTTCTCTGTCTCTCTCTGGTCAAATTAAAATAAATGAATGAATAAATAAAATTAAATAATTATTAAAAAAAGAAAGACACTGAATGTAACTAATTTGTTTGGCCTTAAGAAAACCTTAAATTACAGGTCAGTAGGTAGCATGGTGGCTAAGGTGTTGGATACCCACATGGTCAACTACAGTTCAAGTCCTGAACTCAGTGGCTTAAAAAAAATCGTCCCAGGCACATGAGGGTATGTGCCCAAGATCCCAAGGAGAGAATGGAGGAGAAGGGATTGCCAAATGGCCATCCCCCAGGAAGGGGGGATTGACTTTTCTTCTCTCTGTCTCTTTGTCTCTCTCTGAAAACACATGCCCTATGACAAAAACAAGCACATAAACAAAAAAAAAAAAAACCTTCAAATTAGTGGTGTACCTTATACTCTCTTCAAAGGTTTACCAAAATACCCACATCCATGTATGTCTTTAAAGTGTGTTCCAATTTGTTTCCTATTTAATTATTGTACTTTAACAAACAAATATGTTCAACTGTTGAACAAGAATTTGTCCTAAAATATTCTGAGTGTAAAACATACCCTGCATTTTGCCTCTTTTAACTACAACCATGGAGTCTACTTGTTCCAAATACAAGGCTACTATTGCAACACTGTCAGGCAGAGAGCTGATCCTAGTTGAAGCCAAATACTTAGGGACAAGTCATGTTTTTCCACTAATTCAAAACACTGTTAAAACCAAACAACTAATTATTTTGAAAACAATTTATAGCCCTTGTTTCACTGAAAATAGGTAACTGCTTTTAAGTTAGGTCATTTATACAGATACAATCTATGAGTAATGGCAATCATTTTAAGTTTTAGGAACTACTCTTACATTTCATTAACTTTGCCATATGTATTTCCAAATGCACTCTGCATGTTCAATGCTTTTAGAAGTGATAGTATAATAATAATCTCTTAAATGTTTATCTATAAACCATTGCATTTTAATAGTATCTTATGTATGATTTCTCATATGATCTTTTAAAAAGTCTTTGAGGGTTTTTTTAATCATTTTACAGATACATTAATTGATGAAGTTAAGTGGTTCACTCAAGGTCACACAGTCAGTAGAAGGCAGACACACCACTGGAATTCATTGAATCAACTCTCAGTGCAGAACTTCTTCCATTTCACCAAGTCAAGCAACTTTTCTCTCATAGAAAAGTGAGAAAGTCTTCACCTTGAAAACCATACTTTAAAAATATTTTAGATTTTTGCTCTTTTCTTCATTAATCTTCACATTTCCTTCTGTCTCTTAAATCATGGCCTTCTGTCACTACCAATGACATCCAGAGTTTTATGCTTCTCCTGCCAATGTGGAACCACAGCCTTCTTCATAGAGAAACTCCTACAGGTATTTTTTTATGGTGTTTATAGGAATACTACTCTGGGAATAGCAGTTCATCATTGAGACATTGGAATTCTTTTTTGATGTCTAGGATAGGGTGTGGATAATTCTGTATAGAAAAGCAAAGTTGTATAACTCTTTGTCATATCTTCACATAATCAATGGGCTTTTTTTTTAATCCGCTTTAGTGAATTGAACTGAACAGGGCTCCTAGTATTTCCTGAGTGTGTTAATTAATTAGAATGGGGATTTGCTTCTTTTAGGGGGCTGAGGTGAAAAGTGATAAAGATGACCAGCCACAGACCAGTGCTGTTCAGTGGAAATGTAATGCAAGAAATGTATGTAACTTTACAATTTTGGGTGGACACACTTAAAAAGTGAAATAAACAGGCAAAATAAATTTAATATTTAATCCAATATATCCAAATATTATAATTTCAACATGTAATGATTATTTAAAAGTTAGTTTTTCCTTTTATAGCAGAGAGAGAGAAAAGAAGAGAGACAGACATCAGCATTCTTGACAGGTTCTTACTGAATTGCAATCTTTCTGATCAGCCTCCCAATTAACTATTGGGTCGTCAGGAAAGTCATGACATATTTTTGCATAAAAAAAGACAGAAAAATATGTCATGACTTTCCAAACACCTAATAGTATTACAGGCATGGATAATCACACTCAGCATGTTCTGTTTAGCCAAGAAATGGAACCCAGGCCACCCTGCAGTTTTCAGTCTTTTAAGCAGTGGCACTATCAGGGACAGAACTTAAAAAAAAATTATTAATGATATATATATTTTACAATCTTTTCTATACTATGTTTTTTTAAATAATATTAAACTTTTAATTGTTTTCCCTTTCGTTCCTTCCATCCCACTGTCCACCCCCTCCCCTATTGTACATTCTCCTCCCTCACAGTGTCTGTTATCTACAGTTTCTTTACAGGCCTTTACATCTTGCAATCTTTCAGTTTCTGTCATAGCGTGCAGACATTCAGTATATATTAAGAAGGGGCATACAATCTTTCTCTTTCATAGTCTGGCTTGCTTCACTCAACATTAAATCTTCCATATTCATCCACTTTCTGTCAAATGCCAGGGTCTCATTGTTTTTTTGTTTGTTTGTTTGTTTGTTTGTTTTTTATGGTTGAATATCATTCTGTAGTGTATATGTGCCACACTTTTTCGAAGTATTCATCTGTTCTGGGACTTTTGGGTTGATTCCATGTTTTAGCAAATGTGAATATATGTCACTGAAGTGGAAGAATTAACCAAAATGTCAACTCACCCTAATTAATTTATAAATCTAATCAATCTCAATCAAATTACTAGAGACTTTCCTCACAGAGTTAGAATAAGCAATCATAAAATTTGTCTGGAATCATAAAAGTCCCCATACTGCCAAATCAATACTGTGGAAAAACAGAGGAGTAGGAAGAATCTTACTCCCTGACCCCAACATATATTACAAAGCTGTGATAGTCAAAACAGCACGGTCCTGACACAAAAATGGGCACACTGACCAATAAACAGAATAAAAAACCCTAGAAACAAACCCCAAAATGTACAGTCCACTGATATTTGACAAAGGGCACAAGTTAATCCAGTGGGGAAAAAGGTAATCTGTTTAAAAAATGGGGTTGGAGAAACTGGATATGCATCTGCAAAAAAATGAAACTGGAACCCTATCTCTCATCATTAATATACTATGCTTTTGAAATCTAGTGAGTTAGTTTACAATTACAGTGTGTATCAATTTGGATCAACCATTTTACAAGTGTTTAATATCCATACATGGCCAATGTCTACAGAAAGAGGCTGGAACTTTTATTGAAGGGTGTTTCAGGTAAAGCCACAGAAATTCTAAATTGCTATTATCATTCAGAGAAAGATACAGGTATAATTTCAGGCCTCCAGATGAGAGAGTTCATAAAAGATTGATATACAAATGTACTAAGGCAGTGCTTCTCAACTTCAGGACTACTGGTATTTTTGATTGTATAATTACTTGCTGTGGGGGCTTTCTCTGTTTATTATAGGAGGTTTAGCAGCATCCCTGGCTTCTACCCACCCACTATATGTCAGTTGTAATCCCTCAGAGTTGAGACAAGCAAACATTTATCCATAATATGCCAAATGCCAATGGGGTGGGTGTTGGGTGAGAGTAATGTCACCCCTGGTTGAGAGTCAGTGATCTAAAAATGACTCCAAGCAAAGTTTTTTAGAATCAGGCTACATGATATATAAAGCAATGATTCTTAATTGTTGAGCACTGAATATCAATTCTCCATCATTCCATTGTCAGTGTGTACATATTGGATGGATAGATTAAAAGTTTGTTATAACTTAAATCATGGTTTATTCCCCAGAGTTTCTCATTAGGGAGTTTTGTTTTAATGCATAATGACTGAATGTTTCCAAGAATATTATGTATTGGACTTTATTGTATTATTAACATAATAGGTGAAAATTTCTTTATGGTGTCCCAGGATGAGACCTATTAGGTAGTGATTAATTCATGGTGATTGCAACATAGAGGCAACACAATGATGATGTCTTGTGAGACCCAGTGAATTTTAGATCTTATGAAAACAGGTTAGTTATTATAAGAGCTGATTATAGGATACTGTCTCTCTTTTCATGCACCTGCCATCCTGTGTACTTCAATTAACCATGCAGTAGGGTCCAGGTCTTTCCAATCACCAGAATCCAGAGTTTTGTAAGTAAAAGATTTTCTTCTTTATCAAAGCATCCAATCTCAGATATTTTTGTTAGCAAAGCAAAAATGGACTAAGACAAAGACCAACATGATTAGGTAAATTTTATTTGTATTTTTTAAGGGATAGAGTATTGCCATATTGCTCAAGTTGTCCTCAAGTGATCCTCTTGTCTCAGCCTCCCCATTAGCAGAGATTACAGGTATGTGCAACTTGTCAAGTTTTAGTAACTTTTAAGGTATTTGCTATTACCCTTGATAATTGTTGGTTTTTCCTTTTTTTCATGATAGAGGATGTGCATGTATGAGAGAGAGAGAGAGAGAGAGAGAGAGAGAGAGAGAGAGAAGTGGCCTCCACTTATTGCACATGGTATTGACAATAATTTTAAGCCTAGATTGAATTAGTTAACTTTCCTTTCTTCAACAGTTAAAGAGGATATTCTTGAACCTCTCCCAGAAGTAAGTGGAAGGAACAGAAAAAATACTAGATGGTTAAGAGAAATTCAATTTAAACAACTCAGAGAACTGACTTGTGTCTTGCAAATGGTAAATTATGAAAGGTTATAGTCATAACACATTATTCAACTCTCAAAACTCTTCAAAATCTGACATTACCCTATCTATCCAAAATTATCTCTCACAACTCCCCAGTAGAAGTCTGAGCTAGTCAGCCAGAACTCCTTATTGTTTGCTAAATATACCATGGTCCTTCCCACAGTCATGCATTTATTCATGCTGTTCTCACATAGGATGCTCTCTCTATTTCCTTTTACTGATCTAAATTTAATTTATCTTTAAAGTCCTGCTCAAGTCCTAACTCATCCTTAAAGCCTCTTTGACTTAATTGACTTACAGTGATGAATCTCTTTTCTTTTCTGCTGAGACCCGACTTAATTGACTTTGAGTGATGAATCTCTTTTCTTTTCTGCTGAGACAACTTAAGTGTTAAGTTGTTAGGTGCTATTTTGTGTGAACTGGTTTTATGTCCACAGTGAGAGAAAAGTTCTTGGAAGGCAGGGATTTTAGTTTATTTTTCCCAACTACAAAAATATAGAGACTCTTTAGACAGTACCTGGCAGTATGTTACAAGCTGAATTCTCTGAGAAACAGGTCCTTAGTTGGAGTTTAGTGTGCAGGGTGTTTATTAGGGAGTGCCCATGGGATCAACACCTGTGGAAAGGGGAGGGGGCGAAGAAAGTAGAACTGAGCAGAGGGAGAGATTTTGCTGCTATGCAGTTCCAAGAGCCTCAGCCAATCCCACAGGGAGTTCTATGAGAGCTAGAATAGCCCTCAGTGGGCCAAAACAGTCAGAATTTTATAACTTCACCTCCACAAGTCATTGAATATCGGTTTCCTCTGACAGTGTATGACCTTCAGTAGTCCTTGAAGGTGCTGAGTATGCTTTAAAGAGCTAGGGAAACAAATTTTTCCTTGAAGAAGGATCAAGATGACACATTTCCATATCTATTAAAGTGATTGGTGTATAACAGATGTTCAGTGAATGTTTGTTGAGTGCTACAAAATCTTGTAATAATGCTAACTAGCAGAAGAATAAATAAGGGGATGCTTTTGTATGTCACTCTGATTGGGTGTTCTTATATAGTAGCTAGTAAGATGGCTTTACTAGCACTCTCTATCCAAGAAAAGAGATATGATTCACCCCGAATTACTCCATCAAGGAATAACAATTATTATTGTTTTGAAGATTCTACAATAAATGTTTCTTAATCAAACTTATCTCAAGTCTGAGTCAGTAAAAATCTCTTGCGGGTATGTCAAGAATCAAATTATTCTGCTACAGATCTTATTTATGCTTGTGCACTCAATGATATTAAAATAAAAGCAAATAAGCCAGCCCCTCAACTCCTGAATCTGCCTTTTACATTTGTCTGTACACACAGGAAGAATGACTTGGGTAGGGTGATGGGGGGGACACACCTTTAGTTTATATTATATGCCATTTTTTTCTGCATTTACCTATTTAATTTCCCTGGTAATCCTTAAACATAGAATAGTCATGGAAATCTACTTTTGCAGATAAGAAAACTGTAGTCTTAATGTGTAAATTTTCCCTGGGAGCATCATCTTTTCTTGATTGCTGTTGTTATCATCATCACCATTGCTAAAGCATACATAGTGCTTATTTTTTGCTAAGCATTTTTTAATATTTATTCATTTTTATCTTTTTTATGAGTGAGAGAGGCAGAGAGAGAGACAGGAGGACAGCACCCTCAACAGGTTCTTGATGCTCTAAATCCACTCCATACATACATGCCCAGGGTACTCAGAGAAGTCTCTGGATGTGAACCCAGTATCGTCCTATGTGGGTCAGTCTCATAGAGCATTGTGTTTTACTGCTGTACTACTATCCAGCCCCTGTGTGTATAAAGTACTCATCTCTTTATGTTGTCCTTATATGAACTCAGTTCCTCCTCATAACTGCCTTATGAAGTAGGAGCCTTATTCAGCTTATTACTTTACTCACATTTACAGGTAAAGTAACTGAAGGACAGAGAAATTTAGTAACTTCCTCAACGTTAAGCAAATAGTGGTCAAGCTGTGGTTTGAAATTGGGCTAGTTGTATCTAGTATCTGTTCTCTAAACCAATATGCAAACTTGGCAAAATATTAAGAGGAAGAAACAGGGCAGAAAAAACAAATCTGTCTGATTTTCAGAGGCTGCCATTTTCTACTACATGTGGGTATGTTCAAAATACAGTGCTTTGTACATTTTGAGCAATCATTCTATTTTGATTGAAGTCAAAGCCTACTTGGCAAATTGATAAAAATGGTCATTAAGTGACTCTTAGGAGAAATGTGCATCTTAGCAGGTCACTGAGAGGATTTCTCATTAGAAATTTTGAAATCTCTAACAAGGTGGCTAGAAATCAGATGTCATACTTGATACTTCCAATAAAATAATAGTCTTCTCACTCTAATTAGTGTAGCCATCAAATATTTCTGAAGGTTATTTGGCTTCTTCTAGACTATGCTACCATATTTGCTCCCCAAGTGACAGGACAAGGCCAAATCAAGTCCCAGCAATGGGGGGGTTAGTAGGATTTGAGTTGCCAGAATTGATTCTGACAGAAACTTAGCCAACTCCCATAGAATTAGCTTCCAATTGTATCCTCTATGTTTGGTCTATCTGTTCAAGTGAACTGCAAACTCATCCAGAGTAGATATTGTCTATTATTTGTATCCCCATCCCCTTCCACTATAGAAGATAAGTGAGGTTTTGAAACTATGCATATAGAAACATATCAGTAACTGTATCATAGGGTTAATACTTTCTTGACCATGTTGAAAATATCTTTTCAACCCAGTGTATTGCATTAAAATAAAACACGTTTAATTAAAATGTTTCTGCAATGGTCCTACAGGTAGAGAATGGTCAAATAGGTTTCATACATCCTAAAATGAGGAGCTGTATTAACAATGTCAACCACAATACTGTGCTATTATATTGGGAAGCAAGTTTGTTGCCATTAGCCAGCCTGAGAAATGCAAGACTGAGAAGGAGGAATGTATTGACACTGTGAGCTTTAAGACTTTAAAGTGAGAATGAAAAATGCTGCTTCCTGCTTCAAGCTCTTTCCATTATAGTCTACCTCACTGCATAAATTCAGTGAAGCAAAATCTTTCATGATTACCATGTTGATAATTTCTGTGAATAGTTTAGCCTTTGAAGTTTATCATCCTAGGAATTTCATTTCCGCAGGAGAATTACAATGACCTACAACCTTGTTCAGACTCTGATAGTCAATATGCCTTTGTAACAAAACTAAATCTTTGGGGGCAAATTGTAACTATACACCAGGACTCATGTCAGCATAATGTATATAGAAACTAATGTTATACTCAAATTTTATTAGAAACCAAAATGTTGAGGTTAAGGTCGGGTTTATGGTTGATCGTGCGGCAGAATTGGGACTTAAAGACAGAAATTGTGCATTTTGTATACTCAGGACAAACATATTCAAAGTGGACCAAGCTAAAGAGTCAAAAGTTTTAGGGGCCAGCAGATGGCATGATGGTTAAGGTGTTGGATTCTTACATGGCCAACTACAATTCAATTTCCAGACCCAGCAGCTTAAGAATCAGACTGGGCACTTGCGCATAGTACCCAAAATCTCAAGAGGAGATTGAAGAAGGGATTGCACTCTGGACATCTACCCTGGGGGAGAAGGCTATTTCTCACTTTCCCTCTCTCTGTCTCTCTCTGGTGAGTATACACACTCTTTGGCAAAAAGCCAAAAAAAAAATGAATTAAAAAGTTATAAGTCATGAATGTTCCTTAGAACCAGAAAAGCAGCAACAAACTGTTAAAGATAGTTTGCAAATCAACAGAGAAATGATAGGGCTAGATAGAATGACCTGAATTTCCATAGTTAAAATTTCTGAGTGATGGGGGCAGCAAGTGGTATCATGGTTAAGACACTAGACTCCCACATGGTTGACCATGGTTTAAGTCCTATATCTGGCTGCTTGAAACTTACACCAGGCAAGTGTGCATGTATGCCCAAAATTTCGAGAGAAGAATGAAGGAGAAAGGATTGCAAAGTGCCCATCCCCCCCGGGGGGGTAATTTCTCACTTTTTGTCTCTTTGTTTCTCTCTGTCTCTGGTGAGCACAATCACCCTACAGCAAAAATATCTCAAAAAATATAATAAATTCACTAGTGAGTTTCTACTTGCTATTTTTTTTTTAGCTTGCTATAGGATGTGTGTGTTTGCCACAGAATGAGAGAAAGAGGAGAGACAGGAAAAATGATAAATCACCCCCCAGGAGATATGGCCACACTGCAACCCCTTCTTCCATTCTCCTCTTGGGATTTTAGGCACACATGTACACACACCTGACATTATTTTCAAGGCGCTGGGTCCAGAACTCAAATTGTGGTCAGCTATGTGAGAGTCCAGTGCCTTAAACACCATGCCAAATGCTGGCCCCAACTTCCAAAATTTTAATAGATGTTAACACCAATTTAAATTGTTATCCATAGAGTTTTTCCTATATGCTATGGCAGAAATAATATGTAAAATTATTGTTTTGCTATCCAAATATATTGCACAAAATGTTGTGGTTTTTTGCATGTAAACTATACAATTCTTACTTTGAGGAAAATTGTAAGGTATTGATGGCCAACTATTGAGTCAACCCATATTGAGAAAGAGATCAATCAGAACTGTCTATGGTATGTCACGATTAGCTTGTGACAAGATAGATAAGCCATACAATGAATTTCTTTGATTATGCCTCACTGAATATAGAGACCAGAACATAAACACTACTACTCAACATCTTAGCACAGATTAGCTTTTACAATTTATTTGGGACTCAATGAAAAATGCAGTTTCAATCAAATGAGATTGTTATTCCCTGTATTTTCAGACTTTAGGTATTTGGCAGGGATTAGGTGATGACAGTTACACTGAATTTGGCCTTAGTATTTAGTGGTAGCAATTTCAAAAGCCTTTGTAAGTAGATTCAATATCATTGACTTAACTGAAATATATTAATTTAGTATGACTAGTCCTATATTACTTAGCCCAGACATATTCCCAAATGTCCCCTCCCTTCATAAAAAAGTCACTTTCCATAAACCCCCATAATTCCTTTTCAGATTATAGGCAAATCTGCATTCAGTAAGCGGCATTCTCAGTAGGGTTGTTCAAAGTATTGGATGTGCAAGTAATTTTTTCGTAAGTTTATTCTATTACTTATACATTGTTAAACATTCTTGGATTCATTGTGTTTAAGACTGCAATAACACAAGGCCTGGTCTAATGGTTCTTGGTTGAATATTGAGGGAGGAGATCTTTTTTTTTAAAGGAAAACAATATGCTTAATATGTTGTAAGATGTGGTTTAGGATAACCATATGGAAAAACTCATTCTAAGGAGAAGTTGACTTTTTTATTCAAATTGAGTAAATGCTGATTCATTTGAAAAAAAAGAAAGAAAGAAAGAGAAAGAAAGGAAAAGAAAGAAAGAAAGAAAGAAAGAAAGAAAGAAAGAAAGAAAGAAAGAAAGAAAGAAAGAAAAAGAAAGAAAGAAAGAACAGATCTAAGAAAGCTTTCAGATGTATTCCTAGCACATTTCCTAAAGACAGTTTGAAGACATTTTTAAAGAAGAATATTTCATGCTTGAAGTTAACTTTTCAATAAGGATTATTGCTCGCTTGCAATTTAATTATCTCTCTGAGGTAAAATCATATTTTATTAGGCTCAAGAATGGTTTACTAATTCATGTTAATTCCTGAGAATTGGTGATGAAAGAAAACAAGGTAGCTGAGAAAGTAATCTTGCCTTCCTTACTGTAAATTTTTAAAAAGTAACAAATTAGTTTTTTATGAATGTATTACTGAAGTTAAAAGCAAAATTCCTATTACATATATAAAAATAAAAATAGAAATTTAAAATATTACCTGCCATTAAATCTATGCAGAGCAAAGACATAACTTAAAGGTGACTTAAAAGTTATGGGTTAGAAAATTGAAGTGGGCCAATATCTGCAGCTTCATAATACATTTTGCTGAACTATAGCAGTTCTACATGAAAATGACTTATCGAACTCTTCTGTCCTTTCTATGTCTCCAATCTATATTTCTATTCTATTGGTACATGTTACATGTATGATTACCAGCTGAGCTAAGTGGAATGTTCAGTTCAAAGTATTTGGAAACATATTTGAAATTATTAGAGCAAAATAATCAGCATTCTATTTTTCATTATACATTGTTAAACAATCTACTGGAGGAGTCCGACCCGGTGAGGCCCCAGGATCTGTCTGAGCCCCCAGACCTTTGAACTCCGCTTTCGGTCGGATTAACACGTTGGCAAGGCTACTGTTGTGCACCCCCCG
>NW_006159604.1:862501-865973 GCF_000334495.1 Tupaia belangeri chinensis | reverse complement strand
GAAACACTAGCCCCTCTCCCATTTACCTGTATGTAACACATTCTCAATAAAAAGGCACGATGATTCCTAGCAGTTGTCACTCCTTAGAGAGCGATCTCTGAGGGGTGTCCGGCATAGGACGTGCATGAAAGGCATCGAGGCCTCTGTCTTCTGTTCACCTTCGCCACCTTCGTCGAGATAACCCACCCACGCCGAGGCTGGACCCCGACATTCTAGGATTCATCCTGACAAGAGTTTTGGCACTTCAAAAAGCAAGCTTTTGTACAAACATGTTAATTTATAAAAGTTGCTCTTCCTTAACTGAATATTTGCATACTACTAGACGATAAGTAAACTCAATATTTTCTTGCCAATCTGCCATTTAGTGTTTCATATATTCTGATAAAGCAGATATAGTCTAAATTCTGTACCAGAATCCTTTAAAAATATAATATATATAACTAGATGAAAACTATTATATGAAGACATAGCTATTTCCTTTTCTGTGCATAGAAGTGACCTCACTGTCAAACAGTGAGGGGTAACTAAAGAGTGGAAAGAAAGAAAAAGAATTCTAGGGGCTAGCTAAGTGTCTCCAGACTTCCACATGGCTAACTGTAGTTCGAGTCCTGGAACTAACAGCTTGTTTTTTCACTTTCTCTCTCTCTCTCTCTGTCCCTTTCTGGTAAAATGAAAGAAGAAAATAAAAAGAAAAAGGAAGAAATAAATAAATAAAGGAAAGAAATAAAGATAAAACAATTCTTTAAAAAAAAGCCTAGCTTTAAAAAACAATAAGAACGAATGAAAATAGAATTTTTGAATCTGAGCGACAGAAGGGACAAGAAGTGGTTATGGTGATTAAATTCGAACTACTCAGGACATATCATTATTTGTTTTCTTCCTGAAATCCTCTAAGAAAGAGATTTCATGTTTGCTGCTATTCATTATTTAGCATATTTTGTCATAGTAATATTTGAGTCTTTTTCCTTGTACTTGAATAATTTCAATTTCAGCCTATAGTTTCCTTTTCAAATCTCTCCCAGTATGAATCACATAAGAAAATTGATTAGCATCTTTCTTATAATAACTACTCAGTTGAATCAAAATAGATTATCACCCCATCTCCAGACCAAAAGAAACTCCAATTCCCTTACAAAATTTCATAAGAGGACTTAATTTTATTATTTTAATATTAGCCTTGACTATTCTAAAAAGAACTTTCTGGACAATTGAAATTTTCTTAAAAATATGATTAGCCCAAAGGGTACAAACTAATCTTGGCACTATTCCACACTCCTTCAAGTATCTTTCCCACAACTGTGGTCTCAAATCTCATCTCTGTACTTTTGGTTTCTAGCTTTGATCTTCTTTACAAACACTACTTTAGTACCTCCACCTTGTAATACATATCATTATTTAAACATTCCAGTGTCATTCATTGAATGTAAAAGAAAATGTCGGGGGGCTAGCAGGTGACATAGTGGTTAAGGCGTTGAACTCCCACATGATCGACCATGGTTTGAGTCCTGGACCTGATGGCTTGAAACTCATGTTGGACATGTGTGCGTGCATGTCCAAAATTCTGAGAGGAGAATGGAGAAGAAAAGATTGCAGTGTGGTCATACCCTCTGGGTGGTGAATTGTCACTTTCTCTCTTCCTTTCTCTCTCTGTTTTTCTGATGAGCACACATACTCTATAGCAAAAATCTCTCTAAAAAGTAATAATAATAATAATAAAAGAAAATGTCTTGTTTTTATTTAAATAAGCCTCTCTTAGTTGATCTCATGGTTCGATTAATCATATTTTCCTTCTTTTTTTTTTTTTTTCCAAAGAGGTTTTTGCTATATGGTGTGTGTAAGCAAGAAATCACTCCCCAGGGGGACAGCCACACCCCAATCCCTTCTCCTCCATTCTCCTCTCGGGATCGTGGCAACGCACGCACATATGCCCAGCCTGAGTTTAAGCCACCGGGTCTAGAACTCCAACAATGGTCAACTACGTGGGAGCCTAGCAACATAGTCATTCCACCAACTGCTGGTCTCAATCAGATTTTCCTTCTCCCAGTTATTCAGGGTCATCCTGCAGGGCAAATGATGGCCCTAGCGCTTCACAAAATTATAGAGAACTAGGTCATGAGTAATGAGATAAGTGAAGATGGGAGCCATGCAGTTTCTACGATGAACCAGAAAGCAAAAACAAAAGCAAACAGAAAGCGGCCAGGTTGGCTAGATCAAATGTCATCTGTGTTTTGTCACACACAATGTCAGTATTTGGCACACTGAAAGTGGCACCTCTACCATGTTCTTAAATTATGAAACATTCGAATCCTGATAGTTATACACATAATGTAGAACATTCGAGTGTGTTAACTTACAAGAGCATGAAGAAGAAAAAGATCATGCTTGGATCATTTGGATTCACAGATTTTTTTAAACACTTTTCAAAATTATCCATGTCATTATGATTGTAAAAAAAAAAAAGAAACAAATTAGGAATAAAAGTAAATTTAAAAAGTTAAATTTAGTATTGCCTTTAGGGCTAGCCAGTGGTGTGGTGGTCTGGGCAGCTGGATTCCACATGGTTGACTGCCCAGTTTAGAGTCCAGGACAATATAGCTTGAAAAATACATCAGGAGCATGTTCATGCATGCCCATAATACCAAAAGGAAGGAGAAATGGAGGAGAAGGGATTGTGGCATGGCTATTTCCTTGGTGGGTACTTTCTCTTACTCCCCACCTCCATCTCTGGAGAGTGCATATACCCTATACAAAATTAAGATAAAAATTAGTCTGACCCTCAGTTCAATAAATCTTATGTCATTACAATGTTATCTCTTATATTTAGCCTATCAGTCTAGACTTTTCCCCTAGTTTCAAATTCAAAAGTCTTTAAAATAAAAGCTATTTGCTAGTACTTGAGCCAATAAGATTATTGTTAGGACACGTTATTTAAGGTTCTTCTCTTCCTATTTGTGAACAGAAACTAAATGTTTTATGAATTTCTAGAAAAAGTGAAAATAATTTGACTCTATGTTAATGGCTTCTTTGCCTTTTGTACTAGGATGGGCTACTTGTGACTGTGACATAGTGCTTTGTTGGAATACTCTGATAAGACTTATTTTTGGTGATTAGAGCTAGTGACAAAGGTGTGTTTTTCTATTTTTCTGCCTATAAACCATGAACCATTAGTTTCTATTTGGTTTACTTTTTTTTTTCGTAATGGTTGTGTGTGCTTGCTGGATACATAGAGAGAGACAGAAAGTCAGAAAGTAAGAAATCCTCCCCCCCCCCCCCGTGGGTTGGCCATACCATAGTCTCTTCTCCATTCTCCTCTTGGGATTTTGGGCATGCATGCACACACACTGACATGAGTTTGAAGCTGCTGGGTCTGGAACTTGAACTGCCTACAATTGGCCATGAAGGAGTCAAGTGATGCAATCTTTTCGCCATCTACTGGTTCTGAAACATATGATTTAATACTTTATTTTTCCAT
>NW_006159604.1:859656-862288 GCF_000334495.1 Tupaia belangeri chinensis | reverse complement strand
GAGCCTAGAACTTATCTTCTCTATATATATATATATATATATAGATATATATATATATATATGAAGTCAACATGCTTAATTTTTAATAAAATCAAATTAATTAATTAAATAAATGAAATAATTTAATTATTATTTAATAAAGTTAATTAAATAAATAAAAACACATGTATACTTTATTTTTCAACATTACAGGTGGCATGTAGATTGAAGGAATAATTTACATTTGTTTGTTTAGAATTTCATCAAGACTTGCCCATTACTGAAAAAATGACATGGTGGGAACCAGCGGTTAGCGTAATGGCTATGTCGCTGGACTCCCACGTAGTCGACCGCGGTTCGTGTCCGGGACCCGGTGGCTTAAAACTCACACCGGGCGCGTGTGCATGCGTGCCCAAGATCCCGAGAGGAGAATGGAGGAGAAGGGATTGTGGCGTGACCATCCCCCCTGGGGGGTGATTTCTCGCTTTCTGTCTCTATGTCTCTCTCTGTCTGTCTGGCGAGCGCACGCGCCCTATAGCAAAAACCTCTCTAAAAAAAAAATGACATGGTATTTGAATTGGCAAGTCAAAATTACTTAATTGGTTTGGATTTTTAGCTATCAAATTTGTGGTGGTAAACCACACTAGTCTAAACATTGAACTATAGACTTCATTGTGTCATCTATTACAATTGAATATCTACATATTGGGAAACATCATTTTAGTATGATATACTTTAAATTTAAGTCATTTATTTTTAAGAGATACAGAATGAGAGAGAGGGTAAGAGAGCAGCACCCCAATAGGGTCTTCATGCCGTGATCCACCCTAGCCTAGATAATAGGCTTAGGCATACACCTAGTGTGTCCACAGTAGCTTCAAGACCCAAACCCAATACCTTTCTAAGTGAGCCCAGTTGCATTACTGCTGTACCACCATTTGAGTCTTATGATATACTTTAAAAATTCTTCCTTATGGTTTATGACCTGTTGATGATGACGTGTATAGTATTCTCAACTGGATTGGTCTGAGAAGTATTTCATGTTGGGTAAAGTCTTTTTACAAGCCAAATGATATATAGTGATTGACTGTTTAAAATAACAATTGTGATAATAATAATAATGATCAGGAAAAACTGAAAAGCTATTGGATGATGAAATGGGGATTTTAATGTCTCTGTATTGACTGATATGAATGGTATTCCTTCTGGAAAAAGAAATGTAATACACTGTAAAGTTATATGTGATTCAATGCAATATAAACAAGATTATGATGATAATAAATAAATTTTAGAAAAATCTTCTTTAAGTTATATGAAAGACAATATACTGAGATTTTTTTGAGAGCTTTTTTTTTTGTTGTTGTTGTTTTTTGTTTTTTGGGTTTTTTTTTTTGCTATAGTGTGCATGCACTCGCCAGAAAGACAGAAGCAGAGAGACAGGAAATGCGAAATCACCTCCCAGGGCAGATGACCATGCCGCAATTCCCTCTCCTCCATTCTCCTCTCGGGATCTTGGGCACACACACACGCACGCAGGCACGGCGTGAGTTTAAGCCACCAGGTCTGAGATTCGAACTGCTGTTGACTACATGGGAGTCCAGCGACAAAGCCATTACACTAACTGCTGGTCCATATGTTGAGATTTTAATTATGTGTGTATGCAGGTTATATTAACTATGAACTTAATTGCCAGATAGTAAAGAGAATGTCAGGATATCTTTGTTAATTAGAGTTTAAGGCTCACTGAAACTATTTTAGAATAAATATTGGATTGTCAGAAAAGTCATGATGTATTTTTTTTTCTATTTTTCTATGAAAAAAATGCTTCATGAATTTACTGACAACCCAATATTAGGTATTATTTGAGAAAATTGCTCTTTATAGGGATAATTTTAACTTTCAGAAAAATTGAAATAATAAATCATCCATTTGGTGCTATAAAGATTAACTCAGATTATGCAATTAAAGCACTAATTATGGTGCCTAGTACATAGAAATACTCAATAAAATAATTATTATCATCTTTGATAATTGATGTGTCACTTCAGAAAATATAAATCACAGGTATACTATAGACTGTATATTCCACTAGATAGAATTAAAAATATCTATGCTCTGTAATATACTTTCAGGTCAGGGAGTGAGATGCCTACTAAATTCTTCTTTTTCCACAATATTTCTTTGGTGATATGGGGCTTTTTATTATTACAGACAAATTTTATGATTACTTTTTCTAATTATGTGAAGAATGTTTCTGGTAATTTGATTGAGATTGCATTAAATTTATAAATTAATTTGAGTATAACTGATATTTTGATTGTTAATTCATTCAACCAAAGAACATTGAATGTTCTTCCCTATATTTTGTATCATTTTAAATTTCTTAAGTTTTTTATAATTTTCCTTGTAGACATCTTTGATTTCTTTGGTTAGGTTTATCCCTAGGTATCTTTTTTCTTTTATGACTGTTGTAAGTGGCATTGTTTTGTTCGATTCTACCTCAATCTGTTCACTGTTGATGTACAGAAATGCTATAGATTTTTGTAAGTCGATTTTGTATCTTGCCATTTTACTGTATTCATTTAGCATATCTAAAAGTTCTTTTGTGATTTTTTTTGGTTTTCTATGTACATAATCATGTCATCTGCAAATA
>NW_006159604.1:833264-859627 GCF_000334495.1 Tupaia belangeri chinensis | reverse complement strand
CCTATTTGAATGCCTTTTATTTAAGTCTGATTGCATTGTCTTGTACTTTCAGTACTTTATTGCAAAGGAATGAAGAATGTAGATAGCCTTGTCTTGTTCCAGTTTTCAGTGAAAAAGATTTCAACATTTTCCCATTTGCTATGATGTTAGCTATGGGTTTTTCTATATATGACTTTCATCGTGTTAAGAAAAGTCCCTTCTATGCCAATTTTGCTGAGCGTCTTAATCATAAAGGGATGCTGTATTTTATTGAATTCTTTTTCTGCATCAGTTGGCATGATCTTATGCTTATTATCTTTCATTCTATTTGTACGATGTATTACATTTACGGTTTTGTGAATGTTGAACTACTCTTGTATTCCTGGAATAAAGCCAACCTGGACATGGTGTATTATCTTTATAATGTGTTGTTGGAAGTGATTTGTTGGTATCTTGCTGATAACTTTTGCATCTGCATTCATTGGAAATATTGGTCTGTAGTTTTCTTTTTTGTGTGTGATGTACTTGTCTGTTTTTGGAATGAGGGTGATGGAGGCTTCATAGAATGAATTGGGGGGGAGCCCTAGCCTTTTGTATCTTTATAAATATTTGGAGTAGAGTGAGGGCTGGCTCTTCTTCAAAGGTTTTGTAGAATTCATAAACTGTGATAGTCAAAACAGCATGGTTCTGGCACAAAAGCAGACACATAGATCAATAGAATAGAGAACACAGAAATAAACCCCGAAACACACACGCAACTGATTTCTGACAAAGGGCACAAGTTAATACAGTGGGAAAAAGAAAATCTCTTCAGAAAACTGTGCTGGAGGGACCAACAGTTAGCGTAATGGCTATGCGGCTGGACTCCCATGTAGCCAACGCCAGTTCGAGTCCTGGACATGGTGGCTTAGAACTCACGCTGGGCGCGTGTGTGTGCATGCCCAAGATCCCGAGAGGAGAATAGAGGAAAGGGATTGTGGCGTGGCCATCCCCCCTGGGGTGGAGGTGATTTCTCATTCTCTCTCTCTCTATGTCTCTCTGTCTTCCTGGTGAGTGCACATACTCTATAGCAGAAACCTCTCCAAAAAAGAAAGAAAGAAAGAAAGAAGAAAGAAAGAAAGAAAGAAAGAAAGAAAGAAAGAAAGAAAGAAAGAAAGAAAGAAAGAAAGAAAAAGAAAATGATGCTGGAAAAGCTGGATATCTACTCACAGAAAATTGAAACTAGACCACCATCTCTCACCATTAACAAAAATCAACTCAAAATAGATCAAAGATCTATACATAAATCCTTAAACTATAAAACTATTGAGGGAAATTTCTTAGAGACATTAGAGTTGGCAAAAGCTCTTTAAATAAGACTTTTGTGCATAGCCAATAACCCCTAAAAATAGATAAGTAGGATTATATCAGGTTAAAAAGCTTCTGCACAAAAGAAACAATAATTATAGTAACAAGAAACCCATTGGAATGGGATATTTTCAAACTATGCCTCAAATAAGGAACTGATAACCAGAATATGCAGGGATACAGGGAACTCAAGCAGTTAAACTAAAATAATAATAATAATAATCAGCTTAATTAAAAAATGGGAAAATGAGCTGAACAGAAAACTCTTCAAGGAAGACATACAGACAGCCAAAAGGCATCTGAAAAAAATGCTCAACATCCCTTTTCATAAAAAAGACGCAAATCAAGACCACAATGAGATACCATCCAACCCCAGTAGAGTGGGTAAGATTTAAAAAAAAAATAAAGAATCATAAATGTTGATGAGGCTGTGGTGAAACGGGAACTCTCTAACACTGTTGGTGGTAATGTAAATTAGTACAGGCATTATGGAGAACAATGTGGAGAGTCCTCAAAAACCTACAAATAAAACTACCATATGATTCATCAGTTCCACTTGTAGGTATCTACCCAAAGAATAGGAAAGCACTCAGCTGGAAAAGTACTTGCACATCTATGTTTATTGCAGTATTATTCAGAATTGTTAAAACATAGAATCAACCCAAAAGTCCCAGAATAAATGAATTCTTTGAAAACGTGATGCATATGCATCACAGAATACTACTCAACCATAAAAAACAATGAGAGACCCTGTCATTTGATAGAAAGTGAATGCATATGGAAAAGTTAATACTGAGTCATGAAAGCCAGACTATGAAAGAGAAACATTGTATTTCCCTGTTTATTATATACTGAATATTGCCCTTATAGCAGAACTGAAAGATTGGAAGGTATAAAGGCATGGAAAGCAACTTAGATAGCAGAGACAGTGCAGGAAAAGGATGCGAAATGTGGGGGGAGAGAGGGAATCAAGGGAAAAAAAAGAAGAAAAATAATTTAATGAACATAAAAATAAAAAATTATCTGGTGATAATAATGTGTATGGTCCTATCTTTGACTGGACTAGTATATAATGTATTCATTCTGGGAAAATCCATTTTTTATGTTGTGAAGATGTACAGAGATTGAATGTAAAAAAAAGAAAAGAAAAAAGAAATGACAATAATATGAAAAAAAGTAAAAGGAAACATATCCTTTCTAAACTTTAATCTTCACTCAGTTTGTGTATACCAAAACCTCATGCATTTCCTCTTATTCCACGAGCTCATCGTTCTGTCTTCCTTTCTCTCATTTCTTCTCATCCCTGACATACTTCTTTAATATGGAGTGTTCCATAGCTCACAGCTTGGGCATTTTCTCATCCCTATATACAATTATTCTGTTGGTGGTTTCATCCTGTTTGATGGCTTTGAGCAATATCTATATCACGATGGGTCCCAAATCCATGTGTTTAGTTAGGAACAGCTTCCTGAACTACAACCTCATATATACAACCACATATCTAACATGAATACTAAATGAAGATATCTAAAACCAAACTTTTAATATATTCCCATCTGAAAATAATAATTTGTTTCTACTATCATCTTTCCAGTAATTGAATCTAAATCTTTCCAGTTACTTAGGAAAATAAGTCTTGAAAACATTCTTAGCTGCCCTCTTACACTCATGCCTTATAACGTAGTCTATCATCAAATCCTTCTATTGGCTCTGTTCTCAAAAATATCTTGACTGTGACAATTCTCACCACCTCTGTGGTCAGCACCCTGGTTTAAATCCCAATCATATCTGCTCTGAATGATTACACTGTCGCCATAATTGTTTTCCCTCATTTCATCCTTATCCTTCACCTCTATTGTGTTCATAACACAGGGCCAGTGTGATACTTTTAAAATATAAGCACTCTAGGGGCTGACTCCCCATCTAACTTAAAGTAAGTGCCAAAGCTTACCAATTCCTAAATAATACATCTTTTCAAAATTATCAATCACTATTTTCTGTACATTGTCCCTCCAATTGCCCTGATCTTGGTGTTATTTCTGGAAAAAGTCTCCTGCTTAAGGTTCTTTACATGCCATTTCCTCTGTTTAGAACATTATTCCCGGGACCACCAGTTGCATAATGGCTATGTTGCTGGACTCCCATGTAGTTGACCATGGTTTGAGTAGTGGATCCGGTGGTTTAAACTCACGCCAGTCACGTGTGCGTGCGTACTTAAGATACTGAGAGGAGAGGGAACCGGCAGTTAGCATAATGGCTATGTCGCTGGACTCCCACGTAGTCAACCGCGGTTCGCGTCCCAGACCCGGTGGCTTAAAACACGCCAGGCGCGTGTGCATGTGTGCCTAGGATCCCGAGAGGAGAATGGAGGAGAAGGGATTGCGGCGTGACCATCCCCCCTGGGGGATGATTTCTCATTTTCTGTGTCTCTGTCTGTCTGGTGAGCACACGCGCCCTATAGCAAAAACCTCTCAAAAAAAAAAAAAGAAAAGAAAAAAGAAAAAAAAAGATATCGAGAGGAGAATGGAGGATTGCCCAGTGGCCATCCCCCTGGGGGGTGATTTCTCGCTTTCTGTCTCTCTGTAACTCTCTTTCTGGTGAGTGCATGCACCCTATAGCAAAAACTTCTCAAAAAAAAAAAGCATATTATCCCCCTAATCGTCTGCATATTGCTCCATCATCTTCTTAACATATTTTTCTTCTTCTTAAGATATATCTGCTCCAGTATCAGTATCTTCCTATATCAGTATCTTTGAATGTGGTTTTTCTTGACCATCCTTTTTAAAATTGAACACTCACCTCAGCACTGGTACTAAATTAATACTTATAAAATAAATGCATGAGGATTTTACCTTTTATTTAATAAATGACTGAACAAAGCATGACTGAATGAATATCTCCTCCATGATACTAACATCTATTACATAAATAATTCCAGGAGAAAATAATTTCAAATCCTTGGGGTGTGTGTGTGTGAGAGAGAGAGAGAGTGCGTGTGTGTGTGTATACAAAGCAAAACATATTGAAAGTGAAACTCTGTGGGGCCAGCAAGTGATGTAATGGTCAAGGTGTTGGACTTGCAAGTGGCTGACCTCGGTTAGAGTCCTGGACACAGCAGCTTGAAACACACCAGGTGTGTGTGTGCATGCCTAAAATCCTGAGAGGAGATTGGAAGAGAAAGGATTGGAGTGTGGTCATCCCCCCACCCCCACTGCATGGAGTATGATCTCTTGCTTTCTGTCTCTCTGCCTCTCTGGCAAGCACACATGCCATATAACAAAAATCTCTCAGGGAAAACAAAAGGTGAAACTCTGCACTTTTATAAAGTGCATTGACACAGAAGTGCACATAATTTTTTCACACTTAGCTTTTTCCCATGAATCACAATCTTGAGTGGTATAGAAAGTAGGGAATTTTATCTTTATTTAACAACAAAGAAAACAAGAGTTATTGAAAAATAACTGATTAGCCAAGGAATCTGTGTCTTCCCTTTTCTGGTCACTCTAGTTTGCCAAATTAATTTAACCAAATAATACACTTGGCATTTTTACTGTGGAATAGAAAAATGTGACCTAATTCCTTTGGCACTGATGATATTTTTGTGTATCCTGTCCCTAGAACTCCATGTGTGATATTCACATAATTTGCACAATAGCATAAAAAGAATAAGGAAGAACAAGGTGATGACTTGTTCATGTTTTATTAACCCTTTTTATTCCTAAGATGTCTCTTGTTGTAGAACCTCAATAAATACAGTTTTGTGATGCATAAAAGTAGCTCGTGAATACAAATTATTATTGACAGAAAAGGAAACATTTTTCCCTTTACCTCTTCATGCAATGGTAATGTTTGTATGCTACAATGTCAGTTACCAATAAAAAGATGCCATAAAACACACTTCCAATAGATATTCACAGACACTCTGTATATTACACTAGAAAGGTAACAAACACTTGGGAATATTTTAGTTTTGTATAAATAATGATGCATTTGATCATGAAGATCTGCTAAAGTAAAATAGAGTATATGCATTATAACATTTAGATTATCATTAATCTTGTGCTTATATATTGTGAGCTAAAAAGATGTTTTTAGTACAGATTGAGTCAAAAAAGAAAACACAAATATCAAGCTAGCAGTAAGAATTAACATACATCATTTTGATAATGCATTTCTTAGAGAGACAATATAGAATTATGAAATATGAATGGTTATTATATCCCAGCTTATTATTATTATTATTAGAGAGCTTTTTGCTATAGGGTGCGTGTGCTTGCCAGAAAGACAGAGAGAGACAGAGAGACAGAAAGTGAGAAATCACCTCCCAGGGGGGATGGCCACGCCACAATCCCTTCTCCTCCATTCTCCTCTCAGGAACTTAGGCACACATGCCCAGTGTGAGTTAAAGCCACTGGGTCCAGGATTAGAACTGCAAGTTCAGTGACATAGAACTGGGAGTCTAGTGACATAGCCATGATACCAACTCTGGTCTCTATCCCAGCTTATTTTCTACCCTATTTTTGTGAGGCTAAAGTTAAAGTAAGTCACATCACTATTTTCTTTTTTCTTTTTTTAGAAAGAGATTTTTGCTATAGGATACATGTACTTACCAGAGCAAGAGAGGGAGAGAGACAGACAGACAGGAAATGAGAAATCACCCCCCCCCCCCGGGGGTATAGCCATACCGTAATCCTTTCTCCTCCATTTTCCTTTCGGGATTATTGGCATACATGCAGACATGCCCAGCATGAATTTTAAGATGCTGGATCCAAGACTTGAACCACCGTTGACTACATGGGAACCCATCAACATAACTATTATGCCATCTGGTGGTCCCTATATCACTATTTTCTAAGTTGCTTATGTGAACATGAATATGAAACAGGATAATTCTATTTCACTCTCTGGTGAATATCTGAACCACACACACACATTTGTTTTATTAATGAGGAAAGTGAAACAGTGAAAGGTTGCCTTCTAAGTATTGTAAAATTCAGGATTGCTCATTGGGAAAGGGGCTCTTTTAGATAAGACATTTTATTTATGAAAGATAAGATGCGAGAACAGTATTGATATTTAAAATATTTAACCTAAAAGTAAACGACTGCAACCTTTGATGAGTTCTTAATATAAATGTTAAAATGATTATTATTAAGATTCTATACATTAATATCACGTCTAGAAGTCCTTATGGATACATGTTCTATAATTTTCAGTTGATAACTATCAATATTTTAGTGAACTGATTTCTCTTTTGTAGAAAGGCATTGGCTATTTCTCTGTTTACAGGGGATGTCTTTTAACCTGTAATGGTCCATCAACTAAGTAATGAGGCAACTTCTGTGAATGGTACTTATAGTACAAATAGCCCATGAAACTTTTCATATGAGTATTTTCAATTTTTTAGTGAGTTTTTGTTTTTGTTTTTTAAACAAGAAGTTTATTTAAACAACAAGATGCTTAACTTGAAGGGAAAACTATCTAGGATTCCTTTTTTTTTTTCTTTAAGAGTAATTTACCCCTACTTAAAGACAGATTACCCTACATGTAACAGCTACATACAAAAAAGTTAAAAAATTGTCCTTGGTTTTACAAGGATAAATGAAAACATTAAAATTCTCCAAGCAAACAAGGTATGCAAGGATTTTTATGTTGTTGGCTTTCTTTTTCTTTTTCTTTTTGTTAAAACAGTGAGAGCAAAATAACTTACTGGAATATAAAGATAAGACACTCAGGGAACCAGCAGTTAGTGTAATGACTATGTTGCTGGACTGCCATGTAGGCGACAGCAGTTTGAGTCCTGGACATGGTGGCTTAAAACACATGCCGGGCACATGTGTGTGCGTGCCCAAGATCCCAAGAGGAGAATGGAGGAGAAGGGATTGCGGCGTGGTCATCCCCCCTGGAAAGTGATTTCTTGCTTTCTGCGTCTCTCTCTCTCTCTCTCTTTCTTGCGAGCACATGCGCTCTATAGCAAACAACTCTCCAAAAATAAAATAGTCTTTTAAATGCAGCACTTAAATTTATTGTACTCATGGTTTGATAGATATGGGCTTATTTTTAATCTTTTTGGTTAGCTTTAGTGAGATATTATTGATATACAAAGAGCTGTACATGTCTGATATATACAAACTGATGCGTTTGGACATATGTAAATACTTATGATATCATAATCACCATCAGATAACAGAAATATCTAACACCTGCTGTTTCTAACACCTATCCCTTTGCTTTTGAATTTCCTTTGTGATATGAACACTTAACAAATAATAAATCTTCTTAACAAATTTCAGAGGACAATGACATATTGTTAACTATAGGTACTATGTTGTACCATAGATCTCAGAAGTTAATCAGCAGCATAATTTTAAGTTTATTTCTATTTGACAATAACTCCCTATTTCCCCACCTCTCAGCCTCTAGGCACCCACTAATATATTCTCTATTTCTATAAGTTCCATACCTAATGTTATAGATAACTAATATAAGTGAAATCATGCAATGTAAATCCTTCTATGATGGGATTATTTCACTTAGCATAATGTCCTCCAAGAACATTCATGTTGTTGCAAAAGACAGAATTTTCTTCTTTTTATAAGAATTTATTGTATCATTTGTGTATGCCACTTTTTTATTATTCTCTTATTTATCAGTAGATAATTTGGGTGTTTCCATAACTTGGCTATTGGGAATCATACAGCAATAAAAAGTAAGGGAATGCAGATATCTCTTTTAGATGCTGATTTCATTTATTTGGTATCTATTACAATCATTTTGGACAATACAACCATTATTGTATTTTCTTCTTCTATAAGTTAGACTGTTATGATACCTCATGTAAGTGGAACCATATTTTAGCTTTAGTGAGATATAAGCTAGTGAAGTATCATAAGAAATATAGTATTTTTCATAAGTTACTGGCTTATTTCATTAGCATATGTCCTCCAGGTTCAACTTTATTACTGCAAATGTCAGGATTTTCTTCTTTCTTAACACTAAGTAATACTGCATTTTATAACTATATCACATTTTCTTTATCAGTGGAACTTGGGTTGTATTCGAATGTTGAGTATTATGATAAATGTTACAATGAACTTGGAAGTAAAGATATCTCTTCAAGATGCTTTTTTCAATTTTCAGATATATATGTTCACAGATGGGATGCCTGGGTCATAAGTAACTCTTTATATTTATTTTTATTTTATTTATTTATTTTTTTGCCATAGGGCACATGCACTCTCTGAAGAGAGACAGAGAGAGGGAAAGTGATAAATCACTCCCCAGGGAGGGATGGCCATGCTGCAATTCTTTCTCTGCCATTCTCTCTCCTCTTGGGATTTGGGACATGCATACACACATACCCAGCATGATTTTCAAGTTGCCAGGTCTAGGACTCAAACTATAGTGGATCATGTGAGAGTCCAGCACCTTAACCACCATGCTACCTGCTATACCCGGTAACTCTATTTTTAATTGAGAAACCTCAATATTGTTTTTCATAGTTGCTGCAACAGTTTATACTCCCACCAACACTAAGGTTTAAATATTTCTATATCCTGATAAACTAAAGAAGCACTGAGAAAATATTAAAAAGAATAAAAGTAAAATAGGGAAAAGGATGTTTGAAAATGTAAATTGGTCGAGCCACTGTGGAAAATAATATGGAGGTTCCCCAAAGACTACCATGTGATCTAGCAGTTCCACTCCTGGGTATCTATCTACCCAAAGGACAGGAAAATGCTAACTCAGAAAAGTGCTTGCACATCTGTTTATTACGGCATTATTCACAATTGCTATGATGTGGAATCAACCCAAATGTTCACAAACAGAAGAATAGATTGAAAAGATGTGGAACATATGCTCTATGGAATATTACTCAGCCATAATAAACAAGTCCCTGGAATTTGATAGAAAGTAGATAAATATGGAAGATTTACTGCTGAGTGAACCAAGCCAAGCTATGAAAGAGAGGCACTGTATGTTTCCACTTCATGTATGTCAACTGTCCACATTAGATGGTGGAAACTGAAAGATTAACAGGCTATAGAAGCATAGAAAATGGTTACAGATACTGAATTTAGTGTTGGAGGAGGGTTGAAGAAGAGGGAGAATATAAAGAAAGAAATTAAGGATGAAAACAGAGAGTCAAGACATTTATGGGGCACAGAAATGGATTATCATCCATTGATGATGATAACATGTTTGTATCCTCAACTGAACTGATGTGAAGTGTGTTCATGTTGGGTAAATTCAATTACATGCTAAGTTATGTATTGTGGTTAAATGTATTTTAAAAATTAAATTTTAATTTTTAAAAATGAGGTAATTTTTTTTAAAAAATGAAAAGATAACTCTAAAAATTGCCAGTAGAGCTTATTTTTCACTGTTTTTAAAATTTTTGTTTTCTTAATTTTCTAATATTTTTTCTGTTTTCAAACGGTGAACATGGAGCCTTGTTCAAATGCTCCATTCACATTCTTCGAGTTAGAAAATCCATTGAACTACTTTGCACAAAAGGATTAAAATTGTAATTGATCCTATAATTACTTTGTTAAAATTTTAAAATAAAAAAAAATCTTACTTCAGGCCAGCTGTTGTCATGGTGTTTAAGGTGGCTGGATCCCACATGGCCAACTGCGTGGTTCAACTCCTGGTCCTAGCAGCTTGTAAAACACACAGGGCATGTGTGCTTATGTGCCCAAAATCCCATAGGAGGGAGAAATGGAGAAGAGATTGTCGCATGACCATCCTTCATTGGGGGTGCTTACTCGCTTTCTCTCTGTTTCTTTCTTTCTGGCAAATGCATGCACCTTCTAGCAAAATTTTTAAAGGCATAGTATATTTTCATAATGACAAAAGATATTAGAAAGTATGCACGTGCACATAAACATTTAGAGAAACTGGCTGACTTAGAAAAATGGTACAAAGGGCTATAGTATCAACATAAAACCCAAATCAGGATCTCTTTCTCTCTGTGTGTATGTGTATTCTAAACTCTGAAGATCTTCCATATGTTACATGATTGGTTCTATTAATTAACTATTTTTTAAAGTCTATTTATTTCTTCCATGAGTGATAGAGAAAGAGAAAAAGAGAGACAGAAACAGAGATCACACCCAACAGGGTGTCAACACTGCAATCCACTCCACAGTCTTGAGTCAGCCAAGAATCATGGTCAAGCATGTGCTTAGCATAGTCAAGGAAGCCTTTAGACTTGAACCAGGAACCTTCTTGTGAGGGACTGCTTTGTAGTGCATCATATTTTACTGTTGTGCCACGTTTTGATCCCCTATTCATTAACTCTTATAATGGAGCATATTTGAGACTACTGATATGTCTTCATGCTTAGGACACGGAGAATTCTAGGGCCTATACAGAATTAATTATTTCATGTAGTAATAATGTCCATCACATCTCTTCCCTCAATTTCTCCAAGTCTTGAGCCCATCATGTGAGTAGCTCCATGATAAAGACAGCAACTCGTTCTGTAGACTGTGTTGTTGAAGACAGAGGTGATGGGAGACATTGTGTAATAGTCTTTATAGCCTATTCCTGATCATGAGATACAAAGAATGAAGGATAAGCCTATCACATGGTCGTTAGGCTGGGTTAAATGTTTGAAATAAAGTTAACAAGTAACAAACAAAGAGGATTAATTTCTCATACAAAAATAACACCTAAGCAGTCTCGAGGTGATGCCAGGGTCTTGAGCTAAGGAACTAATGCAAAAGGGCAGGGCTCTCTGGAGATTACTGAAGAAGTCTATAATGTAGTTACTCCAATAGTCATCAGAGGGTTTTTATGGGCTTTGAAATAAGCAGCCACATCCTACTTTCTTTAAGCCATTCCAGTGAAGTCCAATGTAATTAATTTTAATGAATTGATCAACCACTGAGTTGCTGTGGGCAATGATCTATTTTTTTAATGAACATGACTGTGAAGTACAAATTCACGTGAAAATAACTGAAGAGAAATGAGCCAGATAAGTCATTTGTAACCCCTTCCCAAGGTACAAAGGGAACACATTATTGTTGGGTTTCCTAATACATTGAATAAACTTCATGTGGGCCCTTTGTGACATCTATGAGCCCATTAGAAATGCATGCTTATTACTAAATATGGAACTAAATATCATTTATAGAACAAGACAACTGAGCCAATAATAAAAAGAACTCTCCTCAGTTTTATTTGGACTGTGAAATTATGGCTTTTTTTTTCAAGGTGAAGATTTAGGAAGGCTACCCTCAGTTTCAATTAAAAAAAATCAAAACAAAACAGAAACCTTTTTCAGTGGTTCAGCTGAATGATGAGTTGATTGATCACTGGGGATTTCCAATCGGATACCTCAGATTTTCCCTTCAGGGAATCTGCTCCAAATATGTCTGTTGCCTTTGGTAAGTGTGTTTCTCATCACATGCAAACCCCACTGGTTATCTATTAGCATGAAATTCACAATGGGGATTCCTACAGGATGCAGCAGGCAAAATAATTGTATTTAACCTGACTCTGCAATTCGTCTTTTTTTTTTTCCCCCAGCTATCTTTGATATTGAGAGAGATACCTATTTTCAAAGAGAGAGATTTTTGTTATAGAGCATGGGTGCTCACCAGAGAGACAAAGAGCAATAAATCACTCTCTAGCGAGTATGGACATGCTACAATCCCTTCTCCTCTTTTCTCCTCTTGGGATTTTGCGCATGCATGTACACGTACCTTGCATGAGTTTTAAACTGCCGGGTCCAGGATTTGAAGTGTGGTTGACTACGTGGGAGCCCAGTAAGTAACTATTATGTGATCTGCTGGTCCTGAGAGAGAGAGAGAGAGAGAGAGAGAGAGAGAGAGAGAGACAGAGAACTTTTAACTGAAGTTCAATTGTTTAACTTTCCTATTGTAAAACCTCTCTAATATTCCTTATAAATAGAATATATTCCACTCTTAATTGTCCTCCAAATGAGAAGACAGAGCTAGATAATGCCAGAAGCATTCATATGGACTTCCAAATCTCTCACATTACATAACATAGTGCATAGTTCTCCTGTACTCCTCAGCCCCCTGTGGAAATTACTTCCCCTGATGGGGCATGGTGATTATGTACTGTGTCACTCTAGCTAAACTTAAAACCTGTATAATTCTGTGAGTCTATCACAAGAGCGTTATGCACAGCATTTGGAAAGTGAGTATAAAATAGAAAACATTGTATTCTGATGATTGGTGTAAGATTATGAATTGAGCAAGAAGGTGGCATGATGGCTAAGGGTGCTGGACTCTCACATGGCTGAGCACAGTTCAAGTCCTGGACCTCACAGCTTGCTTTCTCGCTTTCTCTCTCTCTCTCTCTCACACTCTGTGACTTGCTGGTCAAATTAAAATAAATGAATAAATACAGTAAAATAAAATTATTCTTAAAAACTGATTCTGCCTTTCTGCATCCTGGAGCTTCATATGTGTGTGTGTGTGTGTGTGTGTGTGTGTGTGTGTGTGTATTTTTTTTCCTGACCTGCTGACTCATCTAATTGGCATGGGGCTGTAGCTGGTTCCACAGGTCTCTGACGTCTACACACATCCACCTTGAATTCTTCCAAGTCCTGAGTACAACAAGTATGTTGCTCCAATGATAAGGGCATGAACTCATTCTGTAGGAAGTGTAGCTGAAGACAGAGGTGGTGAGAGACAAACGCGGGCTTCAGTTTGTCCTTCTAAGTTCTATTTGTTCTTGTGGATTCCAATTTGTTCTCATAGGTTCCATTTTGGTCACATTCTCACTTGTTGGACATCTAGCTTTTCTTCCCTACTATTGTCCCTATTGGTTTAGTAATTTGGGATATCTCTAGATACAGTGACAACAGCCTTCCACAGACATTTTCATTAGTGTCTGTAATTGCCTAGGATCTAATTCCTATATTTTATTCTTTAACATATATGGTGATTCTGCATCTCTGATTGAATCATAACTGAAACACTGGTATATATAAGATATGTTATTCTTAAATGGTAATATATATTACACCATCCAAATTACTGCTGCTTTTCTGGACAATTCTAAATAACATTATGATACTTTGCGTAGATCAGAAACATATATATGAAATAGCTTCCAAATACTAATTCTATAAGAAATATAAGTTACTGATGTTCCATTTACTAGCTAGGACATTTGGCATTCTTTTAAATGAAGATCTTACTATTTTGCAGCCCAGGGCAATGCTTTGACCTTTTCAATATTCCATAATTAGATTGGCTGCAATTCTATTTTGCCTCCTGTTTACAGTCTAAGCAGCCTCTGGGAAAGGGGCAGAATGGCCAGCTGTTCAGAGTTGAAAATATTTTAAAGGTCAAAGAAATAGAGCATTTCAACTGTCTTTTCTACTGAAATGTATGCACTTTTATCATAGGAATCTAAAGAAACAGGAAATGTACTCTCTGTAAAACAAATACAAAATCATGAAATTTTGCTACTCCACTTAAGAAATTTCTGAGCTGACCTAGGTAGATGTCTCAACCCTTAGACAAAGAGAGATATGCTCCTCAAAGTATGTTTGCCTGCGTCTTTCTTGAGTCATCCCATCTCCCACTCACAGCATACATCTCTGTGTTTATTATTTCATAGTAACAATAATAAGCTACTTTGATAAAATTTAAAGAAAAGTATAAAGCTCCCATCTAATAAGATGAATGATATCTTGCTTGTGAGATAGTGTCATATTTCAATAAATGCAAATATTGATGGACTCAATTGTTCTAGTTAACAGAATGTGAGAGTCTAACAACGATTTATTTTTTTTAAGAATTTTGCTATAAGGTGTGTGTTCTTACTAGAGACAGAGAGAAGAAAGCAAAAAAATCATCCCCCATGGGTGATGACCACTCTACAATCCCTTCTCCTCCATTCTCCTTTGGGATTTTGTGCATACATGACTAGCGTGAGTTTCAAGCTGCCAGGTCCAGGACTTGAACCATGGTCAGCCATGTGGGAGTCCAGCACCTTAACCACTATGCCACCTGCTGGCCTATTAACCAGAATTCTTTATGCTTCATGCTTTGTTTCTGCATTATTCAAACAATTTTCTTCTTTGAGAGGTTTTTTTTTTTTTTTTTTTTGCTATAGGGTGCGTGCGCTCGCCAGACAGACAGAGACAGAGATACAGAAAGTGAGAAACCACCCCCTGGAGGGATGGCCACACCGCAATCCCTTCTCCTCTGTTCTCCTCTCAGGGTCTTGGGCAAGCATGCATATGTGCCCGGCGTGATTTTTTTTTTTTTTGAGAGATTTTTCACTATAGGGCACGTGTGCTCGCCAGACAGAGACATAGAGACAGAAAGCAAGAAATCACCCCCCAGAGTGGATGGTCACGCCGCAATCCCTTCTCCTTCATTCTCCTCTTGGGATTTTGGGCATGCACGCACACGTGCCCGGCGTGAGTTTTAAGCCACCGGGTCCGGTAAGCGAACCGCCATTGACTACGTGGGAGTCCAGCGACATAGCTAGTAAGCTAACTGCTGATTCCCCCTGGCGTGAGTTTTAAGCCACTGGGTCCGGGACGCGAACTGCGGTCGACTACGTGGGGATCCAGCAACATAGCCATTATGCTAACTGCTGATCCCAAACAATTTTCTTCTTAATGAATACATTATAATAAATATTAAATGCTGCTTCAAAAACTGAGGCAATCATATAATATCAAGTGTGATTTTCTAGAATTGGCTTGGAGAAGATATGAATTCCTGATGAAAGTAATGATCTCAGAATGTAACCTGAAAGATTTTTTTTTTTTACTAGAAGGCACATGTATTCACTGGAGAGGAGAGAGAGAGAGACAGAGAGAGAGAGAGGGAGAAAGAGAGAGAGAGTTTGAAAGCACCCATCATAGGGGATGATCTTGCTCCAATTCCTTATCCTCCATTTTTCTCTCCTGTTGGGATTTTGGGCATGCACACACACACACACACACACACACACACACACACACTATCAGCCTATATTTTTTAAGCCACCTTGTCTGAGGCTTGAACTGAACAGTCAGCCATATGGGATCCAGCTGCCTTAACCACCATGCCTCTGGCAAGCCCTGAAAGTTGTTTTTTATTGTTGCTTCTTTGCTTTTCTTCTTTTTTTTTCACTCATCCAAATTATGACAAAACAAGTTTATAAGAGGAGCATTTTATTTCTCCATTAAATATTCAAGATAAATTCATATTGTGGTTTGCTTGATCACAGATAATTGAGGTTTAACTGATGAGTTACTGTTACCTTAATTTGAAGACCAAAAATATTATAAACTATTCAATGAATAATGAGAGACCAAGAGGTATTTATTTAATCAGCAATGTCATCCCTTATATTATTGAATGGAGATGTTAAATTATACTGTAGTATTAAGATTTTTGTTCAGGATTAAAATTTGTCTTTGTGTTAATGTATACTATGGAAGACTTAGAATTATTTCTGTGGAGAAGGAATTGACTACATGGGAAAGCTATCTGGACTTGAATAGCAGGGAGAGAAGTCATATCTAATCTAGCTCAGGAAAGAATCCATACAGAAGCTTGAGAGTTCTACCTTGAGAAAAGATATGGGATGGGAGTAGGAAAAGATTTATACTTTCTCCAAGGAGTAGTTGAAGGAAGCTTAGGCCATGACAAAATTATTATTGTTACAAAATCATTATTCTCTGGGGTTCTCTGAAAGACCTTATGGCTAGAACTGCAAGGTGATAACTTTCATCAGAGTTACCCATTCATCTGGGGAAATAGAGTTGTACAACCTAGAGATGCACTGCAATATCCTGCACTTGCATGCATAGTTGTTACAACAAATGGATCCCATATAGCCAACTGCAGTTTGAATTTTAGCCCTGGAAGCTTGAAAAACATGTCAGATGTGAGTGTGTGCATGTTCCAAATCCTGACAGAGTAGAGAAATGGAGAAGAAATTTTGGCAAAATACTCCCCACTAGGGAGTCCTTTGTCCTCTGTCTCTCTCAATCTCTCTCTGGTGAGTGCATTCGCCCCCCTCCCCCACCACCAATTCAAGAATGTAGAAGATCCAGAGAAACATGGACACACAAGAACTTCAAACCAATGTGAAAAAAATTATGATGGATGTCAGAGTCATGCGCACGAGAACTATTGTGACTCTGTCTAGAAGATATGCTGAAAAACAAGCATGTAAGTCAAAATGATATTGTCCAGAAGTCACCAAACTTCGGTTCTTGGGACCATTCACCAAGGGGAAAAGTTGTCATTAAGAAAGTGCAAGTTTTCCATGAACCAGTATGATCAGAGAAAGGCTATGGATAAACTAATATGGAAATGATAGCAAGTGATGATTTTTGTGTTTTTAGACATGTCATAAAATAAGAAAGAACAGATACAAAAATGAGCCCCTCTTGGCTCTTCACCCATGGATAATTAGCATCCATTGAATAGCTTGGACATACTGGATCCTTTTTCTGTGCCCCTGCTGATACTTAAATATTAGGCAAGGCTTTGTTGTGTCTAATCCTTTACTGGGGCCTTTACCAGTAATGTTAACAAGTACACAGACTTTTTTTCAAATTCAATAGCAACATAGTTGAGATTAAACAATCTTCACTCAAGACTACAACCTAATTCTCAGAGTAAACCCCTGGAAAGATTTAATGCAACCCTGAAGGGAATAATTAAAGAGTATGTGGATAATAATGCTACTAATTTAGATGAGAAGTTTTATCACTCTGTCATTTACATATAGAGAGGTCTCATAGGAATTATTTCAATTTTCATAATTCAGAATTATACTTATGAGAAAATAAGGGAGTACTTTTAACTCAATAACTACATCTGCTATGAACAATGTAGTTATTGAGTTAAAATAGCAAAACACTGTGTGAAATTGTAGAATTTGATATATATGGCATCATTTTGAGGTAAATTGTGTAAGTATCACCTTGATAATAATATAGAGCATACTATAGTCATCTGATTCTTTAGAGACATCATACATGACTTGTGGTTTATATGTTTTATTATTAACACTATTCTCTATAATTCATATATGATTTTTAAATCTTAAAGTTTATGTACATATCAACTGAAATGATACCATATGTGCATCTATAACAAGATGCATAGTTGGGACCACCTCCAAGTTGTGGTGGTTAAGGTAGCTGGAACTCACCAGACAAACTGCACATCTTACATCCCAGACCCAGTATTTTGAAAAACATGCCAGGCACATGTATGTGCATGCCCAAAATCCTAACAAGAAAAAGAGATCAAAGAGAAGAGATTATGGCCTGACCATTCACAATGACAGGTACTTTCTCCTCTCTGTCTCTCTCTGGTGAGTGTGCACAATTTCTTGAAAAAAAAAGACACACACTATGTATATATACACACTACATATAAAATTGTATGATTTATATACTATGTTATAGTATTATATAAATATTATTATCAAATGCCAGCTTTTTTCTAGAATTTAGGGAGACATCTCACTATTGGCCAATAAAAGCAAACAAAGGTGAAAAGAAATGGGAACATATTCTAGCATACTGAAAATGTGTAATGACATAAGTTTAACATCAGAAAGCTGTTTAGGGATCAGCAGTTATTTTAATGGCTAACTGAACTCCCATATAGTCAACCACAGTTCGAGTCCTGGACCCGGTGGCTTAAACTCACGTCAGTGCATGTGCATGCGTGCCCAAGATCCCAAGAGGAGAATGGAGGAGGATTGTGGCATGGCCATCCCCCTGGGGGTTGATATCTTGCTTTCTGTCTCTCTGTCTCTGTCTTTCTAGTGAGCACACATGCCCTATAGCAAAAACCTCTCAAAAAAAAAAAAAAAGCTAAAGTTTAATAGAAGGCAGGGGAATTTTCAGAGTATAATATGCCAAAAATATCTATATGTAAAACATAGACTAATAAAAACATACGTTCTTTGGAGAAAAACAAAAATATAAAAATTATCTAGCAACTAGGACCAGCAGATAGCATAACGGTTCTGTTACTGAATTCTCACATACTCAACTGTGGTTTCATTCTCAGATTCGGTGACTTAAAACTCACACTGGGTGCATGTGCATGCGTGCACAAAATCTCAAGAGGAGAATGGAGCAGAAGGATTTGTGACATGGCCATCCCTCCCTTTGGGGTGATTTCCCATTTTCTGTCTCTGTCTCTCTGGTGAGTACACATGCCCTATAGTAAAGATCTCTGTCAAGAAAAAAATCACTAGCAACTTAGAAGCAATATATTTATAAAAATAACACATATTGGAATTCTTGAAATAGAGAAGGATGACACTTCTGTCTCTTTATAAAGGTAAATTGAAGATTACTGGAGCGATCTATCTATGATTCCAAACTAGCTAAATAAAGGGTCTTACACAATTTCTCTCGAATAAGAAACTCTAAGTAGTATATGTAAATTAAACTACGCTCATCCTTCTTGAATATAAATAACAATCATAAATACCTAAGTGTTTTATAAAATATAATTATTGACCTCTATAACTATGGAGCTGATTGAGCATGTTATAAAGGTAGTGGTATACACTAACAAAATTCTTGATCATCATAACAAAAAGTTTCCAACTATAAGATTTCAGTATATAGGAAACCTCAAGAAGTCTAGCTCTAGGTCTTACCCCAAGATCTAATGGAATCAATGGACAATGAAACAATTAGCATTTTTTATCATCTTCTATAAGGATAAGTCCTGAGAACCGTTTCCAGGGTATTGTTTACAAGAAAATATTCACTTTTATGTGTCTAATATATCTATGTTTGTGGTATGCAAGAAAAAAGTTAAATCTGCACTAAGAGAGATTATAGACATACTTCACTGAAAACCATATAGAATCAATTTGGCTGTCTATACACAGAAGATGATAATTCAATTAGAACCCCAGTTTATGGAATGCATACAAAGGTTTTAGACTGAATCCTAATATTGGTGAGATAGTAAAATAAAGAATTAGTGGGAACCAGCAGTTAGCGTAATAGCTATGTCGCTGGACTCCCACGTAGTCTACCGCGGTTCGCGTCCTGGACCCGGTGGCTTAGAACTCACGCCAGGCGCGTGTGCGTGCGTGCCCAAGATCCCGAGAGGAGAATGGAGGAGAGGGGATTGCGGTGTGACCATCCCCCCTGGGGGGTGATTTCTTACTTTCTGTCTCTCTGTCTCTCTCTGTCTGTCTGGCGAGCGCACGCGCCCTATAGTGAGAACCTCTCAAAAAAAAAAGAATTAATTACATTTCTCAGATTTATGTCTTGATCTTATTATTAAATAAAAAGCATATTAAATCCTGTACATTTATCTTATAGATAATTAAATTCCATAAAAATGCTTTAATGTATACCCTGACCCATAAATTAATGCTTAATTGATTAAGCGGAAACTTCTAAAATAATGTCAACTATACATTACAGTAGTGAATATTTTTTAAAAAGTTGTATTGAGAGGGAACCAGCAGTTTGCATAATGGCTATGTCGTTGGACTCCCACGTAGTCGACCACGGTTCGCATCCCGGACCCGGTGGCTTAAAACTCACACCGGGCGCGTGTGTGTGCGTGCCCAAGACCCTGAGAGGAGAATGGAAAAGAAGGGATTGCGGCGTGACCATCCCTCCTGGGTGGTGATTTCTCACTTTCTGTCTCTCTGTCTCTCTCTGTCTGTCTGGCGAGCGCACGTGTCCTATAGCGAAAAAAAAAAAGTTGTATTGAGATATAACTCACATACCAAAACATACCCTATTTTGTGAGAGATTTTTACTATAGTGCATGTGCACTCACAAGAGATAGAGAGAGAGAGAAAATGAGAAATCATCCCCTGGGGGGATGGCCGTGTCTCAATCCTTTCTCCTCCATTCTCTTCTTAGGATTTTGGGCACACACACACACATGTGCACAGCATAACTTTTAAGCCACCAGGTCTGAGACTCAAACCACTGCGTTTTTTTCGGGGAATCCAATATCTTAACCACCATGCCACCTTCTGGCTTCAAAATCTACTATTTATACTATACAATTCAATAGTTTGTACTATATACACATATTTGTACAACCATCATCACAATCTAAATTTAGAACATTCTCATCACTCCAAAAAGAAAACACATCCATTAGCAGCTATTGTCTATTCTACTTCATCTGTCTCAGCCTGAGATGATCAATAATCTATGTAATCCTTCTATACAATCATCTATTCATTATATTTCATATAAATTAAGTCATATAATATTTGTGTTCTGTGACTAACTTCTTTGATAATGCCAAATGTTTTCAAGGTTCAACCAATACAGGTTTATATAGATTTTTCTCCTGTGTTAACTAGTGAGCACACATGCCCTATAGCATGTGTGTTTGTTTGTATTTAGTTTTTGCCATAGGACACATGTGCTTTCTAGAGACATACTGACAGAGACAGAGAGGGGAAGTGAGAAATCACCTCTCAAGAAGAATGGCCATGACACAATCTCCTCTCTTCCATTCACCTCTCAGAATTCTCGGCATGCATACATACACGCCAGGGGTGATTCTCAAGCCACTGGATCCAGGACTCAAGCCATATAGCCAGTTGTGTGGGATCCAGCACCTAAACCTCCACACCACCTGCTGGCCCCTCTTCTAGTAGTTTTACAGTTTTGTTTTTATATTTATATATGTGATCCATTTGGGTTAATTCTGTGAAGAATGTAAGGTCTATGTCTTCATTTAATTTTTGCATGTAGATGTTCAGTCCTTTCAGAACCATTTGTTTAAAAGAATGTCTTTTAAAAAATCAAAACAAAAAGAATGTATTTTTCTCCATTCACAAAGGATCAGTTTGCTATATTTATATGCAGCTATTTCTGGGCAATCTATGTTTTTGTTTTGAAAGAGATGTTTGCTATAGGGCATGTGTGCTAGCCAGAGAGACAGAGAAAGATGAGTAACAGAAAGTGAGAAATCCCGGCCCAGGGGGGATGGCCATGTCATAATCCCTTTACCTCCATTTTCCTCTTGGGATTTGGGGTATGCACACACTTACTCCTGGTGTGAGTTTTAAGCCACCACCTCCTGGCCTCGAACCACTGTCAACTACAGGGGAGTCCAGCAACTTAACCAGTATGCTATCTGCTGGTCCCTGGGTACTGTATTTTATTCCATTGATCTAACTGTTCATTCTTCTGAAAATAACATACTACTTTGTTTACTGAAGATTTATACTAAGTAATGAACTCAGGTGGTATTGTTCCTCTAACATTGCTCTTCCCCTTCAATATCGTATTGGCTTTTCTGGATCTTTTGCTTCTACATGTAAATTTGGAATTGATTTATCAGTAGCCACTATATAACTAGCCAGGATTTTAATCGGAATTGAATAGAATGAATAGGCCAAGGTCAGAGGAGCTGACATCTTGACAATATTGAGTCTTCCAATGTGAGAATATGGGATAGCTCTTCATTGATTTAATTATTTGATTTTTATATTATAGTTTCTGTCACATAGATCTTATATATATTTCCTTAGATTATACCTAAGTATTAAATTTTTGAGGTGCTAATTAAATGGTATTGTATTACTAATTTCAAATTTTACTTGTTTATTATTGGTATATAGAAAAGTGAAGGACTTGTATAGTAACCTTGTATCCTATAAACTTGTTATAATCACTTATTAGTTCAAGTTTCTTATTGTTGATTCTTTAGGATTTTTCACATAAATGATCATGTATTTTGTGAATGCAAAGTATTTTATTTCTTTTTTCCTAATCTATATGCTTTTCAATTTCCTTTTCTGTCTTATTGCGTTAGCACACTAAGTCTCCACCCATTTGCCAACTACAGTTTAGGTTTTTCTACCCCAGCACTTGTATCCATGGATTTTTTTTGCTCTGATAAGAAATGACTCTGTATTTGCCTGCCTATCATTCACATTTTGGGGACAATGGTTTGCCTTGTGACCTCACCTCTCTTATGGATCTAAGAAAAATTGTTTCTTTTTAAGTTTCTTTCTTTTTCTTTCTTCTTTCTTTCTTTCTTTCTTTCTTTCTTTCTTTCTTTCTTTCTTTCTTTTTCTTTCTCTCTTTTTCTTTCTTTTTTCTTTTCAGCTTTTTACTTGTTACTAGTACTGAATAGCAACATTGAAGCTTCTTATGTGGTGACCAGAAACCACAAGTGCCTGATGATTTTTTTTTTTTTTGGTTAATTTTGATTATTACATTTTTTAACTTCAGAATTTCTATTTTTAAAAATATTTTATGTACTTTTATTTATGGTCTTTATTTGGCGTGACATTATCATCATACTCCTTTCAATTATTTCAATGTGGTTTCCTTTAAATATTTCTTTTAAAAAATGTTACTATAATGTACATGCACTCACCAGGGGAAAAGAGCCAGAGAGAGAGACGGAAAGAATGATATTGAGGAAGTACCTCTTAGGGGGATTGTCATGCCCTTCTCAGGATTTTGGGCATGTGCACTCATGTGCTCAGCATTTTTCAAGCTGCTGGTCTGGGACTCAAACTGCATAGTTGGCCATGTGGGATACAGCCATCTTAACCACCATGCCACCAGCTGGCCCTGCTTTAGATATTTTAGCATATTTAAAATAGCCGTTTTAAAATCTTTGCTGTTTTACATCTGTGCCCCATGAAAGGCAGCTTTGTGCCTGCTTCTATGGATCATATTTTCATATTTCTCTAAGAAACTTCTAATTATTATTGAAAAGTGAACATTTTAAGATAAGATGTTGTAGAAATTCTGGTACTAATTGCCCATTCCTAGGACTAGTTATTGATGTTTCCTCTTTTGATTTTTTTAAATGACTTGGATAGAAGACATTCATTAAAAGATATTTCTCCTGCAGCTTAAAACCTCTGACATTATTCTTCGGAACATGCAGCCTTAGGCATGAGCACAAACCTTTCTGACCATCATTGATTATTATGGTTTTAGCCCGGGTCTCTTTGACTGTCTCTTTCTCTGATATCTCTGATAAGCTTATGGGTGGCCTGCATATATTGTTATCAAACCCAGTTGTTAGCTGCTACTAATTTCTAACAGTGTTCTCTATGGATTTCAACAACTCTCTAAGGTATGATCAGTTCATAGTTTGATCCATTTAAAGTTGATTCCTGGGACCATCAGTTGGTGTAATGATTATGTTGCTGGACTCCCATGTAGTCTACCGCGGTTTGAGTCCCGGACCCGGTGTCTTAAACTCACGCTGGGCGCATGTGCGTCTGTGCCCCAGATCCTGAGAAGACAATGGAGGAGAAGGGATTGCGGCATGGCCATCCCCCCTGGGGGGGTGACTTCTCATTTTCTGTCTCTCTGTCTCTTTCTGTCTTTCTGTTAAGTGCACATGCCCTATAGCAAAAACTTCTCAAAAAAAAAAAAGTTGACTCCTTGACAAGGGCAGAATATTTTAGTATTTGAGACCTGCTCTTTTCCTCTCACAGGCACAATGCCTGTGTAATAGAACAGAAACTGTAGTAGGTAGAAATGGAAACTGGCATCTCCACTAATCTGAATTGCCAAGAAATCAGATATAGGGAGGATCAGATGGACTGTACTGATGTTACCCAGGTGATGAATCTCGTCAGAATAGCTCTTGCATCCTGGGAACCTGGGGGAGATGGGAAATTCCATTTGGTTGCAAAGTTCACCAGAGCTGCTCTTCCCCAACACTGTAGTGTATAGGAAAGGGGGACTTCCTTCTTCCCAGTCTGCCCTGTCCAGGTACTCCCTGTGTAGCAGGAGGTAGGTGAGGGGTAATGGGTGCTGCTTAGCTGGTGATACCTGATACCCAGTAAGTGTAGGTCTTCCACAGCACAGAGTTGTAAAAATGGGATATTCTGATATTCACTAATTGATGAAAGAACTGAGAATAAATCTTCTACTCCAGAGATCTAGGGGAGATGCAGACTACCACTCAGCTGACAAGCTTGCTGAAACACTTTTTCCTTTCTTTCTTTTTCAGATGCAGAACTTTGGGGGAATGTGTGAAGTCTTTAGCTCAAATATGGCAGCCCCCCAATGTTTTTACTGAGTTTCTGTAGATGTTCTTGAATAAATGCTTCTCAATGTGTTGCAATTCTGTTGATCAAACTGTAGCAATTTTGGGAAGATTGTCTTTAATCATTTTGATTAGCCCTATAGATGTCTCTCTAGAAGAGAAGTTTCCCTGTGCTCCTCACAATGCCATCATTCCATAAATCTTTAAACCTTTTATGAAAATAAAAATAGAGGGACCAGCAGTTAGCGTAATGTCTATGTCACTGGACGCCCACATAGTCGACTGTGGTTCGAGTCCTGGACCCGGTGGCTTAAACTCACGCCGGGCATGTGAGTGTGTGTGCCCAAGATCCTGAGAGGAGAATGGAGGAGAAGGGATTGTGGCGTGGCCATCCCTCCTGGGGGGTGAATTCTCGCTTTCTGTCTCTCTGTCTCTCTCTGTCTCTGTCTGTCTGGTGAGCGCACGCACTGTATAGCAAAAAACCTCTCCAAAAAAAATAGTAAAAATAAAAATAAAAGTAGATAAGTAGCACATGAATGATTTTGATATAGACTTTTAAACACATACCACTCATGCACGTGCACACACACACACACACACACACACACACACAATCACTCACAGGTTTCCAAGGTAAAATCAATTTGGGCAACTCTTGGTTAAAAAAAATAAATCTAGCCTTAAAAAAAAAACTATAGATTATTTCAGAGTCTTAATGAGGTCGTGTGCATTTTGAAATCTTCAATGAGATTATACAGTATGCAGTATGCATCTTGCCTGAAATTTATATGACCAATTAACCATTTTGTTTTCTTTGTGTTTTTACTTGTTTGCTTTATTGCTGTATTTTGTTGGGCATTTCTCAAGATTAATGTATTGCAAATAAATTTTGGAAAAATACCAATTAACATGGTACACTATAAGCCAAGAAACTGACTGTTTCCAGTACCTGGTTGACAGTTTATTCTATTAACTATTTCTTTCTCTATATACTACATGGATTGCCTGTCTATTTATCCAGAAAATATATGAACATCTGGGGAAACTAAAGATGTGGCTAAAGTACTAGCCATCAAGTAAAATTTATGGAGGAACTTGAAAGTGTCAATCTGAATTTCTGAAGGTTAAATATTAAGGACATACAGTGAGAACTAAACATAAAATTCCACTGTCAGATAAACGAGATTATAAGAAATTGTCAGCCAAGAAACAAGCTAGGTTATTGTGAAGACTAACATAAGATTACAGAAGGGTTGGGCCCAGCAGTTAGCATAATGACTATGTCACTGGACTCCCATCTAGTCAACCACAGTTCAAGTCCCAGACCCAGTGGCTTAAATTCATGCTGGGTGCATGTGCATGTGTGCCCAAGATCCTGAGAGGAGAGTGGAGGAGAAGCGATTGCAGCTTGTCCATCTCCCCAAGGGATGATTTCTCACTTTCTGTCTCTCAGTCTCTTTCTGTCTTTCCGGCGAGCACGTGCACCCTATAGTTCAAGTCCTGGACCCGGTGGCTTAAACTCATGATGTGTGCGTGTGTGCCCAGGATCCCAAGAGGAGAATGGAAGAGAAGAGATTGCGGCATGGCCACCCCCCGTGGGGGGTGATTTCTCGCTTTCTATCTCTCTGTCTCTCTCTGTCTCTAGCAAAAACCTCTCAAAAAATATATATATCACCAATGATATTTCCAAACTTCAGAGGCTTAAGAAATTTTTGCAGATCTGAATTAGGTTCTTATTTATTCACAGATTTTTGGAGTACACTTTCTAGATGAAAGAGCATGAATTTTCAGTATGAATTAAAGCAACAGCATAGGTTCATATATTACTCTGCCCTTAGTAGTTGTGACTCTTGGCAAATTGTTTATCTTATTTGAATCTCAATTTCCTCATCTATAAGGTAGGGATGATAATACTTACTAGAATTGCCTGGGGGCCAGCTCTGGTGTGGTGATTAAGGTAATGATTTCACATTACCTACTGTATGTTTTGAGTCAGACCCAGGGACTTGTGAAATAGGGCCAACACTTGTGGGTGAATGCCCAAAATCT
>NW_006159604.1:831189-833193 GCF_000334495.1 Tupaia belangeri chinensis | reverse complement strand
TTTTCTCTCTCTCTCCTCTCTCTCTCTCTCTCTCTCTCTCTCTTCCTGGTAAGCACAAATGCCCTCTGGCAAAATTAAGAAACAAAAAAAGAATTGCTTGGAAACGTAAAGATAGTCTAGGGATTTTCAGATGCTTAGCAGATATCATAGCTACCCTAGTTTTTCAGCTCCCTTCAATGTAGTTAATGATTTTGTACTAAACTGTAATGATAGTTCTAGACAACACACATGGTATATTCTTTTCTCTTTTTTTTTAAGTTTTTTTTTTTTTGGAGAGGTTTTTGCTATAGGGCGCGTGCGCTCGCCAGACAGACAGAGAGAGACAGAGAGACAGAAAGCGAGAAATCACCCCCCAGGGGGGATGGTCATGCCGCAATCCCTTCTCCTCCATTCTCCTCTTGGGATCTTGGGCACGCACGCACATGTGCCCAGCGTGAGTTTTAAGCCACCGGGTCCGGGACGTGAACCACGGTCAACTACGTGGGAGTCCAGCGACATAGCCATTATACTTGCTGCTGGTCCCACACATGGTATATTCTTATCAACAAACGTAATGGCTGGAATTTATTGAGGGTTAACAAATGTTTATTTAGGGAACCAGCAGTTAGCGTAATGGCTATGTCGCTGGATTCCCACGTAGTCGACCGCGGTTCGTGTCCCGGACCCGGTGGCTTAAAACTCACACCGGGCGCATGTGCGTGCGTGCCCAAGATCCCGAGAGCAGAATGGAGGAGAAGGGATTGCGGCGTGACCATCCCCCCTGGGGGGTGATTTCTCGCTTTCTGTCTCTATATCTCTCTCTGTCTGTCTGGCGAGCGCACGCGCCCTACAGTGAAAATCTCTCAAAAAAAAAAAAAAAAAAAAATGTTTTTTTAATTGAGAGAAAAAAAAAAAAAACATTTGTTTAGTGCCTACAGTATACCAGGTACTCTATATAAATTATTAGTTTCTAGAATTTACTTATTTCATCAGTTTTGTCAGCACTACTGTCAATATTTAATAAATGGTAAAATATAGGTTTAAAAACTTCATTGATTTGCTAGTACTCACCTAGTAAGAGGTAGATCCAAGACATAAGTCTATCTGACTCAAAATCCTGTAGCTCCAGTATGCCAGGCTGCCTATGGACTAGTTAACAAATTTGGGTATTTTTCCTCTATCTATACTATACATTTCTGGATAGAATATTTTGTATATTGATATGTGATTAAAAATACAAAGCTATTTTAATAAGTTGCCAATATAGTTGTGGAATTTGGGGGTAGTCTTAATAAAAATTAAATATATTTTTATTTTTTTAAGTGAGACAATGCCTTGGCAGGTAAGCTTGCTGAATATAGAATGATAAAATACATTCATCTGGTATCTTATGAGTCTACCCTCAACTGAATGAATGTTACCTTAAAAAAATTAGTGTATGAGTATCATAGTGAAGAAAAGATGAGAAAATGCACCATATATTTTTGTTAAGGTACTTTATTCTATCGGGTAAAAAAGTATCCTTTACAATTTTCAGTTGGAATATGAAAGAATAGATTTTGATCAAAATAGCTGCAGTACACATAGTTTGTATCAGGAAAACACAAGTGAAATCTCTGGAATGTCCTTCAGTCATTCTTCAACTGAGAAGAATGACAAATATTTTAAATAAGGAAGCATTTTATAACATTCTGCCAGTGTGTCAGAACCATATTAGGGTTCCCTCCTTTTAAGGAACTGGATAAGAAATTAAATTTTATAGCTGAAGATTAACATCTTTTCTCTGGAGGCCAGCAGCTGCCATAGTGGTTAAGGCACTAGACTCCCACATGGTCGACTGCTGTTAGAGTTCCAGTCACAGTATCATGAAACTCATGCAGGCATGTGTGCATGCAAGCCCAGAATCCGGAGAGGAGAATGTAAGTAAAGGGATTGTGGCATGGTCATCCCCCATGGCAGGTGATTTCTAACTTTCTCTCTCTCTCTCTCTCTCTCTCTCTCTCTTACTTCCTTTCTCTCCCTCTG
>NW_006159604.1:829333-831097 GCF_000334495.1 Tupaia belangeri chinensis | reverse complement strand
GGGACTATGGCAGGTTTTTTCTCTCTTTCTCTCTCTCTCTCTCTCTCTCTCTCTCTCTCTCTCTCTCTCTCTCTGTCTCCTGCAAGCTCACATATCCTATAGCAAAAATCTTTCTTTCTCTCTCTCTCAAGAAAAAAAGAAAAGAATATCTTCTCTCTGATAAAATAAAAGACAGGTCACTATGCTTTAGAAAAGGCTAGGAGTAAATACTTTCAAGTTTCAGGTTCCCAAACAGTGTTAGAAGCAATAAAGAGAACAGAATAGTTAAGCATACCACAAACGGAAAAGTTGAGTGTAAACATAGAATTGAAGTAAGTAGGGATAAAAGGTTAATCAAAGCATAAAATAGTAAGGGGCAAAAATATGTATCACTCCATGAAATTGTTTTAAATGTTGTTTACAGAAGAGTAATGGTTATTAAAAGTATTAAGAATGCCTTTTGATTTAATTATATTATCATTAGGGTTATCACAGTTTACATCACTTTGCAAGAATAAGTCATATTTAAATGTAGACTTGTATTTGCATTTTAATTTCTTTCTTTTTTTTTTTGAGAGAAGTTTTTGCTATAGGATGCGTGCACTTGCCAGACAGGCAGAGAGAGACAGAGAGATAGAAAGCAAGAAATCACCCCCCAGAGGGGGTGGCCATGCCGCAATCCCTTCTCCTCCATTCTCCTCTCGGGATCTTGGGCATGCACACACACGCGCCCAGCATGAGTTTAAGCCACCAAGTTCAGGACTTGAACCGCGGTCGACTATGTGGAAGTCCAGCGACATAGCCATTACGCTAACTGCTGGTCCCTTCATTTTAATTTCAACATTCAGTTCTAACTCTCTGGAAAAGCTTTTCTGTCTAGCAATTTGTAATGTAAAGTACAGCTGAAAGTGTTGCAAAATGGCTTCTTTGATGATATCCAGGTTCTTGGTTTTTCGGCCAAAGAATTGAAACATACCAATAGTGAAAGGAAAAGGACGTTTCTTAAGTAAAAGTGAAAGTACAGTCCTGAGAGATAGGAACGGGCCTGAGCAGACAGAGAAAGAGTGGCTCAAATGTCCCAGCAGGTCTGTGAGGTTTATAATTTTTAAATCTAGGTCGTGTTGGTTGTTTATTGGCTAGGCTCACTTATTTCTCATTACCTACCTCAAAACTCCCAGGGTCCACTGATTCTTCTCATTGGCTATATCAAATATGCTTAATCAGCTAAATATCCCTCACTAACCTCTTTCCTACATTACCTAAGGCAGGGAATTTTCTGCCTCAATCAGGTTTTTCTATCTAGCCATATGGGCAGAAACAGCCCCCTTACCTTCTTCCATTTTCTAGCTTTCTCCTATCTCATAAGAAGTAAACAAACAACCTCTAACATGGGGCTGCTGAATATATTTCGGTAATCTGTATGGTGGCAAATGTCACAAAAATAATGGCTAAGAACTTTTATCTGAGTCAGGGAAAAACATTGAAAGTCATATATTCTTCATTTAAGAGTTTTAAAAATTGTTTCTAAACTTATTTAACTAAATAATGGTCTTTTTTTTTTTGCCAAAATAAGCTAAAAGTAAAAATAGATGTAATGGATACAATATACCTTTTGTTTTTGCATTGTATCTTCCAATGCTACTGTAGCAATTCTACTTATTGAAAACTTTCTCTAAAATCTAGTGTATCTGATTAATAAAATTAATTTAGCATTTCAAACATAAGATTTCCTTTTTATATATGCAATATATTTATAGTGTATAATTAGTTTTTAAAAAGCTATTT
>NW_006159604.1:825577-829174 GCF_000334495.1 Tupaia belangeri chinensis | reverse complement strand
TTTTAAAATAATAATAATAATAAATAAAATTAAATAAATAATTGTTAAAAAAGCAATTTGTTTTAGGAAAATCTATTTTTCTCTATTTGATTTTTAACAAACTTGGAAAGCATTGGCTAATGTAGATTGCAGACTTCTTCCAAGCAACACCAATTTGTTTTAGGAAAATCTATTTTTCTCTATTTGATTTTTAACAAACTTGGAAAGCATTGGCTAATGTAGATTGCAGACTTCTTCCAAGCAACACTGCAATTTAATTTATTATTTTTGATGCACATATGTTATAAACTAAGAATCTGCCAAAGCTTTGATTTATAAAGGCTTTCTTACATTGTTAAGGAATTAACAGTCATTCCATTTACTTATTTTAAGATACATGTAAAATGGTACATACAAAATGCATTGTTAGTACTAAACCAGTGTTGTGTGCAATAAATTTCTTCAGAATTAAGATGCATAGCAGCTAATCTTTCAAAAAACCTTGCTTTCTGAACTCTAGGTAATAACTCTCTAAATTTCATGATGCTTCTTATATATATTTCACTATTGAGCTTTACTCACTGAAGTGTAGTGAATTTAAAAAGACTCTAGATAAAATGAGTATGGATCTTAGATCAGAAGTCTGGATCAATGATGTTTTGTTTAGATGTGTAATTTCCTGACTTCCTCATTGATCAGAGGTTAATGATAGCCATATCTTAGGTTCTTAAATGCATTTAAATTTTATCTATTAAAATTCTTAAGTTTAAAAAATTCTAAAATTTCACATTTATTTCCTACAACCGAGAAACATGTTTAGTTATTAATTTACTTGACATACAGTGATAAAAAAATATGTATAGACAATTATCCTCTGCATGTCACAGTTTGATTATGACAGATCATTGCTTTTCAAAATCTAGGGATTGCACATCTTTTTCCAAGTCATTGCTTGTAATATCTCTGCATTCAATTTCTCAATGTTTCAAGAATATTCTTGCTATTTCAAAAAGTAAAATCAGCAGATTTGAGGTAACAGATGTCAGAAATTACCAAGGCCATTATAGGCTAATTATTTACCCAAACATCATCTTAAAGACAAAGTGTTCAGAAATAATTATGGCTTTCTATATTACTCATTGCAGTCATTAGAAATTTCTTTGAAGGCCAAGAACTAAAGTTTTTCTCAGTCCCTCCTCCTGTCCCACTTAGCATTGAATCAGACAGTAAGACACCTGCTTGCAGCTGCATGGAAAATGAACATGTAGAAAATTCTGTTGACTTATTCTAACATTCCTTAGAAATGTTTTACTGAGACCAGTGTAATAAAAATAAACACAAGAATCACATTTGTTTTTCCCTGAAAATTTAGGAAGCTTTCACATTTCACCTTCTCCCACAATGTATATACTAATTTAGTTAAGTGTATATTATCATTGATACAACTTGAATTTACTAATCTCAGAATTCTAGCAATTCAAATTCATAATCTGTACTTTTTAAATTATTTATTTTATTTACTTATTCATTCATTTATTTTAATTTGACCAGAGAGAGACAGAGAGAGAGAGAGAGGGAAAGGGACAAAGGAAGTCACCAGGTCCGGGACTCAAACTGTGGTTTATCATGTCGGAGTGTCCAGTGCCTTAACCACCACGCCACCTGCTGGTCCCCAATAATCTGTACTTTTTTAAAAAATGTCTTTCGTGGGCCAGCAGGTGGCGTAGTGGTTAAGGGCATTAGACTTCCACGTGTTTGAATGCAGTTCGAGTCCCAGACCTGGCTGCAGGCTTTCTCACTTTCTCTTTCTTGTTCTGTCACTCTCTGGTCAAATTTAAATGAATAAATAAAGATAAATTTTAAAAAAGGTTTTTGCATAGGGTACATGTGTTCACCAAAGAGAGGGAAAGTGAAAAATCATACCTCACCACTTACAGGAGATAGTCATACCACAATCCTTTATCCTTCGTTCTCCTCTTGGGACTTGGTCACACAGGCACACAGTCCAAACTTGAAGTGGGGTAGACTACATAAGAATTCAGTTCAACTACCATACCACCTGTTGGCCCCAGTGATCTATACTTTTTAGGTATGATGATCTGGCAGCAATAGGTCACACATGTACAGAAGAAACAGCAAATCCTCATCTTATGGCCAAAAAGACACTTCTGAGAGTTGTAATCTGTTTAATTCTGTTTTACACAGGTTCTGTATCAAATGCCACTTTTGACATGTTACCTGAAGTGCTATGCTAAAAAAAGACTCTTCAGCCATATCAAAGCTCATCAGGAAAGGCTTTAATGATTAATTACAATCATATCTGACATGGGTACAGGAAGGGATAGCAAAAGCTACTTATGCAACTAATTCACCATCCTTACAATAGTAAATGTATTCCTACTTCTAAAGTTCTTAATTCACGATCCTTGCAATAGTAAATGTATTCGTACTTATAAAGTTTCCTTGAGTAAAGGAACCATTAGGTTACAGAAAAATAAAAAAACATGAAAAGTCAATAAAGGGCAAACAAATGTAAGAATGCAGACAACTTAAAAACATAAAACTTTATTTCCCATATTCCACTCACAATTTAAAAGTGGTTCTTGCTATTTCATCCAAATTGATTTGCTATTCTTTATCCACATTTTGTATTGTTTCAACCAGTCATTATTCATGTGAAATATGTGTGTGTATACACATATATATGTGTGTTTATATACAGATATGTACACACACTAGCCAATGTATTTTATAACATGTAGTTTTTCTTATGTTCAGTATTGCTCACGTAAAGGAAAAATAATCTTGGGCGGCTCAAAAATTTAAAATGTCTACCAGTCTTCTGTGCACTCTGTGACAACTCAGTTACTCTTACAGAAAGCGGAACTTGCTTAGGGTGTTTGTGTACAGCCATCACCATTATGCAATTCCAGAACATTTTCAAGGAGTAGAAAACTTGTTGGCCTAAGGTAAAAATTCATGCTAAAGATTATACAAATTGATTGGCCACAGTTTAGGGAACATATGTCCTCTTGCAAAGCTGCTTTTTCCTTCCCTGAGATAACCAAAGGTTACAGAAAGCGGAACTTGCTTAGGGTGTTTGTGTACAGCCATCACCATTATGCAATTCCAGAACATTTTCAAGGAGTAGAAAACTTGTTGGCCTAAGGTAAAAATTCATGCTAAAGATTATACAAATTGATTGGCCACAGTTTAGGGAACATATGTCCTCTTGCAAAGCTGCTTTTTCCTTCCCTGAGATAACCAAAGGAGGACAAAAATAGATGGCAGGAGAAGGGATATATAACAGGTTTTATTATCACTGGTCAGACAGTAGCAGCTGCCATATGAAGCAAGGTTTTCCAAACAGATATACACACGCACGCATTTAGTTTTCTTTTGGCATCTACAGATGACAATTGGTTTCCTCACTTTTCTCTATTTTAGAAATATTTCAATAAAATCCAAATAATCAACTGTTTTATTCTGAATTTTAGTGGTAGTTCTAGCCAGCAGAATATGTCAAGAAAACTAAAACAGCAAAGATTGATTAGATAAATAAATAAGGTCATATATCAATAAATAAGTTTATATATCAATATATAGAAAGTACAGAAG
>NW_006159604.1:823062-825560 GCF_000334495.1 Tupaia belangeri chinensis | reverse complement strand
CACACACACACACACACACACACACATTTATTTATTTCTGGGCTCTTTATTTTCCTCAAGTGGTCTATGCACCTCTTTTTATTCCAATACCGCACCTTTTTTTAATTAAAAATATCTTTAATTTCATTTAATATTATCATGTTTATTATTATTATTATTTGGTTATAGGACACACATGCTCATCATGGATAATATAGACATTTTAACAATATTGAGTCTTCAACAAATGGTGCTGGAAAAATTGGAAATTCATACAGAAAAGAACGAAATTGGATCTTTACCATGCACCATATATAAAAATCAACTTGAAATGGATTTAAGACTTAAATGTAAGACCTGAAAGTGAGAAATCACCTCCCCACATGGGGATGGCATAGGGTAAAGCTTATGACAGTAGTCTCGACAATGAGTTCTTAGATATAGCACCAAAAGCATAAGCAGCAAAGGCAAAAAAAAAAAAAAAACCCAGCAAGTTTGAGTACATGTGGTCCCTAATTTATGATGGTTCAGCTTGGTGATTTTTTGACTTTACAATGGTGTGAAAGCAATTCGCTTTTTTCATTAAAAGCCATACTTTTGAGTATCCAGACAACCACTGTGGGTTTCACTTTCAACTCAGTATTCAATAAAGTATATGAGATATTTAACATTTTATCATAAAATTGGTTTTGTGTTAGATGATTTTGCACAACCCTAGGCTAACGTAAGTGTTCTGAATACATTTAAAATAGATTAGGCTAGCTATGGTAGTGTATTCAATGCATTTTTTTTTGGAGAGATTTTCGCTATAGGGCGCGTGCGCTCGCCCGACAGACAGAGACAGACAGAGAGACAGAAAGCGAGAAATCACCCCTCATGGGGGATGGCCATGCCACAATCCCTTCTTCTCCATTCTCCTCTCGGGATCTTGGGCACGCACGCACACGCGCCCTGCATGAGTTTTAAGCCACCGGGTCCGGGACGCGAACCGCGGTCGACTACGTGGGAGTCCAGCGACATAGCCATTATGCTAACTGCTGGTTCCCACTATTTAATGCATTTTGGACATACAATATTTTCAACTTGTGATGAGCTTATTGAGATATTTATTTCATTGTAAGATGAGGAAAATTTGTATTTATGAATGTTCACAAGACTATATAAATAGTCATCTGTTCTCTGAAGAAACATAACTAGCTCTATCAGTTATTTAAAATTATAATACAGTCAGAATAATCAATTCACTGGTATAAGGATTAAAAAAAAATAATAGACTCCAGAATAGACTCCATGAATCAACATACTCACATGAGAGGACTTCATAAAGTTTGTGGAAATATGGAAATAAAATACAAGTTTATTTCAGTACAAAAATATTTGAATTCTATGCATAATTTTTCCATAATATGCATTTTCATAAACTTTTTAAGAACCTTACTATGGACATTTGCTTTATAACAAAAAGACATTGCATATCAAGAGACAAAGAACTGACTACCCAGCAAATGAAGTTGAGATAATTATATAACTTCATGGGGAAGAAAATGAAATTTGACCCCTTGCTGGCATCATATTCCAGAATAGAATATTTTTTCTCTTTTTTTTTAATTAATTAATTTACATTCATTCACTGAGCATTGTCTCAACATACAAAGTGTGATTTCCAATTCAGAATATACTGCATAGTGGCTTAATCATACATGTTATCATCAACAATTTTCCATTTCTAGTTTCATATATATATATATATGTATGTGTGTGTGTGTGTGTGTGTGTGTGTGTATATTTCCCCCTATTTCTCCCACCCTCCTCCTACACTATCTCAGGTGTCCACAGTTGTTATCTATTCCTTTTTCCGCTACATTTTACTGATTCACAAAATTTCTTAAATAACCTAATTTCAATAGTAAGTTCAGTTAGGCAGTTAGTGTAATGGCTATGTCGCTGGACGCCCACATAGTCGACCGTGGTTTGCGTCCCAGACCCGGGGACTTAAAACGTCGGGGGTGGGGGTAAGATCCTGAGAGGAGCATGGAGGAGAAGGGATTGCGGCATGGCCATCCCCACTGGGTGGCGATTTATCGCTTTCTGTCTCTCTGTCTCTCTTTGTCTGTCTGGCAAGCGCACGCACCCTACAGCGAAAACCTCTCTAAAAAATATAGTAAGTTCGGCTGGTATAAACATATCTGTGAATACGTGTCAGGCTTTAGGTGTGAAACTCTGAGTAGAATGAATATCAAATACTATAAGGTAGCACCTAGATGATGCTATATAGCTTACTATGGTCATTAAATAGGCATTTTTTACTATATTTTTTAATTTCAAGAGAAGAAGTTTTAGCTTTAATAAATCAAAGAAATGCTAAGGAAATTTGCTTAAAACTTAAGGCCACGAAACAAGTTGGGATTCTGTTCAAATAGTAAGTACATGAACCTATTGGCAGCTCAAGAAAAGACAAATATCCTTAAAACTGGAAAACAAAGCGTAGAAGAAAATCAGCAATGTTTTAGTCAAAAGTC
>NW_006159604.1:819474-823046 GCF_000334495.1 Tupaia belangeri chinensis | reverse complement strand
ATACTGTTTCATCAGTTCAGTCTCATGTACTTAATCTTTCTTCTGTATCTGTTGAGGTTCGATGTTCCAGATTGAAATCTGGGATATAATACTCAACTCCAGTTTTTGGCCCTACAATTAAGTTGCCCATTTTCTTAGTTTCTGAACTCTTATTTCCGTGTGTCGGCATTTAATTTTACTGACATAACACTCCCTTAAGAACTTCTTGGAGATCCGGTCTGGTGCTGGTAAATTCTTTCAGGTTTTGTTTATCTGAGAGTTCTCTTGTCTTTTCTTCCCATTTGAAGGATAATCTTGCCAGGTACAGAATTCTTGGTTACAATTGCTTTTCCCTTAACACTTTGAATATATTTTCCCATTCTTTTCTCGCTCACGTTATTTCTGATGAGAGGTCTGCTGTCAACCTAATGAGATATTCTTTGTAGGTAACTTGACGTTTTTCTCTTGCCAATCTTAGTATCTTGTCTTTGTCTGTGGTTTTGGTCAATCTGGCTATAATGTGTCTTGGAGAAGGTCTTCTTGGGTTGATTTTATTTGGGTTTCTTTGTATTTCTTGAGACTGGATCTTTGAATGCCTCTTTAGGTTTGGAAAGTCTTCTTCCAGGATTTTATGGAGTAGATTATTAACGCCCTTAAGAGTCTCTTCCTCTTCTGGGATACCAGTTAATTAGATATTTGGACATTTGATGGTATCTAGTTTTTCTCATATATTCTCATGTTCTTGGACATTTTTCTCAGTCTTTGTGGTGGATTTTCCTAGGTCAGCAGTTCTATCTTCTATATCTGAGATTCAATTTTCTGCATGATCTAGTCTGCTTTTAATACTTTCAAGGAAGGTTTTGACTTCCTATATTATAGCCTTCATCTCTAACAGGTTCATTTGATTCTTTTTCCTCTTTTAGATCTTTCAAGAATTTCCTCACCTCCTGGAATTTGTCAGCTCCTTTCTCCTGCCTCTTGGGTAGTACATTGTCTCTCTTCTCTTTAATCTCTGCTAGCTTTATCACTATGAAAATTCTAAATTCTTTATCTGACATTTCCATGAGTTTCATCATACTGCCTGAGGATGAAGAGGAGTTATTCTTTTCCCTTGAAATAGAGATATTTTCTTGATTTCCCATATATCTTGTGACCCTGCTGTGATTTCAAGTTATCTGATGAATGGTGCATTTCTTCCTAATTCTTGAAGTTCAAGCTGGGTGTTCAGAGTCATTCAGGAGGAGAAGATGATCTGCAATCTCTTCCATTCCGTTTTCACTCTTTGTGCATCAGATTCAGTGGGAATAGAGAAATATTCTGATCTTAATCATATTCAGATGTTTGAATCCTGTTCACTTGGACCTGCCTATACACGTAGAGACTGAGCAGCCAATGAGTAAAGATAAAGAGAAAAGGGAAAGAATTAGAGAAGAGGAAAGAAGAAGAAAAAATAAAATACAAAGAATAAAAAATATAATAAAAAATTTTATATTTTTATTTTTAAAAGCAAAAAATGAAAATCACATTGCACACTTGCATGCCACCCAAAAGCAATATTTCACAGCTGAAGTTCGGGATCCATCTGAGGATGGGCCTGAGTTTTTGTCTTTCCTAAGTGGATGGGGAAAGGCATCAATTAGCACAATAAAGAAGGGGCTTGAGAACCCAGAGTATACTTTACCTTAAATTTTTTTTTTAAATGAAAAGACACAGGTAGACACAGAGAGACAGAGAGAAATGGAGAGAAGGAGACAGAAGTAGCAGACAGAAGTAGTACTACACACTAGAAATCTCAGCAGAAAATCTTCAGTTTTAGTCCCTGAAAGCAATATTTCACAGCTGAAGTTTGGGATCCATCTGTGGATGGGCTGGGTTTGTGACTTTCTAGAAATGAATGTGGAGGGAGAAGTCTCAGCAGAAATTTTTCATTTTTAGTCCCTGAAAGCAATATTTCACAGCTGAATTTCCAGATCTTTCTGAGCTCAAATGTTTATTACAAGACTAAATATATATTTAAAAAAAAAAAAGAGGGAACCAGCAGTTAGCGTAATGGCTATGTCACTGGACTCCCATGTAGTCGACCGCGGTTCACGTCCCGGACCCGGTGGCTTAAAATGCACACCGGGCATGTGTGCGTGCGTGCCCAAGATCCCAAGAGGAGAATGGAGGAGAAGGGATTGCGGCGTGACCATCCCCCTTGGGGGGTGATTTCTCGCTTTCTGTCTCTATTGTCTCTCTCTGTCTGTCTGGCTAGCGCACACGCCCTATAGCGAAAAAAACTCTCAAAAAAAAAAAAGAAAAAAGACTCAATATAAAAAACAAAGACAGGGTCCAGCCAGTGGTGCAGTGGTAACAAAACATTCTTTTATATTGGTGAAAAGTTTAAACCATGCAAGTTCTAACTTGCTTTGGGAACTCTCACCAAAACTTTACTGTTCATTCTTATATCTTCGTTATGCAAATTCCAAAATTTTTCATATTCTCCTTGTGTATGTGGCATCATCAGTCTTCATATCTGAACTAGATTGTGGGTGGTATGTCTAACATTCCGCATCAGATTAACCAGTACAATTCTGACTGAGCACAATGTCTAGATGATGACCAACACTACAAGAAGACTTTCTTCTTCTGCTTTGGCTTACTATCAATCTGTGTTGCTTTCTGGCAAGCATGTATTTTGAACAATGTTGGTGTCTGTTGGAAAGTTTATGCTTTCATCTATGCTATTTTATTTCTTTTTGTTGCTGTTGTATTTACTTATTCCTATTAGGCCTCTTTTGTAGATTTAACTGACCTAAATTAAAAGGTTATGGTCAGGACCTTGGAACAAGATTGTGAGATTGGAACTCTCCTTCAAGTGGCCCTGAGCATGTGTCATAACATTGATCTATCCATGTGTCCCAAATTGAATCGTACATCTTTATTCAAGCATAAGCAATGACTGATGCTAAGCTCTGGAATTAATTTTGCCCTTTAATCACTGGTGATGTATCTCAAACTGTTCTGTAGAGTGATCAAGGGAAAATGATACCACTGTACCACTGCGTAAAATATGAGTCCAGTGGATGTTGCTCATGTGGAAGGGCTGTTATCAAGTTGCATGCTGAAATCATACTCCTAAAGGTATATGGCTCATTAGGACTCTACTGCTACTGCCTATGGCTCTGTTGCTACAAAGATTCTGATGATAAGTGTTATAGCTATAAATACCCAAGGTACCTCTGTGATACCGCCAATAGGTTAATTTAAACGTAATTTTTGCTGAAGTTCATAAATATGATAAGGTACCATTGCAGAATAAATATTTCAAATTTCTGTTCTAGAATGTGAGGGCAATGGAAGTTGCCACTCCAATCTAACAAGTAAAAAGTTTGTTAGGGGGACCAGCAGTTAGCATAATGGCTATGTCACTGGGACTGCAGTTCAAGTCCCTAAACCAGAGGCTTAAACTCACGCCGGGCGCATGTACGTGCATCCCCAAGATCCCAAGAGGAGAACGGAGGAGAAGGAATTGAGGCGTGGTCATCCCCTCTGGGGGGATGATTTCTCGCTTTCTGTCTCTCTGTCTTTCCGGCGAGTCCACGTGCCCTATA
>NW_006159604.1:812114-819460 GCF_000334495.1 Tupaia belangeri chinensis | reverse complement strand
CGTGGCCAGGTCCCTATAAAAAAAACCTTTAAAAAAAAAAAAAAAAAAAACTGGAATGAGACAGGTATGTCCACTTTCTTGTCTCCTATTCAAAAAAATACTGAAAGTCTTAGGTAATGCAATCAGACAGCAGAATGAATTAAAAGGTATACAAATTGGAAAAGAAGAAATTAAATTGCTGTTATTTGCAGATGACATGATTTTGTACACAGAGAGTCCTGAAGAATTCAGCAAGAAACATCTTTGGTGTGACAAACAAACTCAGTTAAATCACAGGATACAAAATCAGTAAACAAAAACTTAAAAAATTTTCTACAGTAGCAGTGAATGAATTGAGATAGAAATAAAAAAATCCCATTTACAATAGTCATGAAAAATTTAAATTAACATACTTTGGAATAAATCTAACCAAGGAGGCAAAATATCTCTGTAAGGAAATTTATAAAAAAGAAATTAAAAAAAGATACAAATTATAATTAAAATGTCTATACTACCCAAAGCAATGTACAAATTCAATGCACTTCCTGCCAAATATCTGTGACCTTCTTTATGGGAATAGAAAAAAATCATAAAATTTGTCTGGGACCAGAAAAGATGTCATTAGTGCCAAAGTAATATTGTGCAAAGAGAGTTAAGTCTTTGTATTGACTGATACATACTGTATTCATGCTGAGGAAAATCAGGTTATACACTGTAGAGATGTATACAGATAAAACATTATATGTATATATATATATGGAGAGAGAGAGAGAAGTTTGAGGCATCAAACTACTTGACTTCAAAATATATTACAAAGTCATAATAACCAAAACAGCACAGTACTGGTGCAAAAATAGACTTATAGACCAAAGGAACAGAATAGAGAATTCAAAAATAATCTAGGCAACTTACAGCCAACTGAGTTTTGACAAAGGTCACATGCAAATACAGTGAAGAAAAGACAGTCTTTACAATAAATGATACTGGATAAACTGGAAATCCACCTGCAGAAGAATGAAATTAGACCCCTATCTCTAACCATATCTGTAAATTAACTTCAAATAGATAAAATACGTAAAGGCCAAAATCATAAAACTACTTGAGTAAAATGCAGGGAAAATATTTAAAGATATTGGAATAGGCATACATTTTGTAGGTATTTTGTACACCAAAGGAAACAATACAGAGAGTAAAAATATGACCCACAGAATGGGAGGAAATATCGCAACCTACACTTCAGATTGATAATCAGAATATATAAGAAATTCAAACAGTTAACCTACAAAAACAAACAATCAAAAATATGAGCTAACAGACAACTCTCAAAGGAAAATATATGAGTGGCTAAAAAGCACATGGAAAAAAAAATGCTCAGCATGTCATATCATAAGGGAAATGGAGTTGAAACCACAATGAGGTATCACCCACCTCCAATTAGAATGGCTGTGAGTAAAAGAAAAAATAAAAGGACCAGTAGATGGCATAATGGCTATGTCGCTGAACTCCCACGTCGTTGACCACAGTTCAAGTCCTGGACCCGATAGCTTAAACTCACGCTGGGCGCGTGCCCCAGATCCCGACAAGAGAATGGAGGAGAAGGGATTGTGGCGTGGCCATCCCCCTGGGGGGTGATTTCTCGCTCTCCAAAAAAAGAAAAAAAATTTAAAACTTAAAAAAAAAAAATAATAACAAGTGGGACCAGCAGATGGTGTAATGATTACATTGTTGTACTTCCACATAGTTGACTGCAGTTTGAGTCCCAGATCCAGTGACTTAAAACTCAATCTCAAAAAACAATTACTGGGGCTGACAGGTGACAAGTTGCTAGGGGTGCTGGACTCCCACGTGGCAAACCACAGTTTGAGTCCCAGACCTGGTGGCTTGTTTTCTCACTTTCTCTCTCTCTCTCTCTCAAATGAAATTGGTTAAAAACTCCAGAAATAGACCAACATATTCACAGTCAATTGATCTTCAACAAGGGTATTAAAAATACACAATGGGGAAATGGTAGTCTTTTTAACAAATGGGGTGGTGAAAAATGAAAATGAATATACACCATGAAAAAAAGAAAATGAACAGTGTTTCACAGTATACTACAAAATAAACAAACAAAAACACAAAATGGATTGAAGACTTTACTATAAGAACTGAGGCAGTAAAACACTAGAGGAAAACAAACTAGATCTGCTTCTTGACATTGGTGCTGGCAATGATTTTTTGGATATGACACCGAAAGCACAGACAATAAAAGCAAAAATAGAAGAATGACTACATTAAACTAAAAACACACATACAATAAATAATCAGTCAATAAAAAGATAACTTATGGAATAGGAAAAATTATTTGCAATTGCATATCTGAAAAGGGTTTAATAAACAAAACATGTTTTTAAAATCCTACAACACAATAGAAATAGTAGTCAAGAAAAACAACAAAACAATTAAAAGATGAGCAAGGGCATAAATAGACATTACTTTAAAGAAAATACATAAATGGCCAACAGGTATATAAAAGGGTGTTCAACATCACTAATCATTAGGAAATGCAAATCTGAACAAAAATCAGATATCATGTAACATCAGTTAAGTTACTTATTTTTATTGATTGATTGATTGATTGATTGATTGGAGAGGTTTTTGCTATAGGGCATGTGCACTCGCCAGAAAGACAGAGAGTGACAGAGAGACAGAAAGCAAGAAATCGCCCCCTGGGGGAATGGTCACGCCGCAATCCCTTCTCCCCCATTCTCCTCTCAGGATCTTGGGCACACACGCACACGCGCCCAGTGTGAGTTTAAGCCACCGGGTCTGGGACTTGAACCACGGTTTACTACATGGGAGTCTAGTAACATAGCCATTATGCCAACTGCTGGCCCCAAGATAGCTATTGTTTTTAAAAATTATTTTAGGTGAAGATCTGGAGAAACTGGACCAATGTACATGGGTGATGTAAAATAGTGCAGCTGCTATGGAAAACAGTATGAAGGTTCTTCAAAAAATTAAAAATATGATCCAGTGATCTTACTTATAGCTCTATATCCAAAGAGACTAAATCTGGATTTCAAAGGAATATTTTCAATCACATGTTTGTTGCAATGATCTTTGATATTAAACGTGATCCTTGATAGAGCTGGATTCATATCTACCATGTTCATTGTGATTTTCTGTTTCCCTCGCTCTTTATTTCTATGTTCTATTCTAATTTTTCTTACTTTTATGGCATATTTTTCTTCTGTTTTTCTTTTTGATTTTTTTTCAATTTTTTGACATTGTTATTTCTTAATTACATATAATCACTGTACATCTTTATTTGGAAAAGTATGGTTTTTCAAAACATGTATATAGTGTGTAATAATAAAATCAAGGACATAAACATATCCATGGTCTTTGATACTGAGCATTACATAGTGTTATACTCATTCAATCATAATTTTGCTAGTTTTTTTAATTTGCTTTGTTTTTAAAGTATATATTGAATTGCTGGTGACATGTTTACTCAGTATGTATACAGTTCCATACTCTAGACCTTCCTCTGCTAAATATTTATTACCAACCCCCAGGATAAAAGTAACACCTAGCCTCATACTCAATGCAGTTGTCCTTCTCTGGCAGCTGCCCACCTTTCAGGCATGAAGGTTTTTTTCCTTTCTATTAGAAATCTTTATTTTTCTATGAAAACTTTACTTTTCCTCCTTTAAAAACAAAAGCATAAACAAAACATACTGTATTCCACTTGTTTGCACGCATTATTTTGTCTATTACTGATTTTCTCCAAACCTTCCCCCTTTAGCCTGTTGAAATTTCTGATATATACCATTATTCTTTCTACTTCCAGGTCAGCATATACTTCAGTTTCTACCATTGAATGTGGATGTATAGTATAGATCAAGCGGGGAAATACAGCACTTGCTTTCACTTGGCTAATTTCACTTACTGTTATATCTTCTAGGCTCATCCACTTTGTGTCAGATAATAGGATTTTTTGTTTCTTTGTTTGCTTTTGATTTCAAAAATAAGGATTTATGTTTATATACATAGAGCACTTTCCTCATGTCTAAATTAAGCCTTTTGGGAAATAGTAGTGTGGACTTTGGTCTGGCTCTAGGTGAGTTTCTTTTTTTTTCTTTTTAAAAATTTACATTTTTAAATTTGCATTTAATCACTATACATCTTTACAGTGTACAACATGATTTTTCCCAGAAAGAATACAACACAAGTAAAAGATATTACCATATACATTATCATCAACAGATAACTCTTCATTTTTGTGTCTGTTAAATGTTTTCTTTGCTTTTTGCTATAGGGCACATGCACTCACCAGAGAGAGAGAGAAAGTGAGAAATCACCTCCTAGAAGGTTGGCCATGCTGCAATCTCTTTACCTCCATCGTCCTCTGGGTATTTGGTACAGACAAATACCCAGTGAAAAGCATACAGGTCTAGGACTTGAGCCAAATAGTTGGTCATGTAGAATCCAGTTGCTTTAACCACCATACCACCAGTTGATGCCAAAATATTTTATTATTCTTTATGGCTGAGTAATATTCCAATGTATATATATATGTCCCATATTTTCTTAATCCATTTATTGGTTTGGGGCATGTACTCTGATTCTATATCTTAGCTATTATGAATGATATTACAATGAACACTAATGTACAAATGTGTGCAACTGAGTACTTTACTGTCCTTTGGGAAATACACAAAGTGTAATTACTGGGTAACACAGTAGTTTTATATTGAGATTTTTCAGGAACCTCTAACCTCTATTGTTTTTCACAGTAGCTGTACTAATTTACGGTATATGAGGGGTCTCATTTCTCTGCAACCTTTTAAGCACTTCTTATTCCACCCAGAGTGGATGGCCACACCGCAATCCCTTCTCCCTCATTCTCTTCTTGGGATTTTGGGCATGCAAGCATGCCTGTCCAGCATGAGTTTTAAGCCACCGAGTCAGGACTTGAACCACAGTCAACTACGTGGGAGTCCAGTAAAGTAACCACTACACCATATGCTGGTCCCTAGTAGTATACTTTTAAGTCAGAGGTGTGATATTTCAAGCTTTTTTCTTTCTCAAGATTGCTTAGACTATTCGGGGTTTTGTTGTTCCATATGTATTACTGAGTTATTTATTCCTATTAAAGAAAATATTTATTGGGATTTTGATGAGGATAGCATTGAATTTGAAGACTGTGTTGGATATTATGGAAATTTTGAGATTATTAAGTCTTCCAATTTAAGAAAAGGATTTCTGTTTAGTTATTTTTATTAAGGCTTTGTACTTTTCATGATATATATGTCTTTTGTCTCTTTGGTCCCTTTATTTGTATCAATTACTTTTATCAATCTTTCATAGTTTTCAGTGTACAAGTCTTTTACCTCTTTGGTTAGGTTTATTCTTATATATTCATTTTTTTCATGCTACAATAAGTGGAACACTTTATGTATTCATTCTTTTTCATGCTACAATAAGTGGAACATTTTCTTAATTTCCTTTTTGGATAGGTCATTGTAGGTATAGAGACATAACTGACTATGTATGTCTACCTTATGTACTATAATTTTATTGAACTCATTTAATAGTTGTAATAGTTTTTACTTGAATATTTAAGATTTTCTATGTATGCATTATCTGTAAATAGGGAAAATTTAACTTCCTCCTTTCTTATTTTGAAGAATTTTATTTCTTCTTTTTGATGAATTGCTTAGGATAGGATTTCCAGTACTACATTAAGGATAAGGGGGGAAAGCAGAAACCTTTGTCTTGCTCCAGGTCTTAGAGGAAACACTTTCAGTTTTTAGCATTAAAGATGATATTTGCTGTGGGATTTTCATGTATGATTTTTGTTATGTTGAGGTATATTCATACTATACCTAAAATACTGAGAGATTTTACCATGAAAATGGGTTGAATTTTGTCAAATGCTTTTTTTTTTGCATCTATTTACATTGTCATGACATTTTTCCCTTTATTCTATTAATGCAATATACCACATAAATTAATGTATATGTTGAAACATCATTCCAACCCAGGGATAAATCCTACTTAGTTATAGAGTATGATCATTTCAAAGCATTTAAATGACTAACATCTAGTATCCAAAACTCAATAAAAGAAAAGACATGCTATTCAAACTGAAAAGGAGCAAAATATTTGTAAAAGCACTTCACAAAAATGGAAAACAGGACCTACAAATTATTCTCTCATTGCTTTTTGGATGACAAATGAACCCTCCTTATAATTTTAACCCTTATTTCCTCACTCCAACCAGGTGAAAATACTATCCAACACACACACACACACATACACACACACACACACACACACATATACACAGTTCCAAGATATCATGATAGTTGTCATAGTAAGTTGAGGCTGCCAAAACAAATCACCATTGACTGATCAACTTAAATAACAAAAATTTATTTCTCATAGTTCTAGGGGTTGAGAAGTTCCAGATCAAGATGAGGACTAATCCAGTGTCTTGTTTACTCATTTGTCCAGATAACTAGTTTGCAGATGGCTGTATATCCTCACATAACAAATTTTCTGGTGCCTCTTCTTAATGGCATTAAGACCTCATAATGGCATTAATTCCTTTATGAGGTCTCCTTCATAATTACTTCTCAAAGATACCATCTCCTAGTTCCATCACATTGGAGAATAGGATTTCAGCAAATAAAGTGTTTTTTGGGGGAAGGGACTCAAATATTCAGTCCATAACAATAGTGAAAGCAGTTTATAAACAGTGAAGCTCACTGTAATGTAAATTATTCTTATTGATATTTTTGCTGCCCAATATGGTATCCCTTACTAGTAAAACTAAGAGTATTAAAAAACTGACAACCAGAATCATTCAGTGTTCAGTCTTCTTGTGTCACTGTCTTTTTAATTTTTAAATTTTCTATTTAATTATTATATATCTTTACATTTTACAATATGTTTTTTTACAACATAGTTTTTCCCAGCATGAATACAGTGCATATCAGTCAAGTCAAAGATATTACCATATACATTATTATCAACAGGGAGCTGTTAATTTTTGTCTGTTAAGTGTTCTGTTTGTTTGCTGGTGTAAATGTCTTAACCAGACTCAATTTTAGATTTTGAACTACTGCTTAACTCTTTTTTAAGAGAGTTTTGCTACATGACACATGTGCTCACCAGAGAGACAGAAATACAGAGAGACAGAAAGTGAGAAATCACTCCCCAGGGGAGATAGCCATATCATAACACCTTCTCCTCCACTCTCCTCTCAGGATTTTGGGCACGCACACACACGCACCTAGCATGAGTTTTAAGCAGCCAGGTCCAGGACTCAAACTGCAGTTGACTTAACCAGTGATATAACTGCTACACCATCTGCT
>NW_006159604.1:801365-812014 GCF_000334495.1 Tupaia belangeri chinensis | reverse complement strand
CACCCCCCAGGGGGGATGGTCACGCCGCAATCCCTTCTCCTCCATTCTCCTCTCGGGATCTTGGGCACGCACGCACACGTGCCCGGTGTGAGTTTTAAGCCACCGGGTCCGGGACATGAACCACGGTCGACTACGTGGGAGTCCAGCGACATAGCCATTACGCTAACTGCTGGTTCCCCTTACTGCTTAACTCTTAAGGCAGGACTTTGGTTTTCTATTTCCAATCTTCTATATTAGTTTAGTCTGTATACTGCTAAAATTTCTCACAGAGACATGAAATAAAATTTTATCTTCTGGGATGAGCAGTTAGTGTAATGGCTATGTCACTGAACTCCCATGTAGTTGACCACAATTCAAGTCCTGGACCCGGTGGCTTAAACTCATGCTGGGTGCATGTGCATGCATGCCCAACGTACCGAGAAGAGAATGGAGGAGAAGGGATTGTGGCATGGCCACCCCCACTGGGGGGGGGTGATATCTTGCTTTCTGTTTCTATCTTTCTTTCGTTCTTTCTTTCTTTCTTTCTTTTTTTTTTTTTTTTTTGGAGAGATTTTTGCTATAGGGGGCATGCACTCGCCAGACAGATAGAGAGAGACATAGAGACAGAAAGTGAGAAATCACCCCCCAGGGGGGATGGCCACGCTGCAATCCCTTCTCCTCCATTCTCCTCTTGGGCTCTTGGGCACGCACGAACACGCGCCCAGCATGAGTTTTAAGCCACCGGGTCCGGGACGCGAACCATTGTCGACTACGTGGGAGTCCAGTGACATAGCCATTAGGCTAACTGCTGGTTCCCGCTCTCTCTATCTTTCTAGTGAGTGCATGCTCCCTCTAGCAAAAATCCTCTCCAAAAAAAAAAAAAAAAGAGAGAGAGAGAGAGAGAACTATTTTCTGCTTATTAGGTGTCTAGAAAGTCAAAATATTAGCTCTTTGGATTAATTACTATAACGGCATTTGTAGTATTGGCTAGGCCTCATTACGTCGAATCCCATTCGAAATCTTCAAAACTTCTTATAAGTGCCTTCTTTTTCTGACAAATCACATACTAGTTATTCTTAAATTTTTATGACTCCACTGTCTGGTTCAACACTTTGAAGAAGTTCAGAATTCTCACACTTCTCATTTCCTCAAGCCTACAACTGTATTTATAACCCACCTTTGTGTAGTAAACTGAAATCCCTCAAAACAGCACTCTGTATACAGCTTTGTAATCTACCTTGCCTTCTGATTTGACTGACTTTGGTACTACAAGTCCATCTCACACTGAACTCACCACTGAGTCATCACTGGAATCAACTGACTTAACTTTCAGGTTTTCAGAGCCCTAGCATACTGGTAGTAAATTATTCATTTCCTACTCTATTCCTGAACCACCTAGTTTTTAGATCCTGCCCTGACTTGACATGTGGCAACCTTGGTGTCCTTAAACTGAAGTTCACTTAAGAAGTATCCCTATTGTCTTATATCTGTGATCTCCCATAAGATATTTTGCAGTTATAAACTTGAGAGCTATTTATTTCTAGGACTTAGGTAAAAATTGTGTTCCTTACTAAATGATAATGATGATAATAATGGTGTCATGAAAAAAAAACTCAGACTAGTTTATCTTCAAATCTAAACATCTGTAGATGTATTGATAAGGTTCTACTAAATCATACAGTTTTGAAAATATACATGGCATTGACCATATTTATGTGATTCTAAGTTCTGAGGTGACAAACGTGTGCTATTCTAAAACAAATTGTAGTCAATTATAGTAATGCCTCGGTAGTATCCTCTTTGGATTTTTCTAAATTCACAACTAAATTATACTAAATTTTTCATGGAGTAGAATTTAAATGGTACCGAATAACCATGACATTGACGGAAAGTGTGATTTCTATGTCTTTTGCGACATTGTTAATTAAAATTAAGTGGAAAAATTGACCTACATGCTTATACCATAGCCTAGTTTTATTGATTTATTTGCTTCCTTATTTATTGCATTGGCCAAAAATATCTCATTGCTCTCACTTCATTGGGTAACATTCTTAGGATTAGGAAAAATAACCTCACCTCAGAAATAAAAAATTGGGAAATCCTGTTCTGCTATATATTGTTTCCAGCTTTCCACTTGCTTAACTTTGAAGGGCAACACTTTGCATTGAAAACGAAGGCCTTTTGAATGGGTAGCAATTTGAGAATCTATAATGCCTTTACAGAAAAGCTATCCACACCTCAAATTTAACTGAATATGCTTTGACTACATGTTACCACTGAATTTTGAAATCAATGAATAATAAATGTATGGGTTAATTTTGGGACTCTCAATTCTCCTTTATTTTTACCTCTTTATAACTCAAAACCTTTTCCTATAGGGCCTTTTAAAGAGATGAGAATAGTTTGATATTTTTATGGAACTCAAATCAGGCCTATTTAAGTAAATTAAATAACTAGCAGGGAGTTCTTTTTCTTTTTAAAAACTTTTATTTGAAGGATATCATGCATATTGAAAAGTGTACCATCCTTAAGTATACAGCTCAACTAATTATACTAATGAAAACACACATATGTAACCACTGCCTAGTTAAACAAGAAATTATTAGTACACCTGCTGCCTCCTATGTGTCCTATATCAGTAACTATTCAGTAACTAATCAGTAACTAGTTTTTCCTTTACAAAGGTTATCCCTATCATGATATATGATATCGTAGATGAATTTTTTCTTATTTCTGTGTGCAATAGGTACATATTTATTTTTGTTGATGGACAGGATTCCATTGACTATTGGGGTCATTTCTTATTTTGATTATTATTGCTGTTCGTGTCCTGGTATATGTCTTCTGATGTATCTGTACTCATTTCCATAAGTGCATTTTTTTTTGGAGAGATTTTTGCTATACAGCGCGTGTGCTCGCCAGACAGACAGAGAGAGACATAGAGACAGAAAGCGAGAAATCACCCCCCGGGGGGATGGTCACGCCGCAATCCCTTCTCCTCCATTCTCCTCTCGGGATCTTGGCCACGCACGCACACGCGCCCGGCGTGAGTTTTAAGCCACCGGGTCCGGGACGCGAACTGCAGTCGACTACGTGGGAGTCCAACGACACAGCCATTACGCTAACTGCTGGTTCCCTCCATAAGTGTATTTATGTGTGTGTACTTGTAGCATAGTCTTAAATGAAGTCTCTGCTCAATGCCACTATCACCAATTCACCAGTCAGGATGTAATCTTCTGATTTTAATCTCGTGTCTTAGGTTCGTGCATTCTTCTGATTCCCTTTCTTTTTGGTAAATCAAATAATGGCAGGGTCTCCAGATACTATTTGAAACTTTTGAATTTGCCTAAAAACGGTAAAATTTTTCCCCTTCAAGGCCTTTTTCTAGATTCCCAACTGTCGTCAAATGTACTCCTAAATAATCCTTTATTTTTATAAACAGTTTTAATAAGATATAATACATATACCATAAAATCCACTACTTTAAAGTCTAAAACTCTGTGGCTTCAGTGTGTTCATAAGGTTATGCAATTATCAGCACAGTGTAATTTTAGAATATTATCATTTTCCCCAGAAAGAGAACATATGCCCATTCATAGTCATTCTTCATACTTCCACCAAACCTTGGCAATCATGAATCTACTTTCTGTCTCTATGTATTTGTCAATTCTACACATTTCATATAAATGAAAGCATAAGATATGTAATTGTTACTTTGTCAAAAATCAATGAATAATAAATGTATGAGTTAATTTTGGGACTCTCAAGTCTCCTTTATTTTTTCACTTTTATGATAGTCCCACACTGTTTTGATTACTGTCACATTACAGTAATGTTTGAAATTGGGAAGAATAAACTTTATTTTACATTTTCAAGTTTGTTTTGGATACTCAGGTCCATTTCATTACTATATGAATCTTATGATCAGCTTCTCAGTTGCTGCAAAACAGGATTTTCATAAATATTATATTCAGTCTGTAGATAACTTTAGATTATATTGCCATATTAACAATATTAAGTCATCTCAATCATAAACATTGGCTATATTTTTACTTATTTAGGTCTTATTTCTTTTAACAATATTTTGAAGTTTCTAAAGAAAGTTTTTGAGACTCCTGTAAAATTGACTTCTATGTATATTTTTCTTATTTGTGATATTTTATTGGCTGATTGTTTTTTGCCAGAGGGCATGTGCACACACTAGAGAGACAGAGAAAAAGAGAGAGGAAAAGTAAAAAAGAACCTCCTATGGGAAATGGTCACATTCAATCCCTTCTCATCCATTTCTCCTTTTGGGAATATGGACATGCAGTACATGTGCCTGGAGTGTTTTTCAAGCCTTTAGGTCCAGGTCTCAAAACACTCAGCCAGATGGGATCCAGCTGCCTTAATCACTGTGAAACAGGCTGGCCATTTTGCTATATTTTAAATGGAATTGTTCTTTTAATTTTATCTTTGGATTGTTCATTGTCAGTGTCTAGAAACACAATAGATTAATGTATACTGATGTTCTACCTTTCAAAACTGTTAAACACCTTTGTTATTTCTAAGAAGTTTTAGTGGATTCCTTAGAAAATTCTATATAAAACACTACATCAAATTCTAAGAGGGATGGTTTTACTTCTTTCTTTTCAATCTGAGTGCCTTTCATTCCTTGACTAATTGCCCTGTCTATGATGTTCAGTGTAATGTTGAATAGAATTGGCAATAGTGAACAACCTTGTCTTGTTTGTGACCGTGGGGGAATGAATCCAATTTTTTACTATTAAATATGATGTTAACTCTGAGCTTTTTATAGATGACATTTATCAGGATGAGGAAATTCCCCTGTATCAATTCTACACATTTCATATAAATGAAAGCATAAGATATGTAATTGTTACTTTGTCAAAAATCAATGAATAATAAATGTATGAGTTAATTTTGGGACACTCAAGTCTCCTTTATTTTTTCACTTTTATGATAGTCCCACACTGTTTTGATTACTGTCACATTACAGTAATGTTTGAAATTGGGAAGAATAAACTTTATTTTACATTTTCAAGTTTGTTTTGGATACTCAGGTCCATTTCATTACTATATGAATCTTATGATCAGCTTCTCAGTTGCTGCAAAACAGGATTTTCATAAATATTATATTCAGTCTGTAGATAACTTTAGATTATATTGCCATATTAACAATATTAAGTCATCTCAATTATAAACATTGGCTATATTTTTACTTATTTAGGTCTTATTTCTTTTAACAATATTTTGAAGTTTCGAAAGAAAGTTTTTGAGACTCCTGTAAAATTGACTTCTATGTATATTTTTCTTATTTGTGATATTTTATTGGCTGGTTGTTTTTTGCCAGAGGGCATGTGCACACACTAGAGAGACAGAGAAAAAGAGAGAGGAAAAGTAAAAAAGAACCTCCTATGGGAAATGGTCACATTCAATCCCTTCTCATCCATTTCTCCTTTTGGGAATATGGACATGCAGTACATGTGCCTGGAGTGTTTTTCAAGCCTTTAGGTCCAGGTCTCAAAACACTCAGCCAGATGGGATCCAGCTGCCTTAATCACTGTGAAACAGGCTGGCCATTTTGCTATATTTTAAATGGAATTGTTCTTTTAATTTTATCTTTGGATTGTTCATTGTCAGTGTCTAGAAACACAATAGATTAATGTATACTGATGTTCTACCTTTCAAAACTGTTAAACACCTTTGTTATTTCTAAGAAGTTTTAGTGGATTCCTTAGAAAATTCTATATAAAACACTACATCAAATTCTAAGAGGGATGGTTTTACTTCTTTCTTTTCAATCTGAGTGCCTTTCATTCCTTGACTAATTGCCCTGTCTATGATGTTCAGTGTAATGTTGAATAGAATTGGCAATAGTGAACAACCTTGTCTTGTTTGTGACCGTGGGGGAATGAATCCAATTTTTTACTATTAAATATGATGTTAACTCTGAGCTTTTTATAGATGACATTTATCAGGATGAGGAAATTCCCCTGTATTCTTTGTTGAATAAATGTTGTGTCATAAAATGTTGTTGGATTTTTGTGAAATCCCTTTTGTGTCTCTACTGAGATGATCAATTTTTCCAATATTCTCTTGAAAAATTGTATTACACTAATGATTTTTAGAAGCTAGACAACTTTACATTACCATGGTAATCCCACTTGGAGATGGTATTATATATCTTTTTTTATATATATATTTTGCTAGATTATGTTTGTTAATTACGTTGCTGAAGAATTTTGCATCTGTATTCATTTGAGACATCAGTTTTATTCGTTTTTTTGGTTCAACCTTAGTTTTTGGTTCAACTTTAGTGGGGTAATATTGGCCTCATGAAATGAGTTAAGAAAAATTCCTCCTCTTCTATTTTGTGGAAGAGTTTATGAAAAACTGATATTAAATCTACTGTAAAATTTTGTAGAATTAACAGTGAATTCTTCTGGTCCCAGATCTTTCTTTGTTGGAAGACTTTTAATTAGAAACATAATCACGTTGGTTGTTGTTTCTGTCCAGATTATTTATTTTTTCTTGAGTCAGTTTCAACAGTTTTTGTCTTTCTAGGAATTTGTATATTTCATTAAAGTTATCTGTACTTAGTATGCATTTGGTCATAGTACTGCCTTATAATTATTTTCTTAATTATTTCTATAAAGTCAGTATGAAGCACCCTCTTTCATTCCTGATCTCAGTAATTGTATTAATTTCTTTTTTCCTTGGTACATCTCACTAAATGTTTGTCAAGTTTATTTATATTTTCAAGAACCAATTCTTGAATTGTTGAATTTCTCTATCAATTTTCTATTCTGTATTTTATTAATTTTGCTCTAATGTTCATTTTTCCTATTTGCTTTGTGTTTAATTTTCTTTTAAAAATTTTTATTTACTTATTTATTTATTTTTATTAGCATATAAATGTTCATATTAGTGGGGGTACAATGGGATTTTTCTGTACAAGAATATAATGTGGAATCATTAAATATGAGTAATTAGTATATCCATCATCTTCACCATTTGTCATTACTTTGTGTTGGGAGCATTCAGACCCCTCTACTTTAAATACTCAAAGATATATAGTAAATAGCTATTAACTATATTTACTCTGCTGAATTTTATAACACTCTTCTTCCTCTTATCTATCTGTAAGTTTGTTTCTGTTCATCAGAATCCCTCTATTCCTACTCTCTACTTTTCTTTTCATAATACCTTAATATAGGTGATTAAGTTGTTGATTTTCTTTCTTCTCCTTCTCTTTTTCCCTTCCTCCTTCTCTTCCCCATACTCCTCCTACTATGTCTTCTTCATAAGAGGTTTGTGATCCTCCTGTTTTAACCTTCCATTGCCATCAATATGCCAGATTCTTTTTAGGCCAGGGTCTTTCTATGTTGACCAAGCAAGCTTCAAGTTCATGTTCCGGCTGCCTCAGCTTCCCCGAGTGGCTGGGATTACAGGCACATATCACCATACCCAGCCATCAGATTGGACCAGGAATTGAACTTGGGCATCCCATGTAGCCCCAGTCTGCAGGGTACAGCATTATGCCACTGTGGTTGATCAGTCTTCTTTTTCGATGTATGTGTTTTGGGTTATAAAATCTCCATCTAATAACCACTTTAACTTCATGCTTAGAGTTGTGATATATTGTTTTTTATTTTTATTCAGATGTAAATATTTTCCGTTTTCCCCAAGACTTCACTTATGATCCATTGGTTATTAATGAATCTGTGTTTAATTTTCACATGTATATGAATTTCTCAAATTTCCTTCTGTTATTGACTTAAACTTTCATGCAGTTAGTACTCAGAAAATACATTTTTTATTATTTCAAATTTTGTCAATTTGTTGAGGCTTCCTTAATGGCCTGGCACATGATCAATCTTGGGTAATATTCCAGGTGCGCTTAAGAAAATTGTGTAATCTCCAGGAGCTAGCAGTTGACATGGTGGTTAAGGTGCTGAACACTCCCACATGGCCAACCACAGTTTGAGTCCTGGACCTGGTGGCTTGCTTTCTCACTTTCTCTCTCTGGTCAAATAAAATAAATGAATGAATAAATAAAATAAAGTAAATAATAAAAAGAAACTGTGTACTCTGCTACTGTTCAGTAGAGTGCTGTGTAGATGTCTGTTAAATCTTGTAACTTTACAATGTGTTCTAGTCTATTTCCTTGTTGAACTTCTGATGACTTATCTCTCTACATTTTTGAAGCAGAATAGCAAAGTCTACTATTATTGTTGAATTTCTTATTAATTTTAAAAATTTTCTTGGATTTTTAACTACACGTACTTTGGGGCATTGTTAAATGTATTTATATTTATTGTTGTTATATCTTCCTGATATATTGATCTTTTATCATTATGAAATGTCATTGGTTTCTAGAAACAATTTATATCTTAAATTATATTTTGTCTGATATTAATACTCACAAACCTATTCTCTTTTGCTTATCGTTTTCTTTGTTTTATCTAACTATATAAAGCTACATAATATATACTTTGATCACTTAGATTTTTTTTAGGTTTTTAATTTGTTTTTCTGTCATGAGAGAAACTGAATGAGCTAAGGAGAGAAAGACAAAAGCCACCATATGAGAAAGTCTCATGCCACAACCCTAATCCTAACCCCTCACATTTCCCAGACAACTAGGATTGTGGGTACATATGCATGCTTCGTGTGTATAGGCTGACCTCAGAAATAATTCCTGACTCCTGACCTTTCATATGGCCTCCAGTATTGCACACCATTGAGCTACCACTGTGCCACTACAGCTGAGCCTGGATCCTCTTTTTAAAACGTCCATTCTGCCGATTAGTCTTTTCATTTATTTTGTCTTATACTACATTCAGTCCCTTATATTTTCTATTACTTCATATTTTCTGAGTTATCTTTTTAGTTGTTGCCCTAAGAATTACAAATGACATCTTACCATTGGATTGATATCATCTGTATTTCAATTGTGCAAAATTTTTTTTCTAATATATCAACCTTCCTTCACTGATCATTTTGCTACTATTGTCATACAAGTAACTTTTAAAAATTACAAGCATATGAAAATAGTTTCTAATGTTTTGCTTTGTGCAATTGCCTTTTACATCAGATAAGAGAACACAGAGCCAACAGCAGGTCTCAGGCCAGCCAGTGATTCTAAGGCAGGGACATCCATCATTGCTGCCCACTCACCCCACCTGCAGACCCCCAGCCCAAGAGCCCAGTACCTAAACTCTCCTGTCCCCAGCAGCAGGACACAGAGCCAGCGGCAGGCCTCAGGCCAGCCAGCGATTCTAAGGCAGGGACATCCATCATTGCTGCCCACTCACCCCACCTGCAGACCCCCAGCCCAAGAGCCCAGCTCGTAGGTAGGTCACCATTACTCTCTGCTTTGGATTTTAACCTTATTTATTCTCTTGTTAATTTCCTGATCCTCCTCCCACAGTCTCTCCTGTCCCCAGCAGCAGCAGGCCACAGAGCCAGCTGCAGTCCTCAGGTGAAATCACGCGCGGCACACGACTTTTTCTTTATTTCTCTGTGTTTTGCTATTTTTTTCCTTGTGTTGTCTCACCTAATATCCTCTCCTCTTCATCTTCCATCCTGCAGAAGGACTAGACAGGTCTGTAATCAGGTATCTGAAATCCCCTAATAACATAACTTTCTCTGGGATCTTCCCTTGTTCTGATCCACCTGAAAAAAAAGAAGATATTGCTTTTCAAACACCTCAATGGAGTGCCCCTCATGATACCACATTGGTAAAAACAACAGAAGAGAGACTTTGGCAAACATTAATTGGCAGCAAAAGGGAAAGTCACTTACTCCTATTCGAGGTGACCTTCCCACAAGAGGTATTCAAAGTGAATACATCTTCTCATGGCTAGAAGTAGAAGAAGAGCCTCAGGTATGAATAAACGAGGAAATACATCTCCCTCAAAAGTACAGAGTAACTCTCCTCCATCTTTCATGCTAATGGACGATGTTACCAAAATGTCAGACAAAGAACTTAGAACATTTATGGTGAACAAATTTTTGAGTTGTAACAGAAAAGAGACAAGTAATTCCAAGATATGAAAGAAGAAATGGACAGTCTGAGAAAAAAACAGATGGAGCTATTAGAGATAAAGTCTGGAATAGAGGCAATCAAAAACTCCCTTGAAAGTATTAAAAGTTGATTAGACCATGCTGAAGATCGAATCTCTGATGTAGAAGATAAAACCTCTGACCTAGAAAGAACCACCAAAAAGAGAAAATAACAAATAAAACTGAGGATAATATATAAGAAATACTAGATTCCGTAAGATGCCCAAATATCAGAATAATTGGCATCCCAGAAGGTGAAGAAACCAATAACGGCAAGGAAAATCTATTCCATGAAATCCTGGAAGAAAATTTCCCGAGTCTAGAGAGCATCAAGCATCAAGACCCAAGAAATACAAAGGACCCCAATTAGAATCAACCCCCGAAGATCTTCCCCAAGGCACATCGTAGCCACACTATCCAAGACCACAGATAAAGACATGATACTAAAACTGGCAAGAGAGAAATGAGAACTGACATACAAAGGTCATCCCATCAGGCTAACTCCGGACCTCTCAACCGAAACAATGCAAGCAAGGAAAGAATGGGAAGATGTATTGAAAGTGCTAAGAGAGAAACAATTTCAACCAAGATTATTGTAT
>NW_006159604.1:798317-798887 GCF_000334495.1 Tupaia belangeri chinensis | reverse complement strand
AATAGCCAAAAGGCATATGAAAAAATGCTCAACAGCCCTCATCATAAGGGAAATGCAGATCAAAACAACGAGATACCATCTAACCCCAGTAAGAATGGCTAAGATTAAAAAAAAAAACAAAGATAAGTGTTGACAGGGGTGTGGTGAAAGGGGAACACTCTTACACTGCTGGTGGGAATGTAAATTGGTTCAGCCACTGTGGAGAACAATTTGGAGATTCCTCAAAAATCTACAAATAGAACTGCCATATGATCCAGCAATCCCATTTCTTGGCATCTACCCAAAGGACAGAAGAACTTCTCATTGGAAAAGTGCTTGCACATCGATGTTTATTGCAGAACTTTTCACGATTGCTAAGACATGGAACCAACCCAAATGCCCCTGTACAGATGAATGGATTGAAAAACTGTGGCACATATACTCTATGGAATACTATTCAGCCATTAAGAACAATAAAACCCTGACTTTTGACAGAAAGTGGAAGAATATGGAAGATTTACTGCTGAGTGAAGCAAGCCAGGCTATGAAGGAGAGACACTGTATGTTCCCACTTAATATATACCCAATGTC
>NW_006159604.1:796980-798150 GCF_000334495.1 Tupaia belangeri chinensis | reverse complement strand
ATGTTCATACATTGAAATGATCACCTTGTAAGCTAAATAATGTAATTGAATATATTTTTAAAAAATGTAAACAAAAATTAAAAAATTAGATAAGAGAACAAATAATTATAAATAATAAGACATTTCAAGGCCTATGTTAGCATAATTCTAATCTCTGCCATCGTGTTCACTTGGAATTACTTCTGTGTTTCTTTACATCATTTTCTTTTGTGCACGTATGTGTCTATGTTCATACATGTTGAGTATATATCTTAGTTGCTATGATGAAAGGGATTCCACTGCATTTAGTGTTTTGAAACTAGAAAGATTTGTCCGCTAATGTGTAGGTGAGATTGACATAGTTAATAAATAAATAAATTTCGTTATATCCTGCATATTTTCTGACTATATTTGCTTAGTCATGTAGGACAAAAATAGTAATAATAAACACACAAACAAAAAACTTTTTAAAATGATTTGAGAGCTAGCCAATGGTGTGGTGGTTGGGGATCCTCGATCCCATATGTCTAACTGCACAGTTTGAATCCCTGACCTGGAGGCTTGAAAAGCACACCACATGCATGCGTGTGCATGACCAAAATCTCAAGATGGGAAGGAAGGATAAGGGATTGTGGCACGGCTATCCCACTGGAGAGTGACTTTTGACTTTCTCTATCTCTTTGCCTCTCTCCAGTGAGCACACACGCACTATAGCAAATTTTTTTTTAATTTCATGTTCTTTTATACATTCAATCACGTTTTTTAGCTTACAAAGTGAATATTCCAACATGTGAACATTTCTCCCTAGTCCAGTTGATAATACTATAAAATTATCTTCAACAGATAATACCACATTTCTTTGTCCCATTAATGCTTTGCCTCTCTATTTTTCTTGTAAATGTCCTTTCTCAGACTCTACTTTTTCACCCACGCTATATCTGGTATTCACAACCATTTCCTGTGTTTCTATATCCTTTAGTTAATCAGTTTCAGTCATAGAGTGCGGACACTAGGTATATGTTAAGTGGGGACATACATTGTCTCTCCTTCATAGCCTGGTTTGATCTCTCAGCAGTAAATCTTCCATATCCATTCACTTTCTGTCAAAAGCCAGGGTCTTGTTGTTTTTTATGGATGAATAGTATTCCACAGAGTATATGTGCCACAGTTTTTCAATCCATTCATCTGTTC
>NW_006159604.1:781343-796918 GCF_000334495.1 Tupaia belangeri chinensis | reverse complement strand
TGTCCTTTGGGTAGATACCAAGGAGTGGGATTGCTGGATCATATGGTAGTTCTATCTGAAGATTTTTGAGGTATGTCCAAATTGTTCTCCACAGTGGCTGAACCAATTTACATTCCCACCAGCAGTGTAAGAGAGTTCCCCTTTCACCACACCCTGGCCAGCACTTATCTTTATTATTATTTTTTTTAATCTCAGTCATTTTGACTAGGGTTAGGTGGTATCTCACTGTTGTTTTGATCTGCATTTCCCTTACAATGTGGGATGTTGAGTATTTTTTTGTATACCTTTTGGCTATTCATATGTCATTCTTAGAGAGTGACTTTTTCAACTAATTTGCCCATCTTTTAATAGGGTTGATCACCTTTTCTCGAAACAGTTGCTTGAGTTTCTTATGAATTCTGGTTATCAGTCCCTTATCTGATGCATAGTTTACAAAAATATTTTCCCATTCTGAGGGCTGTCGATTCACACTTATTACTGTGTCTTTTGCCATGCAGAAACTTCTTAGTCTGATGTAATCCCACATGTCCATTTTGGGGATTATAGACTATGCTTTGGGGGTCTTATTTAAGAAGTCTTTGCCTACCCCAATTTCGCCTAGAGTCTCCCCAATGTTTTCCAGGAGCAGTTTTATAGTTTGCAGTCTTAGGTTTAGATCTTTGATCCACCTTGAGTTGATTTTTGTCAATGGTGAGAAGTAGGGGTTCAGATTCATCTTTTTGCAGGTGGATATCCAGTTTTTCCAGGACCATTTGCTGAAGTAGTTTTCCTTTTCCCACTTGATTAACTGATACCTTTTGTCAAAAATCAGTTGACTGTATGTTTGGAAATTTATTTCTGGGGACTCTATTCTGTTCCATTGGTTCACATGTCTGTTTCTGTGCCAGTACCGTGCTGTTTTGATTACCACAGCTCTGTAGTATATTTTGAGGTCAGGGAGTGAGATGCTGCCCACTCCACTCTTCTAATCAGGATTGTGTTGGCAATACAGGATCTTTTATGATTCCAGACAAAATTTATGGTTGTCTTTTTTAGATCTGTGAAGAATGTTTCTGGTACTTTGATTGGGATTTCATTAAATATGTAGATTAATTTGGGTTAGAATTGCCATTTTGATTATATTAATTCTTCCAATCTAGGAACATGGGACGTCCTTCCACTTTTTTGTGTGTCATTTTCAATTTCTTTTTTTAGCTTCTCATAGTTTTCCTTGTGGAAGTTAAACTTTTTTAAAAAATGACCTGACTTAGAACCTAACAACTTTTGGTATGCATTTAATATTCTAGTGTAACTATCACATTAATTGCGGGAAGGTTATAAACATTTTTTTTGTTTAGTTTACTAAGACCATTTCATAAATGATATTTAATTCTTCAATAAAACACTCTTCACAGCTTGCATTTATATCTGTCATTCATGATGATTCAAAATATTTTATTTCATCATTATATCTACCATAGTCATGTTCAAGCATTTGTGAACTAAACTCTAGTTGTTTTATTATACACTAATTTTCATTTGGAATGTATACATAGGATATTACATTGTTTTTTTAATGTATAGATATAGGTTTATTCTTTTGAAATTTCATTTCAAAATATATTTATATACAGAGAACTAATATAGTTGGAAAAAATATTCTACTCCTCTTTTGTTTCTAAATAACTTTACCACTTTTTGTCAAAACTATATAGTTTCGTATTTCATCATGATTTTATTTTCTTTTCACCCACAGTACTATAAACTTCATGAGGTCAGAGATTTTTGTCCACTTATTCACTGGTGCATCTGAAAGTTTAGAATGAACAATTAGACAAACTATTTAAATCAGTCTCTTTATTTATTTGTTTGTTCAACAAATACTCAGTAACTGTCTATTAGATGAATAAAAAGTGAGTTACTCAAATTACAAAAATGAATGACACCATGTTATAGAAGCAGATCTAGGGACCAGCAGCTGGCGTGGTGGTTATGGGTGTTGTACTCCCACATGGCAGACTACGGTTCAAGTCCCAGACTTGGCGGCTTGCTTTCTCACCCACCCCATTCTTTCCCTCTTTAGTCAAATAAATAAATAAATAAAGTTAAATAAAATAATTTTATTTACAAAATAAGAAACATCTAGTTGAAAGAAATGAAACTTTAGAATAAGATATATTTATGGCTTATTTACTGGTTATATAATATTGGAAAGTCCCCCCAAGTACTTGGAGACTCAGTTGTCATCTCTGTTACATGAAGGAAAATATTTTCCACATTGTACCATTAGAAGAGTTGAGTAAATAACTTTGTATAATAGTGTAGTTTCTGGTGTAGATTAGGCACAGTTAAAGTCCTTGAAATTGTAAATATCTATCAAGCAGTAGTCCAAGCCACCTTGAATCAAAAAGAATAAGTTAAAATGGGGGGAAAAAAAACTGATGACCTGAGCTGGTTCATTATATCACAGTTTGGATTGTCTAGTTGAATTGTTGAGTTTTTGCTTGAATTTCAAAAGAAAATTTCATGTTTGGACTAACACAGAATAAAAGGTAATGAATGAAAGCTAAGAAAAATTTAAATTAGATACACCCCAAGTGTGTCACCTTTTCTGTCTATACCAAGTGAAAAGTGGATATCTTTAATCAAGTTTCCAGACTGCTAAAATCACCATAAAAACTTATAAAAAATTTCTTTCATCTATCATTTCCCATATTTCTAATTTCTATACCATGAGCCACAACTTGCACACTTCATGAAACTCTTGTGATGTTGGCCAGGACTAATTTCTCCTCTTTACCTCCCACAGCTTTTTGTACCAAACTTTTTAGCACTTGATTACAAGTTACTTTGTATTGTTCTGTTCTAGTAATTCATGTTTATGAAGGGTTTTTTTCTTGCTTACAAATAAAATCCTCTTTAAGGACTTTTACAACATTAGTCATTGTCAAAGAAATTATTGATGCTACTTATTTGATAAAGATGACTTAAACAGGAATGTGACTGTAGATGCCAATATATATGAAAATCCTAAAAGGTAATACATTTGGGAAATGAAATTAGCTACAAGTTCTATAGAAATCATTCTGGGAAATCACTTGAGGTTAGTAAGCTCCAAAGACCACTGAATGAAAAGAAAAGGCAGCTATAATAATTTAGCTGGCTATCAAGTTTGATCTTTATCCTCTACTGTTTAATTTACTTTACTGATGGAGGTTTGAATTACATCACAATAATCATGTGTTAACCCAAAATAAAGGAGTTATAGGTTAAAACCTTGGGAACAATGTGAGTCAATGGGGTCATGGGGAAGTCATTTTGTCTCTTATTATTTTTTAACTAATTTAATCTATGCACTACAGTTCTGATCACTACTCCTACCTGACAGTGACACATGAATGTCTAATGGGAGCTTCAAACTGTCAGAAAATGAGCCCCTATTATTTCTCCTCTTTCCCATACCAGCTACTTTTGCAAGCTTCTCATTGTTACTGAATATGCTGTTTTCTTTACCTAGAATGTTTTTCCCTCAAGTAGATACACAATTTGTTCCTACATTTCTTCCATATATTTACCCAAGAATCATGATCTCAGTGAAGACTCCTATGGTTACTCTATCTAAAAACCCCTTAGACGATTCCATTCCCCTCTCAGAAGTAGACTTAAGTTTTCCTGTTTATTACTTACCACCATCTAAAATACTATTTTTTTCTTATTTATCTTATGAATTTTCTTCCTTCTCCCACTAAACTATAAACTCCTAAGTGGTACCACTAATTTCAATTACCTAAAAATATGCCTTACCCTTAACATAGGGCACACAGTCATTTGTTGAAATGAATAAGGGAAAAAGCAACAATGAATATGCTCATGTTTGATGCTGGGAGAGACCCTTTATGTGTGAGAAGAGAATTGATGCCAGTGTGGAATTTAATTATGTATTCTATGTCTTTGCGAGACTAATAAAACACAATGAGAGTTTGCAATTAGGAATCCAGGTAAAAATAAGAAACAAGGGAGTTAAGCAATCTGGGCCTCAAATATCTCTTTACTGGTAATGAAAAATCTTAACCACATGCTGTAGAAAGGTAAAGGAAAAATAAATTGTATTGGAAAACAGAATCTTTCAGTACTGTGGCAATATGGTTAAATGATCATGCTATTCCTTTCCACCGAACTCAGATGTAGCTTTAGAATCCTTCTTAACACAGCACTACAGATAGCCAGGTATTACTCATTTGAACATGGAGCATGTATTGCAAGTTATTTCTACTCCTGAAGATGTTCTTTGAGTATATTAGAAATACCTTATATGGCAATCACTTTGAATATTAGAAGATTCCAGAATAATGGAAGAGGAATTAGCTAAAAAATATCTTGATATCCTCTTCTGTGGCCAGGACTGTTGGAGGTTGAAAAACAAAGCAATATAAAAGGCAGTTTCTGTGCTCAAATACTTGCTTTCTGATAAATGTGTAGTATGAGGAAAGGACAATGAGATAGCTTAAACAGATGCACATATCACACATATCAAAACGATCATTTTCCCTTCTAGGATCTATATTTAACAACACAAATATAGAAATGAAAACTGAAATGTTGGGTTACTTGACACTTTTTTTTTCTTATGAAGCATAGACCTGCTGCTTTTCCTTTTTTTCTCTCATAGAATTGACTGCCTCAAAAATATGTTAAATTAATTTAAAGTTAGATTTTGCAAGTAAATTTACTTTGAAATGAAAACTTATGCTCAAAATGACTCCAGTAAGAGATGAAAAAGAAAACTCCAAAGTGGAAGGAAAGATTTTAAATGCATGTATTATTACCAAACTTATAAAAAGAATTTTAAAAATCAATAGAAAAAATAGATAACCCATCAGGAAAAAAAATGGTAGGAAATATAATCAAGCACATTGCATAAGGAGTAGACACTCTCGCTGAATGAAAGTATAAAATCTAGTTAAAAAATCAACACTTACTGAATATTCTTAGAGGGTTGGTTAGGCAAAAAAGACTTGAAGGGATATACAAGAAGAATGTTCAAATGTGTTGAACACAATTTTCTACATGCTGTTTTCCTACTCTACATGCTGTTTTTCTATTCTAGTCGTTTACCAAGTCATCATGTGCAGAAAGAGACTGAGTAGCTGAGCAGAGGTGTCAGCATAGGCAGAGAAACCAGAAGATTTTATATCTCTAGGAAGAAAAAAAGGCAGTAGAATCCAGGACTGACCAGGGGCCAGAAACTGATAGGAAAAACAAAAACTCCAAGACCAAAAGAAGATAGATCAAAAGTCAGCACAAGATTTTTTGTTTTCTGTTTTTTGTTTTCTGAAGTATTTGTTAATTAAAAGTAGAAGATAAGTAAAATGCTAGTAGAAAACAAAGCAGAAGTTTTGAAGTCACCCCAGTGCTAAGAATTAAAAATTGTGTTCATGTACACTAATTAGTAAAATATGACATTATCTTATTAAAGAATAATGTAAAAGTTATAAAATTTGGCTGCAGAAACTGCAAGAGAGATAAGAAATCAATTCCATTACAGAATTTGAAATTGTTGAAAATAGTAAGAAGTAGTATCAATAGTATACCAAAATGAATCAGTAGATGACAAATGCAAACAATCTCAGAACTCAGAGGAAAGTAGAAGAAATAGAAATGTTAACAAAAAGGAGGGCAATATAGAAGATTAGGGAAATATATAATTTACAGAAAAAATATATATCATAAAGAAAAGACTACAGCAAATAAAATTAATATAAGATAAAAAGAAAGAAAATTTTATGGAATTTAAAAAATAGTCTCTAGGGACCAACAGTCGCCATCATGGCTGTGTCACTGGACTCTCATGTTGTTGACCACGATTTGAGTCCGTCCTGGACCCAGTAGCTTAAACTCGTGCCAGGCGCCTGTGCCCAAGATATTGAGAAGAGAATGGAGGAAAAGGGATTGTGGCATGGCCATCCCCACTGGGGGGTGATTTCTCACTTTCTGTCTCTCTGTCTCTCTCTGTCTTTCTGGTGAGTGCACATGCCCTATAGTAAAAAAATCTCTCTCCAAAAAAAAAACTATCATTATAAATTGATAAGGCTCATTAAATGCCAAGAGAATTTCATTAGTATGTACACCTATCATGATAAAATGTCTGGATAGAAGAAAAAATACAAGTATCCAAGGAAGAAAGGAATCAAATCGCTTTTAGTGAAGGAAATCAAATTGATCTGAACTTTTCAGAGATATCAAATGGAACAATAGAATGATGTAAGCAGCTGAGTTTTGAGAAAACAAGTTTATAATTAAAAGATTGTACCGGCTGGCAGGGGGGGGGGGGGGTTAGGGTGTTGGATTCCCACATGGTCGACTGCAGTTCTGGATCTGGTGGCCTGCTTTCTCACTTTCTCTCTCCCTTACTCTGTCTCTCTCTGGTCAAATTTAAATAAATACATAAATAAATAAAGTTAAATAAAATTTTATTTAAAAAAATGAAAGGATCGTAGGCTCCATCAAACTAATAAAGGTTTTTTCTGACACTTTTCTACATGAAATTTATTCTCCAACTTACCTTTCTCTGAAAAGAAATGCCCTCAAGACCAAGACATACATAAACAATAAAGAATTTTTTATAAACACTTTGTAGTAAGAAAAATGCAAAAGCGAAGAATTATGCCAGAACAATAGCTGTTATTACTTGCCTTAGTTCAGGTTGGTATAAAAACAATACCATAGACTGGATGGCTTAAATTTAAAAAAATGTATTTGTCACAGTTCTGAAATCTAGAAGTTTAAATTCAAGTTAAATTCCTGGTGATAATCTTCTTTCTGGTTTGCAAATGAATGCCTTCTTGTTATATCCTCATATGGAGGAGAGAGAGAGATCACCTCTGGGATGTCTCTTCTTATAAAAGCTCTAATTCCATTCATGAGAGCTGTACCCACATGAAATCATTATTTCCCAAAGTTTCCACCTCTAACTACCATCACATTGAGGATTAGAATTTCATGAATTTGGGGGAAGAGAGTGAACACATTCAATCCATAGAAGACAGAAGTATGATTACTAAACTAAATTCACGTAATCAAAATTCATTAGAGACATTTTTAAAAAAGACTTGCTAATAATAGTTAAATAGTGGGAAGAGAATATAAATGAACGCTAATTTTCTTTTCCTATGAAAGAATAGTATGTAGATATTATTTTGTTCTTAATGTTGATAAGTCTCTTTTAAGCTTCTTTAAACCAACTTTCTGAAACACTTTATGCTCAGTTAAGGTAGAGTATAAACCTTTCACTTAAGTAAGCATGCAATGAGAAAAAAATTGTATTTATGGTCACAGTACTGAAACATAAAATAAAGATCATAAAATGATTTGACTAAATTCAAGAACAAAATAGCAAAAGGAAATGTAAAGATACAGTATGTAATGGTGATGGTAGAAGTTCAACTTTCTCTAAAAAACTAAGAGACTCAAATAATATATATATATATTTTTTGGAGAGGTTCTTGCCCTAGGGCGCGTGCGCTCGCCAGACAGAGAGACAGAGAGACAGAAAGCGAGAAATCACCCCCCAGGGGGGATGGCCGCAATCCCTTCTCCTCCGTTCTCCTCTCGGGATCTTGGGCACACACGCACATGCGCACCACGTGAGTTTTAAGTCACCGGGTCTGGGACGCGAAGCACGGTTGACTACGTGAGAGTCCAGCAACATAGCCATTATGCTAACTGCTGGTCCCCCTCAAATAAGGATTTTAAAAATGTACTCCATAAGGGGACTAGCAGTTGGTGTAATGGCTGTGTCGCTGAACTCCCATGTAGTCGACTGTGGTTGGAGTCCCAGACCCAGTGGCTTAAACTCATACTGGGCACATGTGCATACGTGCCCAAGATCCCGAGAGGAGAATGGAGGAGAAGGGATTGTGGCATAGCCATCCCCTTTGGGGGGTGATTTCTCACTTTCTGTCTCTCTGTCTCTGTCTTTTGGAAAGCACACTTGCCCTATAGCAAAAAAACTCTCCAAAAAAAAAAAAAAAACGTACTCCATAAGAATAATACTGAAAGTTACTTAGAATTATTAAGATTTGCAACAACTAAACCAAACAAAACCAGGTCATCATACTATTAATAGCATAGAAAGTAGAGTTTATTGTAAGAATCATTAAATAATACAAAGGATTTAATGTTTATTGATGAGGGATCAAAATAAACAAAAGCAAAAGATGAAAAGATAAAAAAATGAAAATAAGAGAGTGAGTTAAACACAATTTAAAAGTTAAATATAGCACTAGCAGTTTAAAACACAGAGATGTTGAAAAATATAATTGCTAAAATTGTATATGTCAAATTTTGTTCATTAACATTCTTTTTAAATACATATGAGAACTTTATATATTGATGATAAATTTCAAAAAGTAGAAAATATACAGCCTCCATCTATATACAATAACAGCATAAAATTTTAATCCAACTTTAAAAGATAAACAACCTACTCAATATAATGCATAAATAAGTATATGATTAAAGAGTAAATCAAAATTTCAATGACCGCTTCATTGAATAGCAATAGAGTCTTCATTTTCCTCTTTTTTTCCCTTCTCTTCCCTTGCGTTCTCTTTCTTTCTCTTTATTTTTTTCCTTTACCTTAAAATTTCAGTTCTAGATCCACTAAATGGGGTATGGCAAATAGATATAGATGTTGCTGATGTGTGTTGGGGTGCATCATGGTGGCCCTGTGCTGGGACAGAGTCTGAGTAGAATTAAAAGAAATGACATCTATGTTGAGAAATGACTTGGTGTTGAGTGTGAGGACCTGTTAAGGTAAGGAGGACATTCATGAGGGAGATGGGGCTGGGGGCATTAATGGGATATCAATGTCTAAACATGGTGAGGAAGATGCCCATGAGGAGCAGAAGCTTGATGTGTGGTTACTAGAGCTAGAAAGAGGTTAAGCACAGTGTCCATATGTGGAGATGGCACAGTGTGTAGCATACAAGAACCTGACCAGGATAAGCAGGACACTTATGAGACAGAGTTGTCAAGTATGGTTTAATTGAGTCCATGTAGGGTAAAAAATGTCTGTAAGAGAGAAGTGTCTTGATTTGGGACATCAGAGCCAATATAGTGTGAAGATGGTGATAAATGGGAAAGCAGACTGACTTCAGGAGACAAAATCACAATAGGAGCAGGAGGATATCTGGATTGGTTAGACAATGGAGAAAGAGATTGGTTATCTACAAGGTTATAGATTAAATAGATTTTTTTTATATAAGGAGGAGGCAGGGAGAGATATAAAGGTAAGTATTTTTGATAGGTTCTCACTCTATCATGATACTCTTGCCTTAGTCTCCTAGTTAATTAGGACCATAGACACATGCCACCACACTTAGTCTATTTAGGTTGGGCCAGGAACTAAACTCAAGCCTCCAATGTATTGCATAGCAGTGCCTCCTGCTTGCGCCACTGCAGCTAAGTAAATATTTTAAAGATAATGGGAACCAGGTCTCTCACCATGGGAGAAGATACTTGTAAACACGGAAAATGAAAGAATTTAAATAAACCATGATAATCGAATGAAAATGGGAGGTACCAGCTTGAATTTACTGTTTTTATATAGATAGGGAGACATAAATTACGTGTGTGTGTGTGTGTGTGTGTATCTTATATTCCACAGATCTGAAAACTGAGAGACCCGGGAATCAAAAATACTTAATATCCGTGGGCACATTCGGTCCCCAGATCTTTCTTCCTATGTAACATGTTTGTTTTACTAAGAATCTAAGGATTCTTGTTGAAATAGCTGAATCCATGACTGCAGAAGAGAAAGTATGAGATGAACCTGACACATCTTCTTGTGCCAGAAAGCAAGGAAGTGGTCAAAGAGCAATGGGTTCATGCAAATGCACACACACACACACACACACACACACAAACACACACACACAACAAATGAAAGTGTTTTCATTGGCCAAATTGGGAACAATCTGAATAAACTAGGAAACCATAAGTTCTTACAGATACAAATGAATAAACAAAAAATCTGATGAGAACTAGGATATGTACATAGTTCCAAAGTACCTCACCATAAAATAAGTATTTATTGCAATAAAATAAAAAAGTAATTTTAGAATGAGACAGCCTGGCCGACATCATCTTAATAAATGGTCACTTCATCAGTAATGGAAAATATTGAAATTATACATCACCTGATAGGATACAATGAGAAGGACTTGACATTACTTCTGTGATGTGCCTGCCAAAACTATATAGACTGAATTGAATTGTTAAGAAACATGAGTAAAGCTCAAAGTAAAGAGTATTCTACAAAATAATTGGCCTTTGATCTTCAGTCTTTAACATCACCATGTCAGCCATAGAGATACTCCTCTCAGGTCTTCTTTCAAAGGGCACTAAGCACAAGGAGAACAGTCAAATCACAACCTTCAAAATCTGCCTCATGTTTTGAGTTGGAGAATATGCATTTTCCAAGCAGTGCCCAATAAATGACTGAGCACAAAGGTCGTTAAAGGGCTTGGGTGGATTTTGCTTAATGTGGGATTGCTTTAGAACAATCTTGAAGTACACCTCACCACTGGGTTAGACATACTATCAGTGACAAATGTGAGAATCTTTCTATCCTAATCGTCTCAACTTCCCCTCTCATTTTGTAGGTGTGAGACTTGCATTGTGATGTTGAAAATATCCTCTTCTCGGGAACCAGCAGTTATTGTAATGGCTATGTCACTGGACTCCCACGTAGTTGACCGCCGTTCACGTCCTGGACCCGATGACTTAGAACTCACGCTGGGTGCGTGTGCATGCGTGCCCAAGATCCCGAGAGGAGAATGGAGGAGAAGGGATTGTGTCGTGACCATACCCCCTGGAGGGTGATTCCTCGCTTTCTGTCTCTATGTCTCTCGCTGTCTGTCTGGTGAGCACACGCACCCTATAGCGAAAACCTCTCAAAAAAAAATCTATCTATCTATCTATCTATCTATCTATCTATCTATCTATCTATCATCTATCTATCTATCCTCTTCTTACTCCTGTTCCTTTTCTACTTTATTTTTCATAGGATTTAGCCCTCAGTAAATATTTTACACTTCTAACTTCATCTTGGTGTCTGTTTTATAGAAGATTCAATTAATATATTTGGTGTCAAAAGTGATCCAAGAAAACAGACAGTTGGGTAAGATTTGGGGACTTTTCACACACCATCAAAATGGAAAGGAGGACCGTATCCCAAGTGGTATGTGGGGAAGGAAAAATCCTGAAGAATAATGGTGGTCCCGCTCATAAGCATTTCACCAGTGGCAGCTTGAGAGTATATTCTGATGAAGGGAAAAATCTAAACCAAGTCAATGATTCAGGAATTTAGAAGGATGGGTGTAGCAATGCATTCAAGGACAAGGGAATTTATTGATTTTTGCTAAGTTGCACTGAGATATACAGAGGGATAATGAAAAGCTGAGTGTAGTTAACAGTTAATAGTTCAGTGTGAGAACCAGAAAGTTCTTTGGGAGCCTACAGTCAATTATCTCCTTCTTTGGGAAAGCAGACAGGACTATGTTGTAAATTTATGATCTGGTAATTATGTTTGCAAACCTTCAATGAAGACTGCCTCTTTAGCTGAGGAAAGTCTGTTTTACTAAGGTCAGTGTGCCATGTGGGAAAATATGGACCCTGACACATGATGTGGAGAAATTTGGGAGAATAGAACAAACCTAAATATTGCAGCTCTTCGGACAACCCTAAACCTCTTAATCTGCTGAGGTGTACCTCTTCTCCTTAGTAAGAGCCAGTAATTCCTAGTGAAAAAGGCACTATAGATGCTTTTCCAATGAAATTCAAGAGGACTGTCCCTCAGGAGATGCACCCACTTTTTCTCCTGGTTGCAAGGATATTTATGGTTAAATAAGAGCATACTCTGGCTGGGATGTGCGGGATGTGATAGATAGAAAAAAGAGATTGCATACAAAATGAGCTGCAGGAATTAAGTGATATTTACCAGAAGGAGCCAAGAGAGTACCCATAGGATTATATTTTAAGGGTGCTAGATCTCAATTATGCAAGTGGATAAAGCAGGAGTTCAACTAATTGGGGGCATTCTCTCAGGGAATTCACATTATAGCTAAGACCTTAGGTCATGAGACAAATTTACTGCTGGAGTGGTGGTTCTTAGAAGGCTAAAAAAAACATAATGCATGTTGAGACAATTTGAAATGCTTGATTTACATGGCAGAATATGGAAGAAAGGATTAAAAAAATCTTGGAAGTAGAATAATGGAATTATATGAGGACAGAAGATACACAAATTGATCATGCTGCATAGAAGGACTCAGAGAACAAACCTTTCACCAAGGTCAGAAAAAAACATGCCAGTGGAAGAGGAACCAGAATCAGTAAGAAATAAAGTGATATTTCTTCTCTGTAGGGCTAATGGTCGCAGAGACATACTAACAGCCGGGTTTATTAACAGTCATGGAGATGATGAAGACCTGAAGCAACAGATTTATTTTTTAAATTTATTTTACATTCATTCACTGTATATCATTCTGGATAGCAAAACCATGTTTCACTTATTCATTAGAAAACAATTCAGCATTAAAAAGTTAACTAATGATACACACAAAATTATGCTCAGTGAAAGAGGACAGAAAAATGAGAATGCATACTGTTATTCTATTTATATTAATATATTAGGGTTTTCCAGTGAAACAGAGTCAATTTAATGTATAGATATAAATGAATATGGATATTGATATAGATATATGAGAGAGAATAAATAAGATGTGTGTCTGTGTGTCTGTATGTCTATGAGGACACTTCAAAAGTTCATGCAAAAATGGAACTAAAGTATGTTTATTTTGGTGCAAAAATTTTTTGAAATTCATGCATAATTTATAATATATATTTCCATGAACTTATTGAAAACCTCCTCATATATACATGCGTGTACATACATATATATACCTGGAGAGTGAGATTTCTCTTAAGAAATTATTGATTCTCTTATAAGATTGTGGGGACTGGTAATATGCAGAGCATGCCAGCAGACAGAATGCCCAACTAAGTGTTCACTTTGCACCTTAAGTTTGAAAGCAGTCAGTCTGTAGACAATATTTTCTGTTCTTCAAGGTATCTCAGTTTTTTTCTCTTAAGTATTTCAACTGATTGGACAATTGCGAAGGACAATTGGTTTTACTCAAACCACATTATGAAGGACAGTTGGTTTTACTCAAAGTATACTTATTTAAATTTTACCTCATCTTTAGAAAAAGACACCTTGTACCAGTCCTATAGCCTAGTGGTTGGGGGAGCCAAATCCCACATGGCCAACTGTGGTTCAAATCCTGGTCCCTGCAGCTTGTAAAACAGGATGGGCACATATGCATGTGTGCCTCCAATTCTAATAGTATGGAAAAGTGGAAGAGAAGAGAATGTGATCATGTTTCATTACAGGGGGAAGTGCCTTCTTCCCTCCTCCTCCCTCTGTCTCCCTGTCTTTTTCAGGAAACACACATGCCTTCACTCAACTAGAGTGAAATAAAGACTTGTTTTTCACCAAATATCTATGCATGATAGCCTAGCCAAACTAGCAAATAAATTTATCCATCACAGTAAATTTCTCAAAATACAAACAAATTAATAGCATCAGAGTATAGAGTGATTATCTTGGTTGGAGGGAATATGCAGAGGAAAGAGAACAATTACATAGAATTAGGAAAAAGCTTTTGTGGGTATTAGATATGCTCATAATGCTGATTATAGTAATGATTTCTTGGTTGTATATTATGTCAAAACCTATCAAGCTGTACATTTTAATTATGTGTGGTATATATTGTATATCAACTATATGTCAATAACTTTGTTTAAAATGATAAAACAAGGTATGACACAAAGTTAATGCTCAAACATACCTGTTGAATAAAAATAAATTAATTAGGCATTCAATTCAAGAAGTTAGAAAAAAAGATAAAATTAAGAAAGCAGGAGAAATGGATTATTTCAATAAACACATAAACCATTTAATTAGAAACACATGTAACAGTATGGATGTTCCTCAAAAACATACAAATTACTGTATGACCTAGTAAGCATACTCCTTAGTATTTACCCAAAGGATAGGAAAACACACATTCAGAAAGACACTTGCACAACCACGTCAATTGCAACATTATTCACAATTGGTAAAACATGGACCCATTATGAGTGTCCAAAAATTAATGACTAGGTTGAAAAGCTGGGCACATATATACCATGGAATATTATTCAGCCATAGGGAATAATAAGACCCTATCATTTGAGTCAAAGTGGATGAATTTGAAAGATTAAATGTTGATTGAAGTGAGTCAGTCTTTAGAAGATACACACTGTATATCCCCACTAAATGCAGACTGAATGTCTTCATTCTTTGGCAAAGATGGAAAGTTCTGAAGATGTGATAGTAGACAGGATATGTGTAGATACCAGAGACTGTAAGGGAGGGGAGTGAGTATTGGAGTGGTGGTAGTGGGTGGATGAGAGAAGCAAATGGAAGAAACATTTAACAGACAAAAAATTGTAAAATTCTCTGTTAAAAAAGTGTATATTGTGTGTGTATATATATACATATATATATATATCATGATGGGGACTATATGTAAAATGTGAAATTACTCTGAAATTTTAAAATATTTTTTAAATTAAAGGTGTATTTAGAAATTCAGGAATAATCATCACCTGAAGCTATACAATGTATGGAATATATAAGTTTTGATGTGTTAAGTAACTCATAAATGATTCCCAAAATGCTAAGTGAAGTCAATGTGGTAAAAATGTCTTCACTTTTAAAAATAGAAATAAAAGGCCTAAATAAATAAATAAGCAAAGAAAAGAAACAAATGTGTAACATTATTGAAAATAAACACAGGATTCCTGGAAGATGTAATAGGAAGAAGCATCAGGAATCCCTCTGCCTACCGAAGACAACAGTTACACTGGCAGAATCTGTCTAATGTAACTATTAATATTTTGGAACTCCAGAGTCTATTGAAAGTTCAGAAATTCCAGACAAAGGCTTGAATGACAAATTGCAATTAAGTTCATTTTGGTCAATTTCTCTTTGCTCTTAGTCTGCTAACAGCTATCCATTCCCTCTTCTCCATTCTTGTGGCAGGTTAGCTGTGATGTGTTCTTTGAGCAGCTGGCACATGGTTTGTAGAAATCAGAGTGAGCAATAAGGACCTGTTTTCCAAATATCAAGGCTCTGTGTATTGATTGCTGCTTCTGATCACAGAGGTGTAGACACAGAGAGGGAAAGCCATTTTTGTTGCACTTCTTTTCCATTGTTGTAAGCCCCTCTTACTCCAACTGAAGTAATTTCCAAAGGATTTAAAATTGGGGGGAAAAATGAAGAGGTAAGACACTTGTAGGACACAGATAAGATTTATTATCTGTTGACAAGGATGTGTATGGTGGTCTCAACCGAGCTGGACTGAGGTGTACATCATGCTGGGAAAAGTGTCTTCACAATCTAAATGATGTATAGCAATTTAATGTATGAATAATAATAATAATAAATAAATTAAAAAATGCTAGTGCTCTTTTCTCCTTAGATTTTT
>NW_006159604.1:775639-780854 GCF_000334495.1 Tupaia belangeri chinensis | reverse complement strand
GGGGAAAAACATTTGGAGGAGGGATACGAAGACAGCATTGTTGAGACAGGGAGGTAGTGTTGTTATATTTTGATCAACTGGACCGGGGAGAAATGTTCACATATTAAAATGATCACCTTGTAAGCTAAATAATGTGATTGAATGTATTAAAAAATGTAATTAAAAATAAATTAATTTTAAAAAAGAAGTCTACCATACATGCTGATAGAAAGATATGGACTGATCCTCAGCACGGACAGTCTATAGCAATCAAAAACAAAATAAAATAAACAAAAACAGCAAACACTAAGGGGAATGATTTTATTTCCAGTTACCCCATTATTAGATTAAATGTCTCGTTTCAGTCACAAGGCATAGAAAAAAAATAGGAATGTATTATCCACTCAAAGAAAAGAATAAAGTGACAATAAATGTTCCTGAGAAAGACCTAATTGCAAATATACTAGACAAAGACATTAAAACAATTGTTTTAGGTGCCAAAGATCTAAATAAAGACATAAAAATGTCAAGGAAAGATGTATTAACAAAAATGGGAATAGCAATAAAAATATGGAAAGCCTGAAAGGCACCAAAAACATCTTAAAGAGATACATAAATGAGTCTACCAGTAAGTGTGTATGTATGTATGTATGTGTGTGTGTGTGTACATGCATGTGTGCGTGCATTATATATTGCTATATTGCTATGTGGCACATGTTCTCATGGGGGGAGAGGAAGGGAGAGAGAGTGAGAAATCACCCCAAGGTGGGATGGCCATACCACAGTTTCTTCTCCTCCATTCTCTTCTTGAGATTTTGGGCATGCATGCACACTCAACCAGTGTGTTTTTCAAGCTACTGGGTCAAGGAACTCTTTTACATTGTCAGTGGAAATAGAAATCAGTACAACCATTTTTGGAAAACAGAATGGAGGTTCCTCAAAATACTCATAATAAAGGATCAGCAGATGGCATAGTGGTTACATCACTGTACTCCCATATGACTGACTATAGTTCAAGTCCTGGACCTGTTGGCTTAAAACTCATGTTGGGTGCATGTACATGTGTGTCCAAGATCCCAGGAGGAGCATAGAGGAGAAGGGATTGCTTTGTGGCCATCCCCCTCAAGGGGTGATTGCGCACTTTTCCTCTCACAGTGTCTGTCTCTCTATCCCTCTCCTTCAGAGTGCACATACTCTGAGGCAAAAACCTCTTCGAAGCAAACAAATAAAAACACTCAAAGTAGAACTGCCATGTGATCCAGTGATCCTACTACTGGGCACATATCCAAAGGAAAAGAAATAAGGATGTTATAAAGACATCTACATCACAGTGTTTATTTCAACACTATTCATAATAGGTAAAATATGGAATCAACTTAAGCATCCATCAACAAATGAATGTTAAGCATCCATCAACAAATGAATGGATAAGGAAAACGTGGTATATCATCAACCCATGATGTAGTGGTGAAGGCATCCACATGGTCAATCCCACCCGGCAGCCTGAGAAACATAACAGGTGTGTGTGCATGCAAGTCCTAAGTCCTCCCTTTCAAGGAAAGATGGAGAAAAAGGGATTGCAGTATGAACATCCCCCATGGAGGGTAGGGGTCTTTCTCTCTCTCTGGCAAGCACATACACACCCTCTGGTAAAATTAAAAATAAAAAAATGTAAGAAAGAAAGAAAGAGAACCCTGCAGTGACATTGAAACTCATCGCCTCTTTTAGCTGGGATTGCTTCCAGAAACCAAGAAGTTCAGAAAGCCAAAATGCAATACCAACTCAAATCAGAGGAATGCCCACGGAACAATCAAGTACATAGTGACAAAGTGAGGTGCTAAGTGAAAAAGGTGCTGGGTGTTAAGGAGGGGGATCTGGGCATGCTCCAGGAGTCTCTGGGTGCAAATCATGCCATGTGCAAACCATGTGGAAGGCAAAAGAGGCAAGACTTCAACTCTATACAAGTTATAGTTTGTCATTCAGGGAGAAGGTACCTTCAGAGCATTAGTTCACCCTTCTCCATTCTTTGCACAAAGAATTTTACAACAAACCCGAAAAAGGCACTGGAGAGAGCAAGACTTCTTGCATCCCAACATATGAGGATCAGGTTGGTAAAACGTGGCTTAGAATTCTGGCTTACGATTTCTGTCTTTGTCTTGCATGAGGTAACTTACTCCCAGGTTGTTTATGTTGCTGCTACTACCATACTCTCACAGGTTGCACACCAATAATTTATGCAGTACTCCCTTGCAAGGGACCCACTGCATTCCTCATCTCCTCTATTAATCTAGAGAAGAGGACAAATAATACCAAAGATTTTTAGCACATGGAGATTGAGGACACAGTTAGGAAATAATGATTGAAAGACGGCATTGCCTATCCCCAGCACTGAGCTGGTAATCCAGTACTTAGAGAAAAAAAAAAGAACCTCGACTTCTAACATTTGCCATTTCTGTTGATTAAACACATTGACCATGAAAAATGATCAATTTCAAGCTACCAATGTAACATCACTAAAATGTGGGAAGACATATTAACAGATAGCTCTCCATATAAGCAGTCTTCCTATTTCACTGTTACTTTGGGACAATATTCTGAATTACGACATCTTTTTTACTTCATTTGTCTTTTTTAGTACAATAAAATCCTAGGTCAATGTTTTTCTGTTATTAGTATTCTTAGGCCACCAGAATCAACTGCTAAGTTTGTTAAAACATAGAAGTCTGGGTTCTATCCCAGACTTAGAAGTGTGCCTTGAAATCCATATTTATAAAGGAATTATTTAATTTTATTTATTATTATTATTTTGTCATTCACAAGAGAGAAGTGGGGTGGGGGGGCAGAAGTGAGAAAGCAAGCTGCAAGCTCTGCTGCATGAACAGTGGTCGGCCATGTGGGAGTCCAGTGCTTTAACCACCATGCCACCTGCTGGACCCCAAATCTATCATTTTAACATCTGTCTAGATGATTGTGATACACAATAAAGTTTTCTATTCAAAATCTCAAATGCTCAGTAGCCTTTCACTACCATTAATGTGTTTATAATTGAGAACTGAAACAGCAGAAATTGCTGAAGTTCAATCTTCCCAAAGAATAGATAATGTCAGTTACTACTATGTCTTCGAAATATCAACCTGCATCAAAATTTAATGAAAATATTCAGCTGTCTACATTGTCTCCAATGAAGGATTGGACTATAGTTATATTTCTTGTATTTGTTTACTAAAGTTGACATTAAAAAGCACCACAGACTGGGTGGCCTAAGCAACAGGAATTTATTTACTTACAGTTCTGGCAGCTGGAAGTCTAATATTAAGGTATTGGCAGGGTTGGTTTTATCCTGAGGTCTCTCTCCTTAATAGGTATATGGCCATCTTTTCCATTTATCTTCATGCGATCTTTATTTTGATGTGTGTCTGTGTCCTAATGTCCTCTTCGTATAAGAAAACCAGTCATATTGGGATATAACAACCTTAAGGACATCATTTAACCATAATTGCCTCCTTAAAGGTCCTATCTTCAAATATAGTCACGTTACAAGGAACTGGGTATTAGGAATTCAACATATGAATTTGAGGGGAGTACAATTCAGCCCATAAAAAATCCTAAATAAGCTAAAAGGAAAAATATGTGAGAAATTATACTGAGCCATTAAATGTGACACATAGATTCAAACCTTCATGCATTTAAGCATCTCAGCTAGAATATATCTGGCACCAACAAATGTTAGCATCTCTGTCACACTGAGCCATCAGCTTGCAGAATGTCTCTGGCATGAATCCAAACAGCCCTTTAGATTCCATGGAACAATTCATTCACTTAAAAACATGAGCAGTAATTCATAAACATGTTGTGGATAGCTAAAGGCAAAATTATATTTATTCTTTAGTTGATCAACATTTTGATCTATGATTTCATAGACTTGGGGGCAAAATCTGCCTTTGAAGTACGGTCTCAAACCTGTTATATCGCATACAAGACTATTCATAATAGGTATAAGTTGCACCCCCAAAACATTAAAAACTTGCCAAGGAAGAGATGCTATTGAAAGCACTTCTTAATAATTTTTTCCACATGTCTTTAAAATGCATTGTTTAATGCTAGATGGACCTTCTATTTAAACTGCACCTCTGGTCCAACTCCACAGATTTCAAAATTTTTGTGCCAAGCATATTCCAGATAAGTACCTTGAGTGCTTTACCACTCACTTATTCATTCCCTCATTCAATATTAAACAAGTATGTGTTGGGAAGCTATTGTACACTTTTGTACTAAGAGTTAGAAGATACAAATCGGAGTAATTCATGGTCCTGTTCTCATGAAACTCAGGTTAATATGTGTCACAAATAATGGAACTAGAATGTGCTAACATAGTTATAGGATCAGCATGTTGTAGGGTAGGGAACAGACATTGGTTAGCTTTGCCTGAGGAACATAGGGAGTTTCACAAGAGTGTATTATATTTTAATTATGTCTTATGGATAGTTTAGGAGGTTGCTAACTAGAAAATAGTATGCAAGATACTATATTACTTAGAGAAAATTTAAATGGTTAAGTAAAATAATGGTGAATGATGGAGTCTAAAAAATATAGATTGAATTCACATCATTCAGAACACTGTATACCATCCTAAGGGGTTTGAATTTTATTCTAGAAGCAAAGAAAGGTGTGTGAAGTAACATGATTAGATACATGTTTTAGAAAAATCTCAAAATTGAGTGCCTGATTTTCCTTCACTTCAAATTTATCCCACAGTCTTCCCCATTTTAGTTAATTCCATCTTTCTGGTTACACATCTTCTAGTTCTAGACACCATGGAATTACTTGTATCACTTTTTCACTTATTACCCACACCGTTTCCAGACACATTCCTTGCACTTGCTCTTTCTTCTATCTGTCAAGAAATCCTCAAAGTTATTTGTTAAAATTATATTCACAAACTGAACACTTCCCTTTGCTGCTAGCAAGGCACTGACATGTGTTACTGGATTATTGCAATAACCTAGTAACTTGTGTCTGCTTTCACTTTTGCCCTGGTCCCCACCCAAGTTTTTTCTCCACATAAAATCCCAAGCAATCCTACTAAACTGTTACTCAGACTATATGCTACCCTTCTGCTCAAGTCTAACCATTGACTTCCTATCTCACTCAAAGTAAAAGTCAAAATCCTTACAATGAACTGCAAAGTCCTAAACAATCTGAGGCCTCTTTTTTTTTTTTTTTTTTTTTTTTTTGG
>NW_006159604.1:767396-775206 GCF_000334495.1 Tupaia belangeri chinensis | reverse complement strand
TTTTGGAGAGGCTTTTGCTATAGGGCACGTGCACTCGCCAGACAGGCAGAGAGAGACAGAGAGATAGAAAGCAAGAAATCACCCCCCAGGGAGGATGGCCACGCTGCAATCCCTTCTCCTCCATTCTCCTCTTGGGATCTTGGGCACGCATGAACACGTGCCCTGCGTGAGTTTAAGCCACCGGGTCTGGGACTCGAACCACGGTTGACTACATGGGAGTCCAGCGACATAGCCATTATGCTAACTGCTGGTCCCCAATCTGAGACACTCTTAGTTCTCTGATCTTGTTGATAACTATTCACTCACTCCCACTTTCTCATCCAGATATATTGGCCTCCTTGCTGTTCCTATAATATGCCAGATGCATTCCCACCTTAGAGACTTTGCACTTGCTCTTTCCTGTGCCTGGAATGCTCTTCTACCAGACACTTGCATCAGTTTTTCTCTCACCTACCTCATTCAAAGGACATTTTAGTGACAGGAATCCTAATCATCCTATTTTAATTTTGTTCATAATTCAGTACTGTCATTCTCCTTCCTTCTTTTATTTTGTCATGACAATCATCACCGTATGTATGCTATAATATTTACTTATTTATCTCATGTATTGTTTGTGTCATCCCACTAGAATATGAGCTCTATAAGGACAAGTTCTAAAAATTTGGGAGTATAACAAAATTCTTAGAATTCTTACTTCGTGGAGCAAGAAGAGTTATAATAAATATTTGTAGAAAGTTGATTTAAACTCTAGAAGAGAATATGAATTGAGTAAGTAAGATCAGTGAGAAAAATTTTGGTAATAGTCCAGGATGTTTGCATTATTGATTTATTAAGCTAAACATCTGCCTGATATTCCATATTTTCCAGTTTCTGTGAAAAGTAGGAATATATGATAAATTTATTTAGTGGAATAAAATAATGGTTTGTACCAAATCTTGCCTGTCACTTGCTCTTACTTCCTGCCTTGACGCTTACTTTCCTACCTTTGCTATCACCATTTTCAAATCTAATCACATCCCATTTCAATTCCAGTTGTATTGCTTTTCCATTTTTGTTGCACTTTAACTTTGTTGGTCAGTTCCTTCTTTTGGTTATCCATTTTTGTCAAATGTTGCATGATTTTATCATTAGAAGACAGAAGGCAAGATGATTATACTCTTTGCTGTCAGTGCATGACTGAATAACAGATGTGCAAAGACCAATCAACAAAAGACATTGAAAAAAATGGCATGATTACTCACTGATCATGATGTGCAAGTGTTAGTTACACATTGACTTATGGGATGAAGATCTAGTAGCAAAGTTTTATTTTATGTTATTACTCATACCTTATTACACCATGGTGACTTAAATTTAAACTGTGTCATTTGGGCGCTGGTGTTATTTAAGCTGTGGGTAACCAAAATATAAGAATATCAGACTTGTAAAGCAAGGCTTCTGTGTGTGTGTGTGTGTGTGTGTGTGTGTGTGTGTGTTCCTTAAAGTATTATACACACGTATGGAATACAATGCAATTTCATGTGTTTTCATTTTTAAATTTTTTTTGGAGAGGTTTTGCTACAGGGCACGTGCGCTCGCCAAACAGACAGAGAGAGACAGAGAGACAGAAAGCGAGAAGTCACCCCCCAGGGGGAATGGCCCCTCCTCAATCCCTTCTCCTCCATTCTCCTCTCGGGATCCTGGGCACACACGCACACGCACCTGGTGTGAGTTTCAAGCCACCGGGTCCGGGACACAAACCATGGTCAACTACATGGGAGTCCAGTGACATAGCCATTACACTAACTGCTGGTCCCTGTGTTTTAATTTTTTTAATTTTATTTATTCACTTATTTATTTTAATTTGACCAGAGAGAGACACAAAGAGAGAGAAGGAAAGTGAGAAAGCAAGTCACCCTGTCCAGGATTCAAACTGTGGTCAGCCAAGAGGGAGTGTCCAGCACCTTAACCACCACTCCACCCACTGGTCTCTGGTGTTTTAAATCTTATAGAAACCTCATCATGCTGTATTAAAACCTGTGTTTGCCATTTTTATCTGTATTGCATAATTATATAATATACATGGTTATCTATATTATAAAATTGTATAATATGCATGATTCTGATTGTATTTTGCTGTTCATCTTCCAAAACACCCAACATTCTTTTTTTTAAATAGTTATTTTTATGTAACTTTATTTATTTATTTTAATGTGACCAGGATGGACAGAGTACGAGAGATAGAGAAAAAGAGAGAGAGGGAGGGAAAGTGAGAAAGCAAGCTGCCAGATCCAGGACTTGAATTGTAGTCAACCATGAGGGAGTCCAGCACTCTTTACCACCATGCCACTTGCTGGCCCCCATCCCACATTCTCTGTAAAAAAAAAAAAAAATTGCCAGAGAGCATGTGTGCTTGCCAAAGAGAGAGACAGACAGACAGAGACAGAGAAAGCACTCACCAACAAGGCATAACCATGCCACAATCCCTTCTCTTACATTTCTTCACCCTGTTGGGATTTGGGCACACATACATATGCACATAGCATGATTTTCAAGCTTTCAGGACTGGGATTTGAACTGTGTGGTCAGCTATTTTAGATTTGTCTGACTTAGCCACCATGTCACAGAGTCAACCTACGCCATGTTCTTAATTAGAGAAGTTTTGTATTAAATTCTGGTATCTAATAAGGAATGTATCCCCTCCTTGTTTTCTTAACCCATTGCTGTTACTTATACATTTTAAAATACTCTTATCAAAATCCATGAAAAAAAACCTGTTAGTATTTTGATTCAATTGCCCTGAATATATAAGTTAAATTTTAGAGGAATATGGCATGTTTTCTATACTGACGTTCTTTCTACATGAGCACAATTTATCTTTCAACTCAAATTCTAACATTTGAGATGCTAAAAAAAATTTTTAAACTATTTAATAAAAATTTTTAATTCATGATAATGCACATGAGAAAAAGAGCAAAAGAACAAGAGAGAAGCCTAGACTTCTCCACAGGCCTAGTCATGCAGTAATCCTCTTCTTCCAGTCCTTCAGTCTCCTAGAATCCCGGACATGCATGCATGCACCTGGTGTATTTTCAGGCAGACAGTGTCAGAGACTTAAATCACAGTCAACATGTGGCTTCTGGCTCCACAGTCTGGTATGCTACTGGGCTGTACCTCAGCGGCTGGGCTAATAATATTTCTTTTAGAAATATTACACCATTTGTCTTGGAATTTTTCCAGATACATTGTAGTCTGTAACACTTCTACAAAAATTATCTTATTTTAAATTACATTTTCTAGCTATTTTTACTTTTAAGTCAATTTTATAATGAATATTTTTCAAAGTTGTCATATTTTTCAAATATATTGGCAAATAGCTGTACAATGATAGATTTTATGATTCTTTTAGTAGAATTATTTGTAGTCAAAACACTGTTTGTTGGCATTATTTATAGTGTCTCTCAATTATTTTTGATCAGTATTGCCAGTATTTTGCTTCTTAAGTGTTTTAAAGAATTTAGTTTGATTTGCTTCAGATATATTATAAATTACAGGATAAAATATCATGACTCGTACAGATAGGAGCAGCCCTTTCCAAAGAAAAGAAAAGAAGCAGGAAATGGGAACCAAGTTTTATAAGGATTCTCCTGAAGATAGTAGTAGGATTTGAGATTGAAGTGGTGGACACTAGCCAGAGAATACCATTAATTGCCATGCTAGGCATCTGACATAACCAGAATCATCCTTTCAACACATACATTAGGCTCTGCTCTGAGCCCTAAAGTACAGCAGTGAGCAAAACAGATACCCTGCCCTTGTGACATGCACATCGGCATTCTAATTCCTATTCCCAGCAATGACCCCATAGCATACAGAGATTACTCTCCCTGCCCTCAATGAGTGCATATCAACATTCTAATGCCTATTCCTAGTAAAAACTGCCACAACATATAGAGGCTATACGTACAGTTTCAGATCAGAGTACAGACAAGAACTCACTGTCTGGACATTCTCCTGGCTCACTAGCTATGAGATATGTGATATTGAGCAAGTCACTTAACCTCTGAGTCCCAGTTTTTATCATCTATAAACTGTAGATAACATTGTGCCTACTTCATAAGGTTGTAAGGATTTAATAAATTAATATGTGTTCCTAGCTGCCGAGAGCTGTACCCCCAGCCGGGGTGGGTGCACAGGGAGGCGACGCGGGTGAACAGGAATCAGATTAAGACCTCATGCCCTTAGCATGTTCTTAGCCGGCTACAGCCAGAGTAAACTCCGGACTGCAGCCCTGATGGCCAGAAGTCATGCGTATTTATTATAGAAGGAGTTTTACAGCAGTGGGATGGGTGAGGGGAAGTAAGTGAAACATTTTGCTCTAAAAGGTAAGGCATTCAAAGTTTAGGATCAATAATCATAAAACATGACGTCCGTTTTGTTTAGGTATAAACAGTCATAATTTTTAGAACGAGGAAGTCCATTTTTTGGGTGCATCTTCTTCTTAGATCTTGATTACCAGGGAGGGTCTTCAGATGAGAGGGTCTCCAGGAATTTTCAGTCCCAGACCAGCTTGATTACTTTAGTCCCAGATTGGCTTGAGAATTTTGAGCCTCAGAAGGCAAGATGATTATACTCTTTGCTGTCAGTGCATGACTGAATAACAGATGTGCAAAGACCAATCAACAAAAGACATTGAAAAAAATGGCATGATTACTCACTGATCATGATGTGCAAGTGTTAGTTACACATTGACTTATGGGATGAAGATCTAGTAGCAAAGTTTTATTTTATGTTATTACTCATACCTTATTACACCATGGTGACTTAAATTTAAACTGTGTCATTTGGGCGCTGGTGTTATTTAAGCTGTGGGTAACCAAAATATAAGAATATCAGACTTGTAAAGCAAGGCTTCTGTGTGTGTGTGTGTGTGTGTGTGTGTGTGTGTGTGTTCCTTAAAGTATTATACACACTTATGGAATACAATGCAATTTCATGTGTTTTCATTTTTAAATTTTTTTTGGAGAGGTTTTGCTACAGGGCACGTGCGCTCGCCAAACAGACAGAGAGAGACAGAGAGACAGAAAGCGAGAAGTCACCCCCCAGGGGGAATGGCCACTCCTCAATCCCTTCTCCTCCATTCTCCTCTCGGGATCCTGGGCACACACGCACACGCACCTGGTGTGAGTTTCAAGCCACCGGGTCCGGGACACAAACCATGGTCAACTACATGGGAGTCCAGTGACATAGCCATTACACTAACTGCTGGTCCCTGTGTTTTAATTTTTTTAATTTTATTTATTCACTTATTTATTTTAATTTGACCAGAGAGAGACACAAAGAGAGAGAAGGAAAGTGAGAAAGCAAGTCACCCTGTCCAGGATTCAAACTGTGGTCAGCCAAGAGGGAGTGTCCAGCACCTTAACCACCACTCCACCCACTGGTCTCTGGTGTTTTAAATCTTATAGAAACCTCATCATGCTGTATTAAAACCTGTGTTTGCCATTTTTATCTGTATTGCATAATTATATAATATACATGGTTATCTATATTATAAAATTGTATAATATGCATGATTCTGATTGTATTTTGCTGTTCATCTTCCAAAACACCCCACATTCTTTTTTTTAAATAGTTATTTTTATGTAACTTTATTTATTTATTTTAATGTGACCAGGATGGACAGAGTACGAGAGATAGAGAAAAAGAGAGAGAGGGAGGGAAAGTGAGAAAGCAAGCTGCCAGATCCAGGACTTGAATTGTAGTCAACCATGAGGGAGTCCAGCACTCTTTACCACCATGCCACTTGCTGGCCCCCATCCCACATTCTCTGTAAAAAAAAAAAAAAATTGCCAGAGAGCATGTGTGCTTGCCAAAGAGAGAGACAGACAGACAGAGACAGAGAAAGCACTCACAAACAAGGCATACTTACATTTCTTCACCCTGTTGGGATTTGGGCACACATACATATGCACATAGCATGATTTTCAAGCTTTCAGGACTGGGATTTGAACTGTGTGGTCAGCTATTTTAGATTTGTCTGACTTAGCCACCATGTCACAGAGTCAACCTACGCCATGTTCTTAATTAGAGAAGTTTTGTATTAAATTCTGGTATCTAATAAGGAATGTATCCCCTCCTTGTTTTCTTAACCCATTGCTGTTACTTATACATTTTAAAATACTCTTATCAAAATCCATGAAAAAAAACCTGTTAGTATTTTGATTCAATTGCCCTGAATATATAAGTTAAATTTTAGAGGAATATGGCATGTTTTCTATACTGACGTTCTTTCTACATGAGCACAATTTATCTTTCAACTCAAATTCTAACATTTGAGATGGTAAAAAAAATTTTTAAACTATTTAATAAAAATTTTTAATTCATGATAATGCACATGAGAAAAAGAGCAAAAGAACAAGAGAGAAGCCTAGACTTCTCCACAGGCCTAGTCATGCAGTAATCCTCTTCTTCCAGTCCTTCAGTCTCCTAGAATCCCGGACATGCATGCATGCACCTGGTGTATTTTCAGGCAGACAGTGTCAGAGACTTAAATCACAGTCAACATGTGGCTTCTGGCTCCACAGTCTGGTATGCTACTGGGCTGTACCTCAGCGGCTGGGCTAATAATATTTCTTTTAGAAATATTACACCATTTGTCTTGGAATTTTTCCAGATACATTGTAGTCTGTAACACTTCTACAAAAATTATCTTATTTTAAATTACATTTTCTAGCTATTTTTACTTTTAAGTCAATTTTATAATGAATATTTTTCAAAGTTGTCATATTTTTCAAATATATTGGCAAATAGCTGTACAATGATAGATTTTATGATTCTTTTAGTAGAATTATTTGTAGTCAAAACACTGTTTGTTGGCATTATTTATAGTGTCTCTCAATTATTTTTGATCAGTATTGCCAGTATTTTGCTTCTTAAGTGTTTTAAAGAATTTAGTTTGATTTGCTTCAGATATTGTATAAATTACAGGATAAAATATCATGACTCGTACAGATAGGAGCAGCCCTTTCCAAAGAAAAGAAAAGAAGCAGGAAATGGGAACCAAGTTTTATAAGGATTCTCCTGAAGATAGTAGTAGGATTTGAGATTGAAGTGGTGGACACTAGCCAGAGAATACCATTAATTGCCATGCTAGGCATCTGACATAACCAGAATCATCCTTTCAACACATACATTAGGCTCTGCTCTGAGCCCTAAAGTACAGCAGTGAGCAAAACAGATACCCTGCCCTTGTGACATGCACATCGGCATTCTAATTCCTATTCCCAGCAATGACCCCATAGCATACAGAGATTACTCTCCCTGCCCTCAATGAGTGCATATCAACATTCTAATGCCTATTCCTAGTAAAAACTGCCACAACATATAGAGGCTATACGTACAGTTTCAGATCAGAGTACAGACAAGAACTCACTGTCTGGACATTCTCCTGGCTCACTAGCTATGAGATATGTGATATTGAGCAAGTCACTTAACCTCTGAGTCCCAGTTTTTATCATCTATAAACTGTAGATAACATTGTGCCTACTTCATAAGGTTGTAAGGATTTAATAAATTAATATGTGTTCCTAGCTGCCGAGAGCTGTACCCCCAGCCGGGGTGGGTGCACAGGGAGGCGACGCGGGTGAACAGGAATCAGATTAAGACCTCATGCCCTTAGCATGTTCTTAGCCGGCTACAGCCAGAGTAAACTCCGGACTGCAGCCCTGATGGCCAGAAGTCATGCGTATTTATTATAGAAGGAGTTTTACAGCAGTGGGATGGGTGAGGGGAAGTAAGTGAAACATTTTGCTCTAAAAGGTAAGGCATT
>NW_006159604.1:765041-766911 GCF_000334495.1 Tupaia belangeri chinensis | reverse complement strand
TACCCCCTTTCCCCAGCCACTGCCATACGCAGCTGCTGCCTTAGCGGATCCGCATTTTTTTAGGATTATTGTAAAAGTTATAGTAAGGCTGGGGATGCCTTTATGGGGTACCGGGGTATGGCAATAAGGCCCATGGCAGAGAAACTGAGTGCAGGCCAGTACAGTAACACAATGGAAGTGAGGTCCAGAACTCATAAAACTGTTGACCTTGCAAACAGTTCTCCTCAGCCGAGTCCTTGCTCTAGGCGTGAGGGGCAGTTCCTTCATACTCAGCTTGTGTTAACAGCATGGTCCCAGCACCTAGCATATAGCAAATACCTATATATAGATAGAGAGACTTCTAACTTAACTGAAAAAATTATTGAAGTATACATTTGTACTTTGCTTAATTTTTAAATGTCTTTCTATGTGTGATATCTTACTACTAACATTAGCTAATATATATTTAGGACATTTATATCATATAATTTAGGAAAAGGCAATCATTAACAGTAGTGGATATACATTCACATATTTAAATCTCTTCTTGATAATTTCAAACATTTTGACTGGCTTATAAAAATTGATTAGATCCTTGGGAACCAGCAGTTAGCGTTATGGCTATGTTGCTGGACTCCCACGTAGTCGACCGCGGTTCGCGTCCCGGACCCGGTGGCTTAAAACTCACACCGAGCGTGTGTGCATGCAGTGCCCAAGATCCCGAGAGGAGAATGGAGGAGAAGGGATTGCAGCGTGACCATCCCCTCTGGGGGGTGATTTCTCTCTTTCTGTCTCTGTGTCTCTCTGTCTGTCTGACGAGCACACATGCCCTATAGTGAAAACCTCTCAAAAAAATTGATTAGATAATTGTTATTTTTTACCACATATTTGACTGTTGAAAAAGTTCTATTAGCAATAGGAAAATTGTCAGTTTCCTTTTTGCATTTATGTTTGGATTATTAATATTATCTTCAGCCTGAAGTTTTATTTTTGTCATAATACATTAACTGCTTGACTCTGAAGAGAAACAAATAAGAGTATCACTGTCAACCCCCTGTACTCTAAAGAAGGACAAAGCACATTCCAGGCCAAGGAATCATCTGCCCAGGCCTTAGATTGGAAAAGTACACAGTGTGTTCAATGAGATAAGCAGAAGTCAATGTGTAGAGTTAAAAAATAAAATATTTTAAGGAAAGGTATTAGGAAAATATCTTTTATAGCAATTGGGCTTTTTTTATTCTCAGAGATCTCACATTAGTGTTTGGAATAAAGCAGAGAGAGGACATCTACAGTTTTATAAATCATGCCCTTAATAATTCCACATGTATTCCATTCCTTTGGTAAAATTTGGGCAAGTAACTTATAAAACTTGTAAAACAAAATAGAACATTCTTCCTTTATCTTTGATATAGAGGTTAAGATATTAAGGTGACTATATTAATGCCCAATCTGGAGAATAGAATAGGGAAAATAGTAAGGTGAATTTTCCTGCAGTGATCACTATATCATAAGGGACCCAAAATAATGCACCAGATATTTAAACATTCTCTTTTCAAAACTTTTCTAAAAAATGACATCTGCAAAAAAGGATTTTAGTGTGAGTAATCTCTTGGCAGTATTTAATATAGATTGAAGTTCCAGAAATAGAAAGCATGAACATTGAGTAGAATATAGATATAATCAACCAAGAATAAGATAATGAAGTTTGTCTCGGGCTGGAGGCACTTAGACTGCTAAGGAAAGAGCAAAGAATTACAGGTTCTGATTCCTAACATGACGGTAAACTGCCATCAGTTACTGGTTTCCTACCATGAGCAAAACATAGAAATTCACACACACACACACACACACACACACACACGCACACGCACACGCACACACAAACACACCC
>NW_006159604.1:757890-765013 GCF_000334495.1 Tupaia belangeri chinensis | reverse complement strand
CACGAAGGGGGCCTGTTGGATCTGTTAAATTAATACAACCTGTAAGAATTCTGTAAAATGATAGAGGTTGACTGTATTGGACTGTGGGGCAAAGAGAAGTATCCCATAATAGTTGAGACTAAAACCATGAATAGAAGGGAGGATAAGTGAGGGGCGATTTTGTTTGGTTTTATTTTTTTAGTGCCTTTTTTTCTTCCCCTCCCTTATTTCCCTAGGAAGACATCTACCTTACCTGTCATCGTTGAAAGGAAGAAAATCAGCCCACAGTGTGGGAGGATATATAGTAGACTAAAAATCTTAACAAATTCTGTTCATAAAAAGTAACAATTAAACTGGACAAAATAATTGATAATAAAATAATAAATAATAAAACTAGAGAAATAAAAATTTGAGAATTCTGAAATATTTTTTAACTAGAAAAAAAACATGAAACAATTGAGAAATATTTATTTACAAAAATCTATCAAATCTTGGGTAAGAACTTGGGAATATGTGGCATTCTTTCCTGGGGCTGCTCCTACTAACAGCTCCGACCCCCTGTCCCCATGTTCTGCTCAGTTTGCTTAGTAGTTTTATCAGAACTCTTTTTTGAGAGTAAAGTTGCTGGATTACATGATCTACCTTCACTTCTTATTAGAAACAATGAATGACAGAGGCAGTGTGATGGCATACTCAAAGAGCTAAAGTAATAAAACTGTCATCCAAAAAATATTACACAGCAATATATAAAAAGCATAATATATTCTGACCAAGAGGAGCTAATCAAACAAATGCAGGGTTGAATTAACATTCAGACATAAGCAAAGAAAAGAACAACCATATGATCAGCTCAAAAGATAGATTTAAAATGTTGGACAAAATACAGTATCACATGCAGAGTAAAACTTTCAGCAAAGTAGGCAGGAAAGTCCTCAAGCTTATGAAGGACCTACATAAAAAAAAAAAATCATCCTGCTTAATGGTAAAATATAAATTATTTCCCCCTAACATTAGGAACAACACAGGCTATCTTCTCTTACCACATTTATTTAACTTTGTACTGGAGATTTTATCCTGTGCAATCGAGCAAGAAAAGGAATTAAGTTATTCAGTTAAAAAGGAAAGTAAAACTTTCCTAATTTACAGATGACATAGTCACTTACGTAGCAAATCACATGGAATTTACAGAAATGCTATTACAACTAATAATGGAGTTTTACAAGGTTGAAGGATAAAAGGTCAAACAAAAAATCATTTGTTTTTCTATACACCAACAAAGAAAAATTTGCTTATAAATTTAAGGTATACAACTTATGATTGTATAAAAAGCTAAATATTACTGATGAGCCTGCCAAAAAATATGAAATAGAAAGAGTGGAAAACATTGCTGAGATAAATTTAAAAATGCCTAAACCCTGCTTATAGCTTGAAAATTTCAAAATTGTTAAGATGCAAATTTTCTCCAAATTGATTGATAGAGTCATCATAGCCCCAGTAAAAATCCCAGTGTGAATTTTTATATAATTTCACAAATGTATTCTGAAGTGCACAGAAAAATGTGAAGGAGCTATAATAGTCATAATTAAGTGCGAAAAAGAACAAAGTTTAAGGACTAATATTACCTTATTTTTAGACTTATTGTAAAATTATGCTAACTATGGTATTTAACTAAAAATTGAAAAGGAATCAATGTAACAATCTAAAGAGATAGAATTAGATGTATGAAGTTAATTTTTTATTAAAATGCAAAGAAAGTTCAATGGAAATACTTTTTTTTAAATAAATGTATCTGAAATGACTGGATAGTTATATTGAAAAATAAACATCGAGTTAAAAATCACATTATATACAAAAGTTAACATAATACAAGATTATTTTAGTGAAAAAAAGTTATTGAAATCCACCCATAGTTAATTCTTAATACGCATTTTCCGTGAACTTTTTGAAGAATCCTCTTGTTTTAATTAATTTTAGAGAATGAACAACCTAAAAGCAGTGCATATTGGGAGAAAGAAAAGAATGTATGTGAAAATCAAGGATAACAGAATGAAAGGTAGAAAGAAAGCATACATGAAATAAAATGAAAGAGGAGTCTAACGATGATAGCATGCTAAGGACTTAAGTGTATGATTGATTTAACATTCTGCATTTGATATGCAAAATCCAAAGCAAAAGCAAACAAACAAATGAAATAGTAAATATAAGAAATGATAATTTTTATAAAGAATCGACCGAAATTGACCTTCCCCTATGCCTAAAATTTCAAATTGTCTAAGATGACAAAAGATTTAAGCCTGAGCTTCAGAACAGATGATTTAGTCGCTTTCTTATTTTATTTTATGTATTTGATCACTATACGTCTCTTAGCTTGAAAACTGAATTTACTCCACATGAATACACTTTACACCAGTCCAGTTGAGTATACTATACTCATTATCATCAACAGATAATAATCCATTTCTGTGTCTTATAAATGTCTTGTCTATTTTTCTCCTTTCTTTCCTCACACTTTCTCCCTTCTCCCATCCTCTTCCCACATTGTCTCCAGCATCTGTAACCATTTCCAATGCTTCTATATCCTCTAATCTTTCAGTTTCTGCTATACAATGCAGACAGTCAGTATATATTAAGTGGAGACACAATGACTCTCTTTCATAGCTTGGCTTGCTTCACTCAGCAGCAAATCTTCCATATTCATCTACTTCCTGTTAAAAGCCAGGGTTTTTTATGGCTGAATAGTATTCAATTGAGTATATGTGCCACAGTTTTTCAACCTAGTCATTAGTTTGGGGGCACTTAAGTTGGTTCCATGTTTTAGCAATTGTGAATAATGCTACAAGAAACATGGATGTGCAAGTGTCTTCCTGATTGTTTTCCTATTCTTTGGGTAAGCACCTTTTCAACTGAGCATTCTCCTGTCCTTTGGGAAGATACCCAGGAATGGAATTACTGGATCTTATTCTATTTGTAGATGTTTGAAGAACCTCCATATTGTTTTCCACAGTAACAGGACCAATTTGCATTCCCATCAAGAGCGTAGGAGAGTTACCCTTTCAACACAGCTCTGACAGCATTTACCATTTTTTGTTTTTTAAATCTGGGCCATTCTGTCTGGGGTTAGGTGATATTTCAATCCAATTATGATGAAGGGTGTTGAGCATTTTTTTTCATATGCTTTTTGGGTATCCATATGTCTTCTTAGAGAGTTTCTTGTTCAGCTCATTTGCCCACCTTTTAATTGGGCTGAACATTTTATTTTTCAGGTAAGCCATTTGAGTTCCCTATGTATTCTGGTTATCAATTCCTTATCTGAGGCATAGTTTACAAATATATTCTCCCATTCTGAGGGGTTTTGATTTACATTAAGTATTGTTTCTCTTTTTTTTTTGGAGGGGGAGAGTTTTGTTTTGTTTTGTTTTGTTTTTGCTATAGGGAGTATGTGCTCACCAGAAAGACAGAGTGAGAAAAAGAGAAAAAAAGTGAAAATATCACCCTCCAGGGGGATGGCCACGCTGCAATCCCTTCTCCTCCATTCTCCTCTCGGGATCTTGGGCATGCACCCACATGTACCCGGCATGAGTTTAAAGCACCGGGTCCAGGACTCGAACTGCAGTTGGCTACATGGGAGTTCAGGCCATTATGCCAACTGCTGGTCTCAGTACTGTGTTTTTGCTGCACAGAAATTTCTTAATCTGATGTAATCCCACTTGTCTATTTTTAGGATTATTGTCTGCGCTTTGGGAGTCTTATTTAAGAAGTCATTGCCTACTCCAATGTCTCTCAGGGTTTACCCAGAGTTTTTCACCAGTAGTTTTATAATTTGAGGTTTTAGGTTTAGATCTTTGATCCACTTTCAGTTTATTTTTGTTAATGGTGAGAGATCGGGGTCCAGATACACTTTTTTCCAGGTGGGTACACAGCTTTTCCAGCACCATTTGCTAAAGAAGTTTTTCTTTTTCCACTGGGTTGACTGGTACCCTTTGTCAAAAATCAGTAGGCTATATGTTTTGGGGTTTACTTCTGGGATTTATATTTTGTCTCATTAGTCCACATATCTGTTTTTGTGTCAATATCATGCTATTTTGATTATCACAGCTTTTGGGGTCAAGGAGTGGGATGCGTCCTACTCCTCTCTTCTTGTACAGAATTGCTTTGGCACTACGAAGTGTTTTATGATTCCAGACAAATTCTATGATTGTCTTTTCTAGATGTGTGAAGAATGTCTCTGGTAATTTGATTGGGATTCCATTATATATGCAGATTAATTTAGGTAGAATTGTCATTTTGATTATATTGATTCTTCCAATCCAGGAATATGGGACATCCTTTTACTTTTTGATGTCCTTTTAAATGTCTTTTTTAAGATTGTTTTAGTTTATCATATAGAGGTCTTTGACTTCTTTGGTTAGATTTATTCTTAGGTATTTTACACTTTTTGTAGTTATGGTAAATGGGATTACTTTCTTCAGTTCTACCTCAGTCTGCTTGTTGTTGGTAAATAGAAATGCTATAGGTTTTTGTATGCTGATTTTGTGTCCTGCCACTTTACTGTATTTTTTTTTTCCTTTCAGGAGTATTTTTGTGGATATCTTTGGGTCTTCTGTGTATACACTAATGTCATCTGCAAATAGACATAATTTCACCTCTCCTTTCCCTATTTGAATACCTTTTATTTTATTCTCTTTTCTGATTGCATTGGCTAGGACTTCCAGCACTATATTCAGAAGGTGTGTTGAAAGTAGGCAGCCTTGTCTTGTATCAGCTTTTAGTAGAAAAGCTTTCGACTTTCCTCTTATTCAGTATGATGTTAAAATTTGGGGTATGTTACAATGCTTGTATTGTATAACAGGAATTCACCTAAGATTAATTTCTATCTCTAAGTGAGGGAATCACTTTTATCACTCTCTTTGCCACTGATGATGACATAAATTGACTAAATGGAATTTCCTCAAAGCAAGAAACAATATTATTAGTAGTATTATTTTGCTTCTCAAGAGCCTAACATGGTGGGTGGCATATATAAAGCATTCAGGGACTGTTTATTGAATAAAACATAAGTTTCCAAGTCATTTGTTGTGCTCATTTTCTGTTGGAATGACATTAAAAATAGCTGAAAATTATATCTGCATAGAACAATGTCAATGGTTGATCTATATTCACACAACACTAACAGTCTTGTTGTAAAGATGGGAAATGCAAAGAAACTGCTACATATACTGAGGTTTCGTTGTTTCAATGTGACTCATCTAAACTAAATGATGATTCTAATCAAAGCCAAGATTTTCTGAATATTGATGGCAGTTGAGGTTGTGTCAGATCATTTTGTACTTAACAATTCCAACACGACAAAGTTAAAGAATTACTTTTCAAAGTCCCTGCCTATTTCCTTTCCTAAAATATGAGAATAATTGATAGTAAATAAAAAAAATAGTGACCAAAAGTAGGAAAAAACTTTTCCCGACCTTGTAGTGGGCTTCAGTGCTTTGCAAATTGAGGGGCTGCATGCTGACCTGCTTTTAGAAGCTCTAAACTAGAAACAAACCACTATAGAGAGATGAAAATTTTTATTCCATTTACATAATTGTGAGATTCTATCTGTGACCTTTATGTACAGAAAACACTATCACTACTGTCTGTTAATTACCATAGAACTCTTATTACACAGGGCAAGAGAATAAAATTTTAGACAACTAATGCTATTAAAGTGATATGCATTTATTTAAAGCTTTAGTGCTTTTTAATAAGCTATCATATCTATGATACCCTTTTTTTTTCACAACAAACCTATTAAAAATAAAATAGTCATTATTATGCCTGCTAATCAAATAGGCAAACAAGTAACTGGGAAGTTAAATGGCTTTCTCCAAGTCATGAAACAAATTAATGACAGTGTTCAGGCTGGAATCTGGATTTCCAGATGCAATTCTCTACCTATACAGTCTCATTTAACCATATTTTCTCCCTAAATGTTGAATATGAAGGAAAAGTTAAAATAGAATTATTCCTGTATGATTGTTACAGCTTCTGGCTTTAAGCTTTCAAATTGCTTAAATACGGATACATTTTCCATCTCATTTTTTAATTTTTTTTCCTAAATATGTTGCCTACTGTTGGAACTCTATCTGTTCTGATCACCTTAATAATGTTCATGTTTCTATCAAGTCATATTTGAAGGCTTATCTGTTTCTGAATATCTAATTTAATCTTCTGAGAAGCCCTAGAAGGGAGTTTCTCTTATTATCATCATTTTACATTTGGAGAAACAGGCATAGGAAAAATGAAAGAACTTTTCCAATGCACTTGGTGGATTTAAAAATACAGATAAAATACAACCCATCTGGCTCCAGAACCTACATGATTAGTTATGACATTATTAGGTAAGAAAACACATTATAAAGACTTTGCAATTAAAACATCTTTCTGTTACTACAGTTGTGAAGTTTGTCAATAAAAGAAAAAATAAGTCATAAACAGACACATAGTTATCAGAATACATGGAAATTGAATATATGTCCTTTCAAATAAGAATGCTTTATTTATTTCCTAGGACACAGTACTGAAAAAATTAAATTCCACATAAAGTCTCAAATATTTAAAAATCCATGAATAAATTAAAAGATTTATGGTAGTACATTTATAGCCTTCAATGAGAGAAAGCATTCTTAAGATTCAAAAGTTAAGAGCCATAAAAAACAGTGGGACCAACAGTTGTAGTAATGGCTAAGCTGCTGGACTCCCATGTAGTCAACCGTGTTTCGAATACTGGACCCAGTGGCTTCAACTCACACCAGGCACATTGCGTGCATGCCCAAGATCCCGAGAGGAGAATGGAGAAGGGACTGAGGCGTGTTCATCCCCACTGGGGGGTGATTTCTCGCTTTCTGTCTCTGTCTCTGTCTGTCTTTCTGGTGACTGCACATGCCCTATAGCAGAAACCTCTCCAAAAAAGAAAAAGATTAGTTAATTCAACTACATTAAAATTCCGAGAAAAAAAAAAAAGCCTCTCCTCTATCTCCCAACAATTCAAACAATTAATTCTCTACCTTGGTTCCAAAGCATTTTTTGTTTTTGCTATAGGGCACATGCACTCACCAGAGAGAGAGAGGGAAAACAAATGAAAAATCACCACCCCACCACCCCCAGG
>NW_006159604.1:749718-757783 GCF_000334495.1 Tupaia belangeri chinensis | reverse complement strand
TGCATATAGGATCCAGCTTCTATATCCACCATGCCACTGACTGGCCTCAAGGTACTCAGTTTTCTTTTTAAAGAATTATTTCATTTTCACTTATTATTACTATTTTAATTTTACCAGAGAGATATGAGAGAGAGCATAAGCAAAAAGCAAGATCCAGGACTCGAACCATGTTCAGCAATGTTGGAGTGTAGCGCACCTTTACTGCCATGCCACCTGACGGCCCCCAAAGTACTGAAGCTTAAATACACATTATTCATTACTTCTCTTGCTTCAAATTGATGAATTACCTTCTGTTGCATTAAACAAAAACCAATCATAGTTTTCAAGGTCCTATGAGATCTCTAGCCTGTCTACTTTTTCAGTCTCAGTAGGGATTACTTTCTTCAGTTCTACCTCAGTCTGCTTGTTGTTGGTAAATAGAAATGCTATAGGTTTTTGTATGCTGATTTTGTGTCCTGCCACTTTACTGTATTTTTTTATTCCTTTCAGGAGTATTTTTGTGGATATCTTTGGGTCTTCTGTGTATACACTAATGTCATCTGCAAATAGACATAATTTCACCTCTCCTTTCCCTATTTGAATACCTTTTATTTTATTCTCTTTTCTGATTGCATTGGCTAGGACTTCCAGCACTATATTCAGAAGGTGTGTTGAAAGTAGGCAGCCTTGTCTTGTATCAGCTTTTAGTAGAAAAGCTTTCGACTTTCCCCCTATTCAGTATGATGTTAAAATTTGGGGTATGTTACAATGCTTGTATTGTATAACAGGAATTCACCTAAGATTAATTTCTATCTCTAAGTGAGGGAATCACTTTTATCACTCTCTTTGCCACTGATGATGACATAAATTGACTAAATGGAATTTCCTCAAAGCAAGAAACAATATTATTAGTAGTATTATTTTGCTTCTCAAGAGCCTAACATGGTGGGTGGCATATATAAAGCATTCAGGGACTGTTTATTGAATAAAACATAAGTTTCCAAGTCATTTGTTGTGCTCATTTTCTGTTGGAATGACATTAAAAATAGCTGAAAATTATATCTGCATAGAACAATGTCAATGGTTGATCTATATTCACACAACACTAACAGTCTTGTTGTAAAGATGGGAAATGCAAAGAAACTGCTACATATACTGAGGTTTCGTTGTTTCAATGTGACTCATCTAAACTAAATGATGATTCTAATCAAAGCCAAGATTTTCTGAATATTGATGGCAGTTGAGGTTGTGTCAGATCATTTTGTACTTAACAATTCCAACACGACAAAGTTAAAGAATTACTTTTCAAAGTCCCTGCCTATTTCCTTTCCTAAAATATGAGAATAATTGATAGTAAATAAAAAAAATAGTGACCAAAAGTAGCAATAAACTTTTCCCGACCTTGTAGTGGGCTTCAGTGCTTTGCAAATTGAGGGGCTGCATGCTGACCTGCTTTTAGAAGCTCTAAACTAGAAACAAACCACTATAGAGAGATGAAAATTTTTATTCCATTTACATAATTGTGAGATTCTATCTGTGACCTTTATGTACAGAAAACACTATCACTACTGTCTGTTAATTACCATAGAACTCTTATTACACAGGGCAAGAGAATAAAATTTTTGACAACTAATGCTATTAAAGTGATATGCATTTATTTAAAGCTTTAGTGCTTTTTAATAAGCTATCATATCTATGATACCCTTTTTTTTTCACAACAAACCTATTAAAAATAAAATAGTCATTATTATGCCTGCTAATCAAATAGGCAAACAAGTAACTGGGAAGTTAAATGGCTTTCTCCAAGTCATGAAACAAATTAATGACAGTGTTCAGGCTGGAATCTGGATTTCCAGATGCAATTCTCTACCTATACAGTCTCATTTAACCATATTTTCTCCCTAAATGTTGAATATGAAGGAAAAGTTAAAATAGAATTATTCCTGTATGATTGTTACAGCTTCTGGCTTTAAGCTTTCAAATTGCTTAAATACGGATACATTTTCCATCTCATTTTTTAATTTTTTTTCCTAAATATGTTGCCTACTGTTGGAACTCTATCTGTTCTGATCACCTTAATAATGTTCATGTTTCTATCAAGTCATATTTGAAGGCTTATCTGTTTCTGAATATCTAATTTAATCTTCTGAGAAGCCCTAGAAGGGAGTTTCTCTTATTATCATCATTTTACATTTGGAGAAACAGGCATAGGAAAAATGAAAGAACTTTTCCAATGCACTTGGTGGATTTAAAAATACAGATAAAATACAACCCATCTGGCTCCAGAACCTACATGATTAGTTATGACATTATTAGGTAAGAAAACACATTATAAAGACTTTGCAATTAAAACATCTTTCTGTTACTACAGTTGTGAAGTTTGTCAATAAAAGAAAAAATAAGTCATAAACAGACACATAGTTATCAGAATACATGGAAATTGAATATATGTCCTTTCAAATAAGAATGCTTTATTTATTTCCTAGGACACAGTACTGAAAAAATTAAATTCCACATAAAGTCTCAAATATTTAAAAATCCATGAATAAATTAAAAGATTTATGGTAGTACATTTATAGCCTTCAATGAGAGAAAGCATTCTTAAGATTCAAAAGTTAAGAGCCATAAAAAACAGTGGGACCAACAGTTGTAGTAATGGCTAAGCTGCTGGACTCCCATGTAGTCAACCGTGTTTCGAATACTGGACCCAGTGGCTTCAACTCACACCAGGCACATTGCGTGCATGCCCAAGATCCCGAGAGGAGAATGGAGAAGGGACTGAGGCGTGTTCATCCCCACTGGGGGGTGATTTCTCGCTTTCTGTCTCTGTCTCTGTCTGTCTTTCTGGTGACTGCACATGCCCTATAGCAGAAACCTCTCCAAAAAAGAAAAAGATTAGTTAATTCAACTACATTAAAATTCCGAGAAAAAAAAAAAAGCCTCTCCTCTATCTCCCAACAATTCAAACAATTAATTCTCTACCTTGGTTCCAAAGCATTTTTTGTTTTTGCTATAGGGCACATGCACTCACCAGAGAGAGAGAGGGAAAACAAATGAAAAATCACTCGTGCCTCACAGGGCTGACGGCCATGCTGCAATCCCTTCTCTTCCACTCTTCTTTTGGGATTTTGGGCATGTATGCATGTATGCCCAGTCTATTTTTCAAGCTGCCCTTCAGGATTCACACAATTGGTCATATAGGATCCAGCTTCTATATCCACCATGCCACTGACTGGCCTCAAGGTACTCAGTTTTCTTTTTAAAGAATTATTTCATTTTCACTTATTATTACTATTTTAATTTTACCAGAGAGATATGAGAGAGAGCATAAGCAAAAAGCAAGATCCAGGACTCGAACCATGTTCAGCAATGTTGGAGTGTAGCGCACCTTTACTGCCATGCCACCTGACGGCCCCCAAAGTACTGAAGCTTAAATACACATTATTCATTACTTCTCTTGCTTCAAATTGATGAATTACCTTCTGTTGCATTAAACAAAAACCAATCATAGTTTTCAAGGTCCTATGAGATCTCTAGCCTGTCTACTTTTTCAATCTCAGTAAATACCACCAGTATCCTTGAAGACTACACTTCAAATACACTTTCTCTTTGTAGAACAAGCCGTTTGTCTCCTTTTCTGCATCTTTGCATTTTCTGTTTCCTTTTCCTGGAATAATATTTCTTTTTCTTGTTATTTGGTCTTGGGTTAAAATGTCATTCCCAAAACAATGTCTTATTTGAAGATTTTATTATAATGTTGAATCCCACCACTGAAATTTATACTATATTATAACATTATTGCTACTTGGTATAAAGCTAATTATTTATTTGTTTATTACTTATCTTCCTTATAAGAATATGTTTTATCATGAACAAAATATCTCAGTCCAATTTTCATCAGTCTACCTAGTGTCTAGGATAATTCTTGGATTATAAAAATTCATTTTTTTCAGTGAATATACTGTTGATGAGAATGAAAGTTGATATATCCTCTTTAAAGAAAAAAATAACATTAGAAATGCACATATTCTGGCACCAGTGGATGGTGTAATGGCTGCATCTCTGGACTCCCATGTAGTCGAGCACTCTTCGAGTCCTAGACCCAGTGGCTTGAACTCATACCAAGCGCGTGTGTGTGCATACCCAAGATCCTGAAAGGAGAATGGAGGAGAAGGGATTGTGGTGTGGCCATCCTCCCTGGGGATGATTTCTCACTTTCTGTCTCTCTGTCTCTCTCTGTCTTTCTGGCGAGCGCACGTATCCTGTAGCAAAAACCTCTCCAAGAGAGAAAATAAGAAATGTATATATTCTATGACGTAAGGATTGTACTTCTCAGTTTTTATCCAAGACACACATCAGTATAAGAAGATATATACAAGGATGCTCATTGGATCATTGCTTATAATAATGAAATATTTTGGGAAATTTTCAATGTTTCTTAAAGAATTACTGAACACACTATGATGTATGTCGAAAAAAACTATCTCAGCTATAGCCATTTTACTCAAAACCTAATCAACAGAAAAGTGGTCCAGAACTGAAGAAAGTTCTGCCTTCTTCCTGAAAATATACTTTCTAAAAGTCACATGCAATATTTTCATTGTCTCTCCTTGGCCAGAAATTAATTATATGATAATACCTGACAGTAAAAGAGAATGAGATATTGAGTTCTTATTCAGATGTCTTGGTCATATGCCAAGCTAATGACCAAAGTTCATATTACTAAAAGAAAAAAGGATGGTATATTTTGGAGGATATTTGGTCACCTGTGTCACAGAACTACTTCAACATGGTCCTATGCAGTGTGATGTCTTACACAACATGAGGCATCACGATTCTAAAAAGTAAGTGGTATGGTATACCCAAGACAACTTTTTTCTTTGAAGAGCAATGTTGGAAAATAAGTGCAGATTTCACTAAATAACCATCTATGGTAAGACATGGCTTGGTAGGTACATAACCACACAGTATCATAATCTCAGAAGGGCTTCCTACTTTGTCTCATATTCTGATGTCACCATCTTTAAATTCTTAACATTTAGCAATAATACCACCTTTCCATTTATTTGCTAGGCCCCACAAATTATAGAGTTGGTCTTGTCTGTGACACATTTTTTTTTTCTTTTGGAGTTTAGCCACTATGGATCAGATTCAGGGCTCAAATTTCCTTTAATTGTTCACTTCATTTGAATTATAGAAATATCTTCGGTATATAAAAGATATGTGTCAAGGACCAAATATATTGAATCTTGAAATAAAGAGACCTCAAATGACAGCATGAATTTAATAAGTAAAAGAATAGGAACCCTGAGGGAATCTTGTAGGAGAGCAAAGAGCAAATGTGCAATGCCAGTAAAGTGAAAACAAATACATGACAGTGCTTAATGGACTTCCACCAAAACATCTTCCCTAAGAATAAAGCTGAAATTGCCTGTCTTGAAGCAGGACAATTTCTCAAATGTAGAACCAGAACTCTTCCCAGCTAGAAAATGAGTTTCCAAGTTTTCTGGCAAAAGGCACTTTGTTAACATTTCTTTTTGCCAGACTGACTACCCTGTTTTTTTGCTTGCTTCTCCTTCACTGTGATGGTCTTGTCATCAGGTTCTCTCTTCCTTGCTGCATTTTATTGAAAAGAAACTACAGAAAAGAGTTATCTTTTGCACCTAAAACTTTCAATTTGTTCAATGGTTTTGTACCATACGTGATTGAGTAGACTTAATCCTCCCTCCTTACTGTCCATCATGAAATTTTATTATTATTAAGAGGTTTTTACCTTAGGGCACATGCACTTGTAGGAGAGAGAGACAGAGACAGTGAAAGGGAAAGTAAGCAATCCCTTGTCCTCCTTTCTCCTCCCAGGGATCTTGGACATGCATGCACATGAAGATGCACCTGGCCCATCAAACACTTTCTATCAGTAATTTTGTTTCTTTCAGGAACCATGTTACTTTTTATGAATCATGCTTGGGATTTAATCCAAAGTCAACATTAGAGTATTGAAAATAAAGAACTTTACCTGCGTGAATATTGAGTAACTGTGAGAAACTTCAGTAAATTGTCTAAAATAGTTTCTAGTTACAGATCTTTCTTTAAAAAATGTGAAATAGACATTTTAGTCAATATGTTTGCTTACATAGCCTATTGCTTATAATAACTAAAATAGTAATAAATGCATATTGAAGCAGACACTAAATGTAAGACTCTAAGTGGTCTTAACCCAATGGTCGATACTATTAATATCCTTTTCATATGAAGTGACCAAGATTCATGTGAACAAATGAAGTAACATATTTAAAGCTACAAGGATATTCAATTCCAAAACACAAAAGACATAAAATTAGGTATGTCTTATGCATTAAACACAGGCAGAGATTCTAGGTTGTCACCTTCAAATACTCCTAGTGTCTAGTATTGTATTCTTTACATAGCATGCACTCCTCAAATATTGTCAAAAAGTTCTGGAGAAACCGTTCACATTGTTACCAAGAGAAATGCAACACAGCAATTTTGTTAACCTGAATTTAAAGACTTAAGTCATTGAAGACAGTCACTTGACAGTTGTGAATATTGACCCATATTGGACAGTTACATGAGTGAAAAACAAAGTTCTGGTATGCCTCATTAGGGAAATGTTGATATTTGTCACAGCGCTTAATTTTATGTTAACTGCTACATAATGATATTTAATGACTTTTCATTCATATTGAGAATAAAATCTCTACGTTCTGGCAAACCACTATTTGTTAGAAAACAAAAAAAAAACTGAAACTAGATGAAGTAACAAAAGTATCTAAAGAAGATAGAAAAAGAACAAGAAAATAAAGCATTAGAAATCAGAAGGAAATAATGAGTATGGAAAGAGATGAAATTGAAAGCAGTCAAAAAGCATATTTATAATCAATAATGCCATAAACTTTTTCATGTTTGTATTTTTTTAAAGAGATTTTTACTATAGGGCTTATGCGCTCACAAGAGAGACAGAGAGACAGAAATCAAGAAATCACCCCTCAAGGATAAATATGATGCAGGTATGCAGGGGTGCAGGGGTGATCAGATCTAGCACTCAGAGTGAGACATGGATTCTTGTTCCATGCTCAAGAAGAATTAGAGACGTGGACACAGAATGTAGGTATAGCATAGCGAGGAGTATATTGAATGAGAGAGAAAAAAGAACTGAGCTCCTAAGAAGGGAGGGGTCCCAGAAAATGGGTTGCTGAAGGGGAACTGGAGCAAGGGGGGTTATTTGGGTCTGAGGGCCTTGTTTAGGCTTGTTCTAAGTGGAGCTGGCTCATGTACTACCTGCTTCCTGGGGCGTGGCGCATGCCAGATGGTTCCAATTATTTTCCTAATTTTGGAGTGGATACAAAGGTCAGGAGATTCCTTGTCTAGAAGCTTTGGGTTAAAAAAACTACCTCATCCTCTTCCTGGAATTGTAAGAGATTCCTTTTCAAGAAGCTTTGGGTTACAAAAACTACCTCATCCTCTTCCTGGAATTGTGGCAGGCCTGGAAAAAGTCTTTGTTTTAGGTCTAGTTTATGCTACCTAGGTCAATCACTGAGCTACAGCTGCACTAGATCTCTCTGAGCAAGCAGCTGAGCTGCTTTGTCTCTATGCTAAAACTAACTCATTTTGTGATTCCATTTTGGGTCTATACCCTAACTATATTTTTAGCATCTCTGTCTCCTGCCTTAGCCACACTGCAATCCTTTATCCCTCAAGATCTTAGGTACAGGGATCAGCAGTTAGCATAATGGCTATGTTGCTGAATTTCCATGTAACCAACAGCAGTTTGAGTCCCAGACAGGACCTGGTGGCTTAATCTCATGCTGAGCACATGTGCGTGTGTGCCCAAGATCCCAAGAAGAGAATGGAGGAGAAGGGATTGCAGCATGGCCATCCCCCCTGAGGGGTGATTTCTCGCTTTCTATCTCTCTATCTCTCTGGTGCGTGCTCGCTCCCTATAGCAAAAACCTCTCCAAAAAATATTTTAAAATCTTAGGTACATAAGCACATTCACCCACTGTGAGTTTTAAGGCACTGGGTCCAGAACTTGAATGGTGGTCTAGTACATGGGAACCCAATGATG
>NW_006159604.1:735544-749708 GCF_000334495.1 Tupaia belangeri chinensis | reverse complement strand
GGTTCTGTGGCACCCCCCCCCCCATTTTTTTTTTTTTTGGAGAGGTTTTTGCTACAGGGCACTTGTGCTTGCCAGAGACAGATACAGACAGAGAGACAGAAAGCAAGAAATCACCCCCAGGGAGGATGGCCACCCCACAATCCCTTCTCTTCCATTCTTCTCTCAGGTCTTGGGCATGCACACACACATGCCCAGCATGAGTTTAAGCCACCGGGTCCGGGATTCGAACCACAGTAAACTACATGGGAGTTCAGCGACATAGCCATTATGCTAACTGCTGGTTCCTCACCATAGTTTCTTAATTTTGATGAAATATACATGACAAAATTTACCATTTTAACCATTTTAAGTATATAGTTTTGTGTCACTAAATATATTCACATTGTGGATAATGTTACAATGTATATTGAAATACAGATTTCTTTTTGACCTACTGATTTCAATTCCTTTGGGTAGAAGTGGAACTGCTAGATCATATAGTAGGTCTGTTTTAGTTTTCTGAAGAACCTCTGTACTGTTCTTCATAAGGGCTGTGTTCATTTACATCCCTACCAACAGTGCAAGATAGTTCCATTTTCTCCTCATCCTCATCAACACTTGTTATCTTCAGTCTTTCTGATAAAAGCCATTCTAACTGATGTGAGGTGTTATCTCATGGTAGTTTTAATTTGCATTTCCCTGATGATTAGTGATGTTAAGCTTTCTTTTTTTACACTTGCCTAATGGCCATTTGTGTGTCTTCTTTTGAGAAATGTCTATACAGTTTCTTCATCTAATTTTTTAATTGAGTTATTTGTTTTCTGGTTATTGAGTTGTTTGAGTTCCTTATACTCTTTAGATATTATCAGACATCCTATACATGGATTGTCTGTTCACTCTGTTCTTTTTCTTTTTTCTTTTCTTTTAATTTTTATTTTTATAAAGAAAAAATAGGTTTTTTTTTTAACAAAGAACTTCAAATTCTTTTGACTGTGAATGTTTCTTCTATTTGCCTCTAGAAATGTTTCTTCTATTTGCCTGTTCCACCTACCCTCTACCACTCACTCACTTCACTTAGAGTCTCTGGAATCTACACTTATACTCATTACGACCATATCTTCAGGTCTTTTCATTTTTTTCTGCCATAGATTAGAGGCATTCAGTACATATTGAATGAGACTACACAGTGTATCTTTCAAAGTCTGACTCGCTTTACTTAACATTAAGTCCTCTATATTCATCCACTTTGAATCAAACTTAGGGTCTCGTTGTTTCTTGTGGCGAGGTTGCATCCCATAGTTTAGAAGTGTCACAGTGTTTCAATCTAGCCAGCAGTATTTGGACACTTAGATTGATTCCATGTCATGTCTTAGCAGTTGTGAATAATGCTACAATAAACATGGATGTGCAATTGTCAAATGCTTCTTTTGCTGTGCAGAAGATTTTTAGTTTGATGGAACACTGTTTTTTCTTTTGTTGCCCATGCTTCTGTAATCACATCCAAATAATGATTGCCCAGACCAATTTAATGGAGAGTTTTCCTGTTTTATTCTAGTAGGTTCATATTTTCAGATCATTTTCTGTGTGGTGTGAGATAAAGGTATAATTTCATTGTTCTGCATGTGTGTATCTAGTTTTTCCAACACCATTTATTGAAGTGACTCATCTTTCCCCATTGTATATTTATTGTACGTTTGTTTAAAATCAGTTGACTAAAAATGTTGCTGTATTTATGAGCCCTTTATCCTGATTTATTGGTCTATATTTTTGTTTGTATTATAGTACTACATTGTTTTGATTAATATAGCTTTGTAAAGTATTTTGAAATCAGGTTGTGTGATGTCTCCAGCTTTGTTGTTTTTGCTGAAGATAGCTTTGGTTATTAATTTTTGTTTTGATTTTTGTTATTACATTTTATCAGAGCCCCTTTATGGAAGGTGATCCTCTGGTAGGTATGGAAGAAGCAGAATTTGAGAAAAAGATTGCATGGCCCATTTCTTTTACAGCAACCTTTTATCCCCAGTGGCTTGGGTTTTTACAGTAATGGCATAACTCATAGGGTTTATATTTAGTGATCTGTCCCTGGGAGCTTCCATCTGCTGTAATTGGAGATTAATAATTTTCATGCTTTTCTTTTTAGTAGTGTCCTCAAGGATGTGGGCAAGTTGATTTGCTAAGTTAACTAGATAAGAGTGGGCATGGTTTATCATTCCATGTGGGTTTTTTGGATAAGCTGGGAGAGTTTTTGAGAAAGCCCTTCCATGAATATAGAGTTGAAGGTTACTCAAGTAGAGTCAACATCCATAGGTAATCCAAAATTTTCTTTAAAGATAAGTTGGAGCTAACTGTAACAGTTATAAACTGACGACTCATCAGATTCTTGGGCCCAGGTCTGAATTTCATTCCAACCAAGGAATTTAGTAAAAGCGTAGTACTCAAAGACAGGCCAAGAATATTTGTGACTCCTATGTATCTTACCCATTGTATGTGCTAGAAATTATAAATATTAGAAAGATATAAAATGATATTCATTCATAATTAATATAATCACTTCTTTAGAAAATTCAAGTAAATTAACTGCAAAACCATTGGCATATTAAAAGAGTAGATAATTACTCAAATATAAAATCTACATACAAAAATTAATAATACTATTTTATAATATCAGTAACCAATTACAAAATATCATGAGTGATCTCATTTTCAGTTACAAATTATATTTGATCTAGTTTTTAAATAATAAAGGTAAAGTTAGAAAAATTACAGAAAATAATTTTTAAAAATTATATGGTAGAAAAAAAATTTTTAAAGATAAAAAGCTAGGAATAAAAAGGAAAAAAAATTACTGTGCTTACTATATTCAAATAAAGTTTACTACTCAAAAATACCGATAAATAGGGCTGGTTAAGGAAATCAAATCCTACATGGCTGACAACAGTTTGAATATTGGCCTTGGTGGCTTGAAAAAACACACTCAGCATGTGAGTTTTTATGTCCCAAGTTCCAACAGGAAGGACAAATGGATGAGAAGGGATTGTGGCTTGACCACACCCCCTTGAGGGGGGGTGCTCTCTTCCTCTCTCTTTTTATCTCTCTGTCTTTTTGTGTCTCTCTGGCAAATGCATGCACTATGCAGCAATTAAAAACAAATAAACAAACAGAAAAAGGCAACCATAAACCCCCCAAAATATCCACAAATAAAAGTAAATGACAAATTCAAAGAAAATATTTGCAGATATGTTTTGTAAATTGTCATCCATAATAATAAATATCTCATACAAATTTTTAAAAAGTAAACAAACTTATAGATGAAAGAACAAAAAAAATCAGTCAGAAATATATAAACAAAAAACAGATGGTGATGTGGAAAATAATCAGTCTTACTCTCAGGGAAATGAAAATGAAAATAACATTGTGTATTTCAGGGATAGTGGCAGAAAAAGATTTTACTTTTCTCTGCCTAGTGAATAAAACATAATTAAAAACAATTACAAAAAATAATAATTCATAGTGTCTTGAAATTCCCTTATAGGCACACACCTTCGTATTTGAGAAATTTCTTTTCTTTGGTATAGAAATGTTTAGAATTGCCATATTTTCTCATAGGATTTACCCTATTATCAACATGTAATCTCTTAATCTCTTATGTAGAATTTTAACTTGAGGTCTGTTTTTTGTCTCATAATAATATAGTCACATAAGCTATCTTTTTGTGACTGTATACATATGGTACACATGCTATCTATCATTTCGCTTTCAGCTTTTCTGTGTATTTGGACCTAAAGTGAGTATCTTGAAGACAACATATAATTGGATCATGTTTTTTCACCCATTTTGATTATCTCTTCCTTTAACTTGGGAATTTCATGCTTTTACATTTAAAGTAATTACAGATAAAGAAGGCCTAGTTTGTAAATATCCATAGTATTAATCTACACTATAGTATAAATATCTATAGCATAGTACATATTTAAAGTATAAAACTTGAGTTTGTAAATAAGTATATGCTTATGAAACTATCACCACAATCTGTCACAACCTATTCATTACCTCTAAACATTTCCTCCTGCTCTTTTTTATTTATTTTTATTTTTATTTTTTATATTTTTTTTGGAGAGGTTTTTGCTATAGGGCACGAAACGTCGCCAGACAGATAGAGAGAGACAGAGAGACAGAAAGCGAGAAATCACCCCCCTCGGCCACGCCACAATCCCTTCTCCTCCATTCTCCTCTCGGGATCTTGGGCACGCACGCACACACGCCCGGTGTGAGTTTTAAGCCACTGGGTCTGCGATGTGAACCGCCATCGACTCCGTGGGAATCCAGCGACATAGCCATTACGCTAACTGCTGGTCCCCCACTCTCTTTTTATTTAAGATTGTGTGTGTGTGTGTGTGTGTGTGTGTGTGTGTGTGCATGTGTGTTTTAAGAGCACATAATATAATATCCATCCTCTCAGTAATCTTAGTAAGGATACCTAATATGCAATGAATCATTTCCATCTTGCTGCTTTCAAATTTTTTTTCCACATGTTTGGCTTCTGACAATTTACAATGTGTCTCAACCTGGTTGCTTTGAGTTTATACTTGTTGAAATTTGTTGAGCTTCTTGAATATGATGATTTGTGTCATTCATCAAATTTGGGAAGTGTTGAATCTTTATTTCTTTGAATATTTTTTCTGCTCCTTTCTCTCTCTTATTTCCCCCTAGGACTGCTACTATTTATATAGGTAGCGTACTTGATAGTGCTCCAAAAGTCTCTTAGACTGTGCTCATTGTTTTTAATTCTTTTTCCTTTCTGCTCTTCAGACTAAATCTCCACTGGTTTATTTTGAAGTTCAGTATATTTTTCTTTTGCATGTTCAAATCTGTTGGGAGTTCATCTATCAAAGTTTTCTTTTTACTTCCTGTACTTTTCATCATCAGAATTTCTAATTAGTTTCTTTTATAATTTTTTTGTCTGTTTATCACTATTATCAGTTTTAGAGACATTATTCTCCTAGTGTGCTTTAACTTTTTGTTCATATTTATGGAACTTGGTTTAATATATTTGACTAGTAAATTCAATGTGTGTATTTCCTTAGGGATAGTTTCTATTAATTATTTTTAACATGGAAATGGGCCATACTTTTTCTTTATAACATCTTATTTTTTGGTTGAAAATTACCCATTTTGAATATTATAGTGTGTTAACTCTGGGATCTGAAATCCCTCTTTACTGGGATTTCTTGATGTTGCCTGTTGTGAATTGCTCTTGTTTCTTTATTAGCTTAGTAGTCATCTGTTATTTTCACAGTACTCCTATAGGCCTGGAGCCAACAAATGAAAAAAAAAAAAAAAGAACAATGTGCTTTCCTTGTGTTGGGACACTCCTTCAATACATAGGAGGATCATTTATAATTCTGCCTTAAGGCAATCTGCTTATGATTTTGGCTTACCTTTCCTTCATACTTGAATAAAAACTGAAGGTCAGCCAGAGGTGAAAGCTTAAGGCCTGAAGGCTTCTTCTGATCATTTTTCTGTCCTGAGAATGTGCATGGCTTTCTCAATTCTCTGGTCTATGTGGGAGCTGTTAAAAGTCCTTATTCCCATATGTATCACCTTTTACAACTTGTTTCTTCCCAGGATTTTTAGTCTGTCTATTGCTCATCCCAAATGTTGTCCCTTGCCTCAGGCTACTTAACCTAGTGCCTGTGTGTTCCTTTAAATTATTTTAGCTAATGCCACTTGGAAAACTTCCCAGGCCTGGAACTGCTGAATTCAAGTGAAGGAATAGGAAGCATTTGGTCCAGTCCTTGTCAGAGTCTCAAGACAGGTCAAAACCCACAATCAGAATTTTTAAGAATAAGTTCCATTTTCCTCCCTCTGGCCTAAGTATTATTGTCTTTGTGGCTGCTACTCGTGTGGACTGTGGAGGATGGAAGGTGGTCAATTTAAAATGCCACAGTACTTTTGCCACAAAGTAATAACTTCCTTCTTCACCAAATCTTCCCCTGGTGAACCTAAGTTTTTTACTACATTCCAAGGTTCTTTGAAAGTTGATTCTGACAGCATTTGCTAGCTTATTAGCTGCTTTTATACAGGAATAAAATTTTGTAGTTTCATATTCTGGCATTTTCTTTGAAATCCAATGTTTTCTGAATTATTGGTCTGTTAAGACGATATGACTGGCTTTTCCAAAGAAGCCAACTAAAATTCTGATCCTAGCTACACACACACATACATACACACACACACACACACACACACACACACATATACACGGTACTATTCTGAAAGACACTAGTACAATACACTCCCACCTGTTCCAATGATCTGTTATGATAACCCTTCAAAAATTCATACTCCTCTTTTTATTAGTGTTATTTTCTTGTTCTGTTACAATGCATTTAAATATTAATTGATTTTGGAAAAGAAGAGTAGGTAAATAGGAATAAATATACCTTCTTCATAAATAAAATTTGTTCTTTTTCTCCATTTGTACCACTTTCATGCATGCTTACCTTAATACTTCCTAAATCTTCAGCTCTTCTCCAGTTATAAATCATGGGCAGCAATTCTTTCCAGGTCCTTGAGTATCAGCACAATTTGGGGGCATCTACGTTGATTATTTATGCTGGAATTCTGTGCTATAATCATACTAGATCCTGAGGCTATGCAGTCGTGGGGGCGGACATGAAGAGAGAAGTTCACCATCTTTTGGGATAGATGATTTCTCACATAAAAATGCAGCCCTATTTGTGACTAGCACAAATTATATTTATTTCTCAAAATTTATTTCTCAGAATATTATCTATTATGTCACATTTATGAATTATTCTTTATAGTTTAAAAAACATGATGCCATAAAATATTGCATTACAAGATACAGAGGCTCACAATTACAAGCCACAGAGTTTCCATCTTTTCAATGTTAGTAATTTCTACAGACTTGGTAAATGATAGATTTATTGAAAAAAAGATACAGTGAAAGCCCAAACCTCTCTTCAGGAAAATAGTTATCAAAAATTATGTAATAATTGGAATTCCATTACAATACAGTATAATTTAATATGTTCTCAGGAATAATCTTTGTGCACATGACCTCTATACCACAAGTTGCTAATGGAGACATAATAAGTACTATGTTGATAAAGACATTATTTAAATAATAATGTATATAATCATTTTTCCTAATGCTTTTTCTAATTTTTATATTTTATTTACATTCCTTTACTTTTTAAAATTTTTTATGACAATAAAGAGGCTTATAGAAACTATTGAAATAGGGAGAGCAAATTGAGGAGCAGGATATTTTCATTTTCCTATGAAAAAATCTTAATTATCTTAATTAAAATTGCCACTGAACAATAACAATGTAAGAGATATATATCTCCCACAAAGAACCCAACCCAACTGGATAAGAGAGGAACAAACTGTGCTTACTCAAAGACTAATAGAGTAATAGAATATATGTCAATACCACTAGTATCTAACAACAATCATCTGGAGGGGTAAAATGCACTCCATAATTTTCCTGCTACTGAAGTGATTTTGGAAACTAAAATTTCTGTGAGTATGGATGCTTCCAACAGCAGAGATGCACCAAACAATTCTCTTAAAATGGTTCTAAAAATTGCTTAAGAAATTTTGCTTTCCTAACTACTTAATCAAAATTCCTTATTTGTCCTTCAAACAAAATCTAACTCAAATTTCAAAACTGCAGCTACAACAGGCCCAACAGGCCAGAAAGACTGCTCCCTTTTTCTGTTACTTACACACCGTCTGATAAGCACTACCCAATCAGGAAATCGAACAAACTATCTTCATTTATTCTTCAGTTTTATCATGAATGAAAGTATTGTCTCCTGAATTGGATTGCAAGCTGGAAATGCATTCAAGTTCTATTGTATCCCCTGTAGAATCTAGAAAGAACTAGGCAATATAAAGTCCATCAAAAAAAAAAAATACGGGAACCAGCAGTTAGCGTAATGGCTATGTCGCTGGACTCCCACGTAGTCGACCGTGGTTCATGTCCCGGACCCGGTGGCTTAAAACTCACGCCGGGCGCGTGTGCGTGCATGCCCAAGATCCTGAGAGGAGAATGGAGGAGAAGGGATTGTGGCATGACCATCCCCCTTGGGGGGTGATTTCTCGCTTTCTGTCTCTATGTCTCTCTCTGTCTGTCTGGCAAGCGCACGCACCCTACAGTGAAAATCTCTCCAAAAAAAAAAATACCTCCCCATTTATCTATTAAAACTGATTCGTTCAGCTGAGGTAACATAACTCTCAGGCATGAGTGAAAACACCTCCCTTAAGTGAAACATATGTTACATTGATGGAACCTGGTCCCTAGGGAAAATAAAGCTAATCATAACTATCTGCAGCAGTAATTATTGACAGTTGCATCCTGGAAAGCAGGCAGAGAACTTTAAAAAGTATTGATGACTAGATCAATCTCTGAGAGATAATGGATTAATTTGTCTAAAGAGTATCCCTAAGATTATAATTGAAGTTTTCTCTGTCATTCTATTATAAAGCCAAAGTTGAAAAACATAAGTCTACAGCAATATAGACTTTAAATTTCTCATAATTATCTACCTTTTTTATAACTGGGGTTGTTCTCTCAAAACTAAAATTCTAGTTTAGGGGAACTATTATTTGTGAGTATGTATTTTCTTTGATAAACAAAACAATCTAAAGATACTATTGGGGCCTGCAGATGGCATAATGGTTAAGGTGCTGGACTCCCAATGCGGTTGACCATGGTTTAAGTCCCAGACCTGGAGGCTTGAAACTCATGCTGGGCACATATCTCCAGAGGAGAATAGAGAAGGGATTGAAATATGGCCATCAGCCTGTGGGATGATTTCTCGCTTTCTGTCTCTCTGTCTTGCTCAATCTCTCCAAGGAGTGCATACACCCTATAGCAAAAATCTAAAAGATACAGCAAAAGCCCTAAACTCTCTTCAGGAAAATAAAAAGATCTACAGTTACCAAAGATTATTTAACGATTGGAGTCCCATTACTCAATACGGTATAATTTAATATGTTCACAGGAATAATCTTTGTGTGGATGACCTCTATACCACAAGTTGCTAATGGAGACATAATAAGTACTATGTTGATAAAGACATTATTTAAATACTAATGTACATAATCATTTTTCCTAGTGCTTTTTCTAATTTTTTTATTTAATTTTTTTTATTTTTTCCAAATCAATTATTTTCTCTCTTCTTTTTTTAAAAGTTTATTTTATACATTCAATCACTGTATATCACTTGGCTTATAAAGGGAATTTACCCAACTCAAATACACCTCACACCAGTCCAACTGAGGATAACTATACACAATATCATCAACAGACAACAATCCATTTCTGTGTCCCATAAATGAGCTTTTTTTACACAAAATATCCTAATTTTGATAGTTAGACTAAAGTTAACCTGCTAATTGAAAGACTGATCTACTTCTATAATCTAGATTGCTTTTGGTCATTTACCAACCCCACAGCTACATATTACAGGGATTTTGTTTCTCTTCTCTTGCTACTAAATTGCTATAGGAGAACTTGTGTTTCTTCAGATTTACCTTTTTTAATAATCACTTAGTTAATTTCATATCATCTGGGAAAAAAAAAGTATGTCAGTTATTCAAATAGTCACCTTCTATAAGGTTTCTGATTTTCTAACTTTTTAGGAATTTGAAATAAATTATTAAAAATTTGTATGGGGCCAGCCTGTGGCTGGCAACTGGATATCACATGGCCAACCATGTGGTTCGAGTCCAAGACCCAGTGGCTTTTTAAACAAATGGACAAGACCCAGTGGCTTGAAAAACAATGGAAGGATGTATATGGCTGCCCAAAATCCCAACAGAAGGGAGAGATGCAAGAAAAGGGATTGTGGCATGATCATTCTAAATGTGGGCCGTGCTTTATCACTTTCCCTCTCTCTGGTGAACACATGTGCCTTCTGGAAAATTTTTTAAAAATGTATGAAGGGGACATTATTTTTGTCTTTTTCTCTAGTGAACTCTGCCCCAAAAGCCTTTGCTATAGTTTGAATACTTGTGCCCCTCCAAAATCCTTGATGAAACTTAATCTCTAATGCAGTAATATTAAGCAGAATTATTAGAAGTTGATTTGATGGTGAGGACACCTTCCCAATTAATGGAATTAGTCACTGTTAGTCCCATTTCCCTTCTACCATGTGATTACACAGCAAGAGGCACCATTTTTGAAGCAATGGGAGTTTCACCACACCTCAAATCTGCTGATGCCTTGAGAAATATGAGAAATAAGTTTTTATTTGTAAATTATCCAGTCTATGATATTCTGTTACACAAGCCCAAGCAGAGTAACATGGTCTTTTACTAGGAAAGTATGAAGATTATTCTATCCATTTGTATATCTATTAGTATGAAATTAGTTATCAATTGGTATTCAGTTTAAAATCACTGAAAATTAGAGATGGGTGACATTTTTTGTGAAGTTTATTCATTTATTTCTTCCATGAGAGACAGGGTAAAGACAGCAATCCACCCTCAGCCTCAGTCAGCAAGTATCATGGGCACACACATGCCTGGTATGTATAGGGAGAGCTCAGAACGTGAACTCAGAACTTTCCCATATGGCCTTAGCATCACAAGTGTTGGGCCATGGCTACACCACTGCAGCTAGCCCTGGGTGACATTTTTGTCAAGATTACTCAACTTTTGGAAGTGAGACCACTGATAAATCATCTGCTTCTTAGAACAGCATGTTACAGTAGTAGCAAGAACCATAACATTCTCCAAGAATTGGTTTAAACCTAAACTCTAATATCTTTTAAAATTTATTTATTCAAAGCAAGTTCTAGAGGTTTCTCTTTTCTTAGATAGATTTTTTTTTTGCTATAGGGTGAGTGACAGTGAGACAGAAAGCAAGAAATCAACCCTTGGATGGAATGTACATCCACTACTGTTAATGATTACCTTTTCCTAAATTATATGATCTAAATGTCCTAAACGTATATTAGCTAATGTTAGTAGTAAGATATCATATATAGAAAGATATTTAAAAATTAAGCAAATAAAGTGAGAAAGTATACTTCTATAATTTATTCAGTTTGAAGTCTCTCTTTCTCAGGATTTTGGGTACACACACACACACGCGCACACACACACAGAGACACCTGGCATGAGTTTTTAATCCACTGAGTCCAGGACTTAAACCACAATCGGCCATGTGGGCACCCAGTGATGTAACCATTATGCTATCTGCTGGTCCCAAGCTCTAGAGTTTCTTTTCCTAACAGACTTCAAATAAAAAGTTATAAAAGTTAAAGTACTTAACTGCAAAATATTTGTTGTCTTTATTGTGCAATGAGGGTAATATTTCCTACCTCATCAAGTTATAAAGAAGGTAAAATGAGACAATTTATGTAATGTTTTTTAGCATAGTGCTTGCCACATAGTTGATTCTCAATAATATTAAAAGGGGAGGAATGAAACTAATCCCCTTACTGAAAAAGTGGGAAAAAAAATCCCTACAGACACAAAATAACTTGTTTGAAATTTCAAAGTTAGTAAGAGTCAGCTTTAGTTTGATGGCCAATCAGGCAGTAAATACTTAGTGAGTTGACGTACACTCTTCCTAGATGAAAAGCATCTAGAAAATTTATTTCTAACCTTACGTGACCTGTTCATTAATAACATTTGTGGAAGGACTACCATAAATGTTCATATACATTTTTATTCAAGTGAGAGTCTGTCTTATATTTATGTGTGTGTGTATGTGTGTGTGTGTGTGTATAAAACATTATATTTATATTGCATATAAATATATATATACACATATATGTGTATTGTGTATATGTGTGTGTGTGTGTATATCTTTTTAAACAATTTTCCAGAGGGTATATATGCTCGCCATGGAGAAAGAGACACAAAGAGAGAGAAAAAGTAACCCTGATGGCTTTGGTGGCTGGACCAGCAGCTAATATTTTAGCCTAAATTCAAAAAAGAGATCTCACTTAAATTTATTCTTTTAAGCATATTTGTTTAAAAAAAAGAATGTGTTTCCTAATTTCTTTTTTAATTAAAATAAATAACTCACTGATCCAGCCACAGTGGTGTACACTGCTGATGCTGTGCTCTGCAGTTTGAGACTATATGGGGTGCTTGGGTTCAATTCCCAGTCCATCCTAAAGGCTGAGTGCAGTGGTATGTGCCTATAATCTCAGTATTTGGGAAAGCTGAGGTAGGAGGATCACAAAATCAAGGCTGTCTTGGACAACACAGGGAGACCCTGTATAAAGAGCTAGACATAATGGCATGTGCCTATAATCTTAGCTAGAAGGCTGAAGCAGGAGGATCGACATATAGGGAAGCAAGATGATTGTGACATAACTAGGCACTATTGTAAAAAACAATACATAAACAAACAAATCTTTCCTTTATTTCCTACATATATATACTAGAAATACTATGATGAGAATGTAAGAGATACATTGTTTCATTTTTCTTTTATTTTTTTTCTTCCTTTCTTTAGATTTCTTGTTGCTTTATTATTCGAATCCTTTCTAGATTACTGGCCTTTAAAAACTGAGGGTTTTGTTTTGTTTTGTTTTGTTTTTTTCCCATAATCATAAAGTGAATATAAGAAGCAAGGAAAGTATTTCTGGTACAGTCACTATTAAACACTAAAAATTAAATTACAAGAAAAATCAGTAGGACAAGAAAAATAGTTGAAGAAACTGGATATTAATATGAAGAGGCTTCATGGAACCAGCAGATGGCATAATGATTACATTGCTGGACTCCCATGCAGTTGACCGCGTTTCAAGGCGCGGACCTGGTGGTTTAAAACACACCGGCGCATGTGTGTGCATGCCCAAAATCCCAAGAAGAGAATGAAGGAGAAGGAATTGAGGTGTGGCCATTCTCGCAGGGAGTGATTTCTTGCTTTCTCTCTCTCAGTCTCTTTCTGTCTCTCCAGTGAGCGAACGCACCCTATAGCAAAAAATCTCTCTAAAAAAAAATACGATGGAGTTTCAAAAAGTTTATGGAGTATAGAATTTTCTGAATCCTCCTCAGACCAAAAAAACCATGAAAATAAAGTATAAAACTAGAAATGAGACAATGTGAGAAGGAAAGGAAAATTAATAAAAAGTACAGAGTGGGGAAAAAAATGAAGTTTTTGATATGAGATGATTTTCCACTCAGTAAACCCAAAAGAATCTGAAAAACTATAGAATTAATCAGCTAAATTATCAAGGTAATTGTGTAAAATTATTTATTAACTTTCCAATATAGTGACATTGACCACATAATATAATAAAAAAGTGTCAAATTAATTGTAGTAATAAAAATATAAAGTATAATCTAATAAGAATTATGAAGGAAATTTCTGAATAAAAATATATAGCAAAAGATACAAATGAAGATTTGAACAATTAAGATCTATAAGGTGTATTTTTGACATTCAGAAATTTAATAGTCATTATTTAAACTGTTTGCAAACAGCCAAGATCCATTCCATATAATTGGTTGAGGCATAAAATTGATTTTATCTCTTGTATTAATCTAGCCAAAAGTTAGTATTTTAATCCCAATATAGCTACAATATCATCAATTTATAATTACACATGATTTAAAAAATCCCATTTCTTACCATTAGTATCCAAAAATAGCGAGTCTTTATAATGTAGTCAGTTAGTGGTATATACTGCTCATGATCTCTCAATAGCTTCTTGTCACATTTAAAACAGAATTTGAATTTCTTATAGTGGCCTACAAAGTCCCATGTAAACCTTCTGTCCTTTCAGGTTGATTACATAGAATCTACCTCTTTCTATTGCTCAGACATACCAGGCTTTTTGCTTTTGAGCTTTAACTCAACATATAAAATTCTTCCCTTGCTTTTAAAATGTTACTACCTAACTTCTAATCTAAAGAAGCCCCCAATTTCTCTTCATCACCTCAGCATATCTTCCTTCATTATGCTACTTACCATATTTGATTTATTTCTCCCTTCAATAAAATAGAAAGTTTTTGAGAGATGTGATTTTACTTATCTCATTACCACTATATTTCTACAATATCAAACAGTGTTGTGGCTGCTGAAAAAAAGTGAATAAATTAATGAATAAATGAATAAATAAATGATATTCTGATCATTCAATTTTTTTTTTTTTGCTATAGGGTGCATGTGCTCGCCAGACAG
>NW_006159604.1:713708-721308 GCF_000334495.1 Tupaia belangeri chinensis | reverse complement strand
GGATGGAATGTACATCCACTACTGTTAATGATTACCTTTTCCTAAATTATATGATCTAAATGTCCTAAACGTATATTAGCTAATGTTAGTAGTAAGATATCATATATAGAAAGATATTTAAAAATTAAGCAAATAAAGTGTGAAAGTATACTTCTATAATTTATTCAGTTTGAAGTCTCTCTTTCTCAGGATTTTGGGTACACACACACACACGCGCACACACACACAGAGACACCTGGCATGAGTTTTTAATCCACTGAGTCCAGGACTTAAACCACAATCGGCCATGTGGGCACCCAGTGATGTAACCATTATGCTATCTGCTGGTCCCAAGCTCTAGAGTTTCTTTTCCTAACAGACTTCAAATAAAAAGTTATAAAAGTTAAAGTACTTAACTGCAAAATATTTGTTGTCTTTATTGTGCAATGAGGGTAATATTTCCTACCTCATCAAGTTATAAAGAAGGTAAAATGAGACAATTTATGTAATGTTTTTTAGCATAGTGCTTGCCACATAGTTGATTCTCAATAATATTAAAAGGGAAGGGATGAAACTAATCCCCTTACTGAAAAAGTGGGAAAAAAAATCCCTACAGACACAAAATAACTTGTTTGAAATTTCAAAGTTAGTAAGAGTCAGCTTTAGTTTGATGGCCAATCAGGCAGTAAATACTTAGTGAGTTGACGTACACTCTTCCTAGATGAAAAGCATCTAGAAAATTTATTTCTAACCTTACGTGACCTGTTCATTAATAACATTTGTGGAAGGACTACCATAAATGTTCATATACATTTTTATTCAAGTGAGAGTCTGTCTTATATTTATGTGTGTGTGTATGTGTGTGTGTGTGTGTATAAAACATTATATTTATATTGCATATAAATATATATATACACATATATGTGTATTGTGTATATGTGTGTGTGTGTGTATATCTTTTTAAACAATTTTCCAGAGGGTATATATGCTCGCCATGGAGAAAGAGACACAAAGAGAGAGAAAAAGTAACCCTGATGGCTTTGGTGGCTGGACCAGCAGCTAATATTTTAGCCTAAATTCAAAAAAGAGATCTCACTTAAATTTATTCTTTTAAGCATATTTGTTTAAAAAAAAGAATGTGTTTCCTAATCTCTTTTTTAATTAAAATAAATAACTCACTGATCCAGCCACAGTGGTGTACACTGCTGATGCTGTGCTCTGCAGTTTGAGACTATATGGGGTGCTTGGGTTCAATTCCCAGTCCATCCTAAAGGCTGAGTGCAGTGGTATGTGCCTATAATCTCAGTATTTGGGAAAGCTGAGGTAGGAGGATCACAAAATCAAGGCTGTCTTGGACAACACAGGGAGACCCTGTATAAAGAGCTAGACATAATGGCATGTGCCTATAATCTTAGCTAGAAGGCTGAAGCAGGAGGATCGACATATAGGGAAGCAAGATGATTGTGACATAACTAGGCACTATTGTAAAAAACAATACATAAACAAACAAATCTTTCCTTTATTTCCTACATATATATACTAGAAATACTATGATGAGAATGTAAGAGATACATTGTTTCATTTTTCTTTTATTTTTTTTCTTCCTTTCTTTAGATTTCTTGTTGCTTTATTATTCGAATCCTTTCTAGATTTCTGGCCTTTAAAAACTGAGGGTTTTGTTTTGTTTTGTTTTGTTTTTTTCCCATAATCATAAAGTGAATATAAGAAGCAAGGAAAGTATTTCTGGTACAGTCACTATTAAACACTAAAAATTAAATTACAAGAAAAATCAGTAGGACAAGAAAAATAGTTGAAGAAACTGGATATTAATATGAAGAGGCTTCATGGAACCAGCAGATGGCATAATGATTACATTGCTGGACTCCCATGCAGTTGACCGCGTTTCAAGGCGCGGACCTGGTGGTTTAAAACACACCGGCGCATGTGTGTGCATGCCCAAAATCCCAAGAAGAGAATGAAGGAGAAGGAATTGAGGTGTGGCCATTCTCGCAGGGAGTGATTTCTTGCTTTCTCTCTCTCAGTCTCTTTCTGTCTCTCCAGTGAGCGAACGCACCCTATAGCAAAAAATCTCTCTAAAAAAAAATACGATGGAGTTTCAAAAAGTTTATGGAGTATAGAATTTTCTGAATCCTCCTCAGACCAAAAAAACCATGAAAATAAAGTATAAAACTAGAAATGAGACAAAGTGAGAAGGAAAGGAAAATTAATAAAAAGTACAGAGTGGGGAAAAAAATGAAGTTTTTGATATGAGATGATTTTCCACTCAGTAAACCCAAAAGCATCTGAAAAACTATAGAATTAATCAGCTAAATTATCAAGGTAATTGTGTAAAATTATTTATTAACTTTCCAATATAGTGACATTGACCACATAATATAATAAAAAAGTGTCAAATTAATTGTAGTAATAAAAATATAAAGTATAATCTAATAAGAATTATGAAGGAAATTTCTGAATAAAAATATATAGCAAAAGATACAAATGAAGATTTGAACAATTAAGATCTATAAGGTGTATTTTTGACATTCAGAAATTTAATAGTCATTATTTAAACTGTTTGCAAACAGCCAAGATCCATTCCATATAATTGGTTGAGGCATAAAATTGATTTTATCTCTTGTATTAATCTAGCCAAAAGTTAGTATTTTAATCCCAATATAGCTACAATATCATCAATTTATAATTACACATGATTTAAAAAATCCCATTTCTTACCATTAGTATCCAAAAATAGCGAGTCTTTATAATGTAGTCAGTTAGTGGTATATACTGCTCATGATCTCTCAATAGCTTCTTGTCACATTTAAAACAGAATTTGAATTTCTTATAGTGGCCTACAAAGTCCCATGTAAACCTTCTGTCCTTTCAGGTTGATTACATAGAATCTACCTCTTTCTATTGCTCAGACATACCAGGCTTTTTGCTTTTGAGCTTTAACTCAACATATAAAATTCTTCCCTTGCTTTTAAAATGTTACTACCTAACTTCTAATCTAAAGAAGCCCCCAATTTCTCTTCATCACCTCAGCATATCTTCCTTCATTATGCTACTTACCATATTTGATTTATTTCTCCCTTCAATAAAATAGAAAGTTTTTGAGAGATGTGATTTTACTTATCTCATTACCACTATATTTCTACAATATCAAACAGTGTTGTGGCTGCTGAAAAAAAGTGAATAAATTAATGAATAAATGAATAAATAAATGATATTCTGATCATTCAATTTTTTTTTTTTTTGTTATGGGGTGCATGTGCTCCCCAGACAGACAGGGAAGAGACAGAAAGCGAGAAATCACCCCCCAGGGGGGATGGCCACGCTGCAATCCGTTCTCCTCCATGCTCCTCTCAGGATCTTGGGCACGCACACACACGCGCCTGGCGTGAGTTTAAGCCACCAGGTCCAGGACTCAAACCACGGTCGATTACATGGGAGTTCAGCAACATAGCCATTACGCTAACTGCTGGTCCCTCAAATTTTGTTTTGAGAGAGATTCTTGCTATAGGGCACATACACTCACTGGAGAGACAGAAAGGGAGAAATTACTCTTCAGTAGGGATAATCACACTACAATCACTTTGCCTCCATTCTCCTCATGGGATTTTGGGCACAAACACAGACCTCCAGCATGAATTTCAAGCAGGTGGGTCCAAGACTCGAACCACGGTTGGTCATGTGGAAATGCAGCTCCTTAACTATTATGCCACCTGCTAGCCCGGGTCATTCTTCTTTTCTTTCTTCTTTCTTCTTCTTCTTCTTTCTCTTCCTCTTCCTCCTCCTCCTCCTCTCCTCCTTCTCCTTCTTCTTTCTTCTTTTCTTCTTCTTCTTCTCCTTTTTCTTCTTCTTTCTTCTTCTCCTTCTCCTTCTTTCTCCTTCTTCTTCTTCTTTTCTTTTTTTACAGTAAAGAGGGGAGTTTATTGAAGGAGAGGGAAGGAAAAATACAGAGTTCCCAAGAAGAAGAGTGCGGTCCTGGAAAATGGGTTTTCAAAGAGGAGCTGCTGTGAGAAGTTTTTGTTTCAGTCAAAGGACCTTGTTCAGGCTTGTTCTAGGTGGGATTAGCACATGCATTCCCTTCATGGTGGAAGGGCCACATCTTGGATGCATCCTATTATGGATGCATCCTATTATTATTCAAATTTTTAAAAAATTGCTATAGTACACATGCACATTTCAGAGAGAGAGAGACAGAGAAATTAAGAAATCATCCCCCAGGGGGAATGGTCATGCCGGAATTCCTTTTCCTCCATTATCTTCTCAGGATTTTGGGCACACACACACAAGTGCCTAGACTGTTTTATAAGCCACTGAGTCCAGGACTTGAACAGTGGAGTCAACCATGTGGAATCTAGTGCACTTATTAACCACATTACTGCTGGTCCTTAAATTATTTTTCACTAATAAAGTGCTACCAATAAGATTTTAATTTTAATTTCTTATATACATTCAATAACCATACATCACTTAGCTTGTAAAGTGAATTCTCCCAACATGAGTGCACTTTACACCAGTCCAGTTGAAGATACTATACATGTTATCATCAACAGATAATAATTCATATCTGTGTCCCATAATGTCTTGCCTCTCTATTTTTTCCCTTAATATCTTTCCTCACACTGGGACCAGCAGTTAGCGTAATGGTTATGTCACTGGACTCCCACGTAGTCAACCACGGTTCAAATCCCGGACCCGGTGGCTTAAACTCATGCCGGGAGTGTGTGCATGTGTGCCCAAGATCCCGAGAGGAGAATGGAGGAGAAGGGATTGCAGCATGGCCATCACCCCTGGGGGTGATTTCTCACTTTCTGTCTCTCTCTGTCTGTCTGGCGAGCGCATACACTCTATAGCAAAAACCTCTCCAAAATAAATAAATAAATATCTTTCCTCACACTATCCCCTTTCTTCCATCCTCCTCCCACAGATACTGAATCCAGTATCTGTAACTATTTTCCAGCTTCTATATCCTCTAATCTTTCAGTTTCTGCTATAGAGTATGGATAGTCAGCATATGTAAAGTGGAGACATACAATGTCTCTCTCTCATAGCCCAGCTTGTTTCACTCAGCAGCAAATCATCTGTTTTTGTCCTCTTTCTATTAAAATCCAGGGTCTTGTTGTGTCACATTTATTCAATCCATTCATCTGGTCATGGAAATTTAGCTTAATTCCATGTCTTAGCAATTGTGAATAATGCTGCAATAAACATAGATGTGCATGCAGTTTTCCAACTGAACACTCTCCTGTCCTTTGTGTAGATTCCCAGAAGTGAAATTGCTGGGTCATATAGTAATTGTATTTATAGATCTTTGAGAAACCTCCATATTGTTTTCACAGTGGCTGGACCAATTTACATTCTCACCAGCAGTGTAAGAGAGTTTCCCTTTCACCATAGCCCCACCAGCACTTATAATTTTTGTTGGTTTGTTTTTGTTTGTTTTTGGAGAGGTTTTTGCTACAGCACGTGTGCTCTCCAGACAGACAAAGAGACACAGAGAAACAGAAAGCAAGAAATCACCCCCCAGGGGGGATGGTTATGCCACAATCCCTTCTCCTCCATTCTCCTCTCGGGATCTTGGGCACGCACGCACACGCGCCCGGCGTGAGGTTTAAGCCACCAGGTCCAGGATGCGAACTGTGGTCGACTACATGGGAGTCCAGCGACATAGCCATTATGCTAACTGCTGGTCCCATCATTTTTTGTTTTTTAATCTTTGCCATTCTGACTGGGGTTAGGCAGTATCTCATTGTGATTTTGATGTGTATTGCCCTTATGATGAGAGATGTTGGATATTTTTTCATATGCTTTTTGGTTGTTCATAGTTCATATGTCTACCGTTAATTTTTTTAAGTTTATTTCTTCCAAGAGACAGAGAGACAATAATCTAAACAGGGTTTTCATGCCATGTCCGCTACCAGCTTCAGCTGGTCCAGGATCACGGGAATATGTGTGCCTGGTACACTCATAGATGTATCCAGATACAAAACTGGAACTGTCTCACATGAATGAGTCTTGAAGAGCATCATTTTTTTACCACCGTGTTACCACCTGGCCTCTATTATTAATATTTTATCAATAAACATTTGCCTATTTCCAAAAGATAAGAGGGAGTAGCCAGTAGGTGTTGAGGTTGTTAAGGCATTGGATTTTCACATGGTTGACCACGGTTCCAGTCCTGGACCTCGTGGCTTGAAAATCACATTGGGCATGTGTACACTCATGCTCAAAATCCTGAGAGGAAAAAGGAGAAGAAGGGGTTGTAATGTGGCCATCCCCCCCTGGAGGCTGATTTCTCACTTTCCCTCTCTCTTTCTCTCACGCATGCACATATGTGCGAGCACACATACCCTACGGCAAAGAATAAAACAAAACAAAACAAAGCAAAACAAAAAGGACAGATTCCTAGAAAAAAGTCAATAGGGCAAATAATATATGTACCTGGCAATTATAATAATGAGCTTCATTTAATTTTTTTAAAGATTGCATTTATCTTGGGACTAGTAGATGGCATAATGGTTGTGTCACTGGACTCCCACATAGTTGACTGTGGTTCTAGTGCCAGACCTGGAAACTTAAATATCACACTGAGCCCATGTGTGAGCGTGCTCAAGATCTCAAGAGGAGAATGGAGGAAAAGGGATCACAGCGTGGCCATCCACCTTGGAGGGTGATTTCTTGCTTTCTGTCTCTCTCAGTCTCTCTAGTAAGAATATGCTCCCTATAGCAAAAAATCTCTCTCAAAAAGATTGCAATAATCTTAATTTTTATCAGCAGTAATAAGAGTGCTCATTTCTTTGCATTTTAAAATTGTTGCCATTTATTAACTTAAATTATTTGATAGATATTGCTATTTTAAACTGCAAGTATTTGATTACTAAAAATTGAACATATATAAAATTATGCTTTATATACTTTAGAGTTTTGGGAATTGTCTGTTCATATCCTTTGCCCATTTATATTTTTTAAGAGATATTTTTGCTGTAGGGTGCATGCATTCACCAGAGACACAGAGAGAGACACAGAGAGAGAAAAATTGAGAAATCTTCCCCTAAGGGGATGGCCATACTGTAATCCCTTCTCCGTTCTCCTCTCAGGATTTTGGGTACACACGCACATGCATCCTGTGTGACTTTCAAGCCACTGGTTCCAGGATTCGAACCATGTTCAGCCATGTGGGAGGCCAGTGCCACAACCACTACACCATCTGCTGGCACCACCCACTTACATTTTTACTTAGGATATATTCGGTAGCAGTTAACACCAAAGTCTTTGAAATTCAGAATCTTTAACCAAACTGTGTGGGGTTTGAATTCCAGCACTGTACAATTTACTTGCTTTGAGTCCTTGGGCAAGATATATGACCTTTCTTTGTCTTTATTTACCCATTTGTAAAATGGTGCTAATGATAGTACATACCTCATAGGGTTGTCATGAAAATTAAATGAGTAAATACAGGTTAAAAAAAATTAGAACACTATCTGGAACATAATAAGCACAAAAGAACTTAGCCATTCATTTCCTTATTATTCAGATACAAAAATATCATAAAATTATAATAATTATTACATATAGTTTTATAGTCTCAGTTTTTCACTAGTAAATTTGG
>NW_006159604.1:706506-713638 GCF_000334495.1 Tupaia belangeri chinensis | reverse complement strand
TATATATCTTATACATTTTACATATATATACTATCTTGCTATTTTTAGATGTGAGGATAGCATTGGTTGGAAGATAATAATGAATTTCAAAAACTTAAAAATATAATTAGGTCATTTACATCATATCATTGGATAAATCAGGGTGAGTGCTCAATCCAGAAACTGACAAAGGATAAAGCAAAAGCAGATGGAACATTTATTCCTTGGAGGCAAAACCACATAGATGGTACAAAATTGAATTCAGTATTGTTAAGATTAGAAGTAGCTACAGGCCATAAATAATGGCAACTGATTGAAGTTTTATCTACAAAAAATCAGTATGAATTAGCTTATGCAACAATTTCTTTTGTACAGGGTATATAAAACCCCAGGATAAAACCAGAGGTTTAATCTATAAATAATTTCCACCTGTGGAAAGTTAGAGCTCCTAGTGTGGGTGTTGACATCCTGGAAAAAACAACCTTGCTTTTTGCAGTATTAGTGATGGAATTCTGTGTGTGCTTCCTGTTCGATGCACACTTGCACATACTAATGCAAATCCTGTCAGTTGACATGATCCACTGATATACACAAAAGCTCAAAATCCATTCTTCTACTGGAGAAAACTGTTGAGGAAAAGAAAATGATACAAACAGTAACAAAACTATTAAGGAATCTAAATTACTTTATTCCTTAAGTCAATAAACAACAAAGGAATAGACTACCTGTCTAAATAAAATCTAGTGGCAAAAAAGGGAACCAAAGTAAACAGATGGAACTATTAACTCTAAGAAAAATTAAGACATGAACTTGTAAGAAATATGCTATAATTATGTTCTAATTAATGCTGTGAAAGTTTTAAGAAGATATTGCACCCATAATATAAGAATATGGTGCTATGCAAAAGAATAAAGAAATAACTCAGAGTTCTTGAAATTTAATTATGTGGTAACAAATATAAAAAGAGTATGAAAAATGGAGTCAAGGAAATTTCTCAGAATGAAAAGAAAATATTCAAAGAGATAGAAGTTATGAGAATGATGATAGGATATACCCAGAATCAAGTCAAAAGGTTGAACATTTAATATATGTGTCACAAAGAGTTAGGAAAATAAAAGCAATAGGTCTCACCACATAGCCTAGAGGTTAAGGAAACTGGATCACACTTGACTGATTATGCAGCTCAAATCCCAACTCTAACAAATTAAAAAGGATACTTAGTGACCAGCCTATGCATGGCCTGGTGGTTAAGGTGGCTGGATCCTACATGGCCAACCATGTGGCTGAGTCCCAGGCCTGGTGGCTTGAAAAACATATTGGTTATATATATGCATGTGTGCATAAAATCCTGCAAAGTGGGAGAAATGGAAGAGAAAGAACTGAGGCATGACCATTTCCCATGATGGGTGCTTTATCCTCTCCCTTTTCTCTCTCTCTGTTTATCTCTCTCTGGTGAGTGTATGAATTCTTTGGCAAAATGCTAAATAGAAAAAGAGCTCAGGTGTGTGGGTATGTGTATGTATGCCTCAAATCTCAACAAGATTAAGAAATGGAGAAGAAATTATGGTATGACCAGCCCATTTGGAATGCTTTCCTCCCTTTCTCTTTCTTTCTCTCTCTCTCTCTCTGACTAGAGCACATGCCATCTGGCAATTAAAAAAAATAGAAGAAATAATTTTTATATGTTAAGGGAAAATTTTGTATTTTCTTTTTAAAATTTATTTTATATATTCAATCACTACACATCACTTAGCTTGTACAGTGAATTAACCACACATGAATACACTTCACACCACTCCAGTCAAGGATACTAAACACTTTATCATCAACAGATAATAATCCATTTCTATATCCTATAAATGTCTTGTCTCTCTATTATTCTCCTTAATATCTTTCCTCACCCTCTCCCCTATCTCCATCCTCTTCCCACACTGTCTCCAGTATCAATAACCATTTTGAATGCTTCTATATCCTCCAATCTTTCAGTTTTTGTTATAAAGTGTGGATAGTTGGTATAAGTTAAGTGGAGACATACAACGTCTCTCTTTCATAGTTTGGCTTCCTTCACTTAACAGCAAATCTTCCATATTCATCTACTTTATACCAAATACCAGAATCTTATTTTTTATGGCTAAATAGTATTCCATAGAGTATATATGCCACACTTCCTCAATCCATTCATTTGTTCATGGACATTTGGGTTGGTTTCATCTCTTAGCAATTGTGAATAATGCTGCAATAAACATGGATGTGCAAGTACTTTCCCAACTGAGCATTTCCCTATATTTTAGGTAGAAACCCAGGAATGGAATTGCTAGGTTATGTGGTTGTTCTATTTGTAGATTTTTGAGGAACCTCCATATTGTTCTCCACAGTGACTGGACCAATTACATTCCTGCCAACAGTATGGGATAGTTCCCCTTTCACCACAGCCCCATCAGCACATATCATTTTTTGTTTTTATAATCTTCACAATTCTGACTGGGGTTATGTGGTATCATTATGGTTGTTCTGATCTACATCACCTTTATGATGAAGGATGTTGAGCATTTTCTCATATGTTTTTTGTCTGTTCAAATGTCTTCCTTAGAAAGTTCTTTGCTCAACTCATTTTCTCATCTTTTAATTGGGTGGATCATTTTAATTGGGGTGTTAAGTTGCTTGAGTTCCCTGTGTATTCTGGTTATCAGTCTCTTACGTGAGATATAGTTTACAATAATATTCTCCCATTCCGAGAGTTGTTGATTCTCACCAAGTAATGTGCTTTTTGCATGCAGAAACTTCTTAATCTAATGCAATCCTAATTGTTCATTTTTAAGAGTGGAGTAGGAAACATCTCACTCCCTGACCCCAAAATATACTACAAAACTATGATATTTAAAACAGCAAGATATTGGCACAAAAACAGGCAGGTGGATCAATGGAACAGAGTAGAGACTCCAGAAGTAAACCACAAAACATAGAGGTAACTGATTTTTTTATTAATTAATTTATTTTTCTTTTCATTCTTTTATACATTCGATCACATTATTATTTGTCTTACAAAATGGGTATTTCAACAGGTGAACATTTCTCCCTAATACAATTGATAAAACTACAAAATATCTTCAACAGGTAATACCACATTTCTTTGTGATGTTACTATTTTGCCTCCCTATTTTTTTTTTTGACAAAGTGTACCAGTCAAACCAGTGAGAAAGAAAAACCTCTTTAGCAAATTGTTCTGGTAAAACTTGGTATCCACATGCAGAATGATAAACCTGGACCCCTACCTCTCACCATTAACAAAAATTAACTCAAAGTTGATCAAAGATCTAAACCTAAGACTTCAAACTCTAAAACTACTGGTTGAAAACACTGAGGAACCTGGCAGATATTGGAATAGGTAAATACTCCTTAAAGAAGAGGGAAAATTTTGAAGAAATAATTAAACAAAAAATACTAGAACAACAACAACAAAAAAGACATGTGCCTTCAAATTGAAATAGTCTATTTAATGTCATACAGCATGCATTTTAAAAAAATACTCATTCTTAAAGACATTATTGTAAAATTACAGCAAACTAAGTATAGAGAAAAATTCTAAAAACTTCTTAAGCAGAAAAAAATCTATTGCTAAGAAACAATAAGACTAGCATGTTATTTCTTTATGAGATAAAATGAATTGCAACAAATATTGCAGAACACCTTCCACCTATTTAGTAAAATTATACTGAACCATGAATCAATCATGGGAAAGGAATAAAGTCATTTTCCAATGTTTAACTACTCATAAAGCTTGCTGTTTGTCTAACATTTATGGAAGAATGGAGAATTAACTTTTACAACAACAGCAAAAAGAACCTTAGAAAAAGATAAGTTTCAACAATATTTCACCAGGTGATATGGAGGTTAGAGCAGTGAATCCCATATGGCCAGATTCTCAGTTTGAGTCCCAGATCTGGTGGTTTGAAAATCACATGGGGCACAAGAGTGTGGATGCCAAAAATACTGAGAGGAAGTGGAGGAGAGGGGATTGTGTGTGGCCATCCCTCTTGTGGAGTGATGTCTCATTTTCTGTCTCTCTGTCACTCTCTGATGAGCAAATGCACCCTACAGGAAAAAAAAATCCAAACTATTGTAAAATAAAACAATAAAAAGTACAATTTACAATAGCATCAAAGCTTGAAAAATCTAGAATAATATGAAAGACATGCCAGATCTCTATAACTGAAAATTATAAAACACTGAGACTTACATAAATCAAGAGAAAAATCATGCTCCAATTGAAGAATTCAATATTCAATAATTTCAAGCTGTTTTTCTCTATAAATTAATGTATATATGCAACTCAATGTAAATCATAGTACCAACAAGCTTTACTATAAAAATAGATTAAGCTGGTCTTAAAATGTATATGACAAAGCAAGAATATACTAGGTTATCACAAAAGGGATGACTTATTTTTCTATGTAAAAATAATATTGTTAGCATTTTCCTACCTCACTGACTGCTGCTGCTCCCTGCTTCATAGATAGAGATCGCCCACTGCCTTCTCACTGCCCCAGGTAAATCCCGAACAACCCCTCCCACATCCCTTTTGTCATCATCCCCTGAGCCTACAACCATGGAGCAGGGATCAGCAGCAGTCAGTGAGATCAACTGAGGCAGGAAGACCACCTGAGATCTTCCCCTACCTTCTGACTGCCCCAGGTACATCCCAGACAGGCCCCAGACCCCTAGCTGCCTTCTGCCCACCAGGAATATTTTGATATTTCATAGTTTACTGAACCATACAACACACGTAACTCGACATGACTCCTACTCCCTCCCACAGGTAAAATTCTCAAGCTCAGCCATAGGTTCACCTATTCCCAAGAGACTGGGACAGGAAAGTTAGCTATATATACACTTCTTTGATTAGAAGACAAGGCTCTCTACCAAGAACACATCTTAAAAAGTAGAGTTCTTCTACCTCCATCATTATAGAATCGACACCAGAAAAGTAAGAAGTGTATAATTCATCCGCTGACTAGAAACCAGCTCAGAGGCACAAGAAATATGAGAAAATAATAAAAAAAAACTCTGTTTCAATGGAACATACCAACTCAATATCAACCATAGACAGCACAAAAGAATCCATAAGAATGTTAGAAAAAGATTTCAGAATATTCATGGTGATAGAGATGAGGAAGTCCTTACAGGATTTGGAGAAGATAGACACCATAAAAAAGAATCAATCAGAACTCCTGGAGATGAAGATGGTAATACAGGAAAGCAAGACCTTCAAAAGTATTAAATATAGCAGATTGAATAAAGCAGAAGTCAGAACTTCTGAGCTAGAAGACAAAATATTTGACTTAGATAAAACCACTAAAAATAACAAAAAATTTTTTATAAAATGAGGACAACATACAGGAAATACTAAATATGAGTAAATGCCCAAATATCCAAATAGGTATCCCAAAAGGTGAAGAATCACACAAAGGCATAGAAGGGTCTATTCCATGAAACACTTGCAGAAAACTTCCCCAATCTAGAGAAGCAGTCAGATACCCAGACTAAAGAAATACAAAGGACTCTAAATTGAGTCAACATAAGAAGACCCTCTCCATGTCACATCATAGAATGGTAAAAATTACAAACAAGATTCTAAAAATAACAAGAGGGAAACATCAAGTCACATACAAAGTTTAACCATTTAAGCTAATATCAGACCACTCAACTGAAACAATGACGGCAAGAAAAGGATGGAAAGACATGTTCAAAATACTAAAAGAAAAACAACTTCAGCCAACTATACTAAACCTGGCAAGATTATCCTTCAAATAGAAAGAATGAATAAAATCATTCTCAGACAAACAAAAACAAATAATTCACCAATACTAGACCAGCTCTTTAAGAAGTACCAAAGGCAGTACCATATCAGGAACACTAGAGAGAGACAGATAGAAATAAAAGAATAAAAACCAACCAATCAAAAGACACAGATTAGTTGAATGGATAAAAAACAGAAACCCACTATTTGCTGCCTATAAGAAACACACCTCATGGATAAATATATACATAGCTTAAGAAACAAAAAAAAGGAGGCTGGAGTCATGATATCCATATCAGAAAAAATAGGTTTTAAAACAAAAACTCCAAGAGGCAAAGTAGGACATTATATAGTACTAAAAGGGCTAATTGACCAAGAAGATATAACACTTATAAGTATCTATGCACCCAACTCAAGAGTACCCACATATGTGAAACAAAGACTATTGGATCTAAAGGGACAGATAGACACCAACACACTAATTACTGGGGATCTCAATACCCTGCTATCTCCTTTGGACAGAGCATCTAAACAAAATAATAAGCAAAATATATATATAGGATCTAAATATCATACATCAAATGGACTTGACAGACATCTATAGAACCTTCCACCCAATGATCACAAAATATACATTTCTTTCACCCCTGCATGGAACCATTTTGAAGACTGACTACATGATAGGGCACAAAACAAGATGCTACACATTCAAAATCATGGAAACTACATCCAGCATTTTCTCTGACCATGATAAAATTAAACTGGAAATAAGTTTCAGAAAAGAAAAAAAACCCTCAAAAATACATTAACGTATGGGAACTAAACAATCTACTCCTGAATGACTTCACAGTCACTGAAGACACTGAGACTGAAATCAAAGGATTCATTGAAACCAATGAACAAGAGTTTACATAATCTATAGGACACAGAAAAAACTGTGTCATAAGAGGAAAGTTCATAGCAATTAGTGCACATAATACACAGAAGGAAAAGTAACAAATAGATAATGTAACAACACACCTCAGAGAACTGGAAAAACAACAACAAAAAGTTGAAAAATTTCCGGAAGAGGAGAAATAAAGATTAGAGCAGAAATAAATTAAATAGAGGATAAATGAACTATAGAGAAAATAAATGAAATTTAAAAACTGGTTCTTTGAGAAAATAAATATAATTGATACAATGTTAGCTAGACTAATTAAGAATAAGTGAGAAAGTAACCAAATAAATCAAATTTGCAATGAAACAGCCTATATTACAATACATAAAACATAAATACAAAAGGTTATTAAAGAATACTATGAGCAACTAAATGCAAAAAAAAAAAAAAAAAAAAAAAAAAAAAAAAAAACCTGG
>NW_006159604.1:667800-705756 GCF_000334495.1 Tupaia belangeri chinensis | reverse complement strand
AAAAAAAAATCCAAACTATTGTAAAATAAAACAATAAAAAGTACAATTTACAATAGCATCAAAGCTTGAAAAATCTAGAATAATATGAAAGACATGCCAGATCTCTATAACTGAAAAGTATAAAACACTGAGACTTACATAAATCAAGAGAAAAATCATGCTCCAATTGAAGAATTCAATATTCAATAATTTCAAGCTGTTTTTCTCTATAAATTAATGTATATATGCAACTCAATGTCAATCATAGTACCAACAAGCTTTACTATAAAAATAGATTAAGCTGGTCTTAAAATGTATATGACAAAGCAAGAATATACTAGGTTATCACAAAAGGGATGACTTATTTTTCTATGTAAAAATAATATTGTTAGCATTTTCCTACCTCACTGACTGCTGCTGCTCCCTGCTTCATAGATAGAGATCGCCCACTGCCTTGTCACTGCCCCAGGTAAATCCCGAACAACCCCTCCCACATCCCTTTTGTCATCATCCCCTGAGCCTACAACCATGGAGCAGGGATCAGCAGCAGTCAGTGAGATCAACTGAGGCAGGAAGACCACCTGAGATCTTCCCCTACCTTCTGACTGCCCCAGGTACATCCCAGACAGGCCCCAGACCCCTAGCTGCCTTCTGCCCACCAGGAATATTTTGATATTTCATAGTTTACTGAACCATACAACACACGTAACTCGACATGACTCCTACTCCCTCCCACAGGTAAAATTCTCAAGCTCAGCCATAGGTTCACCTATTCCCAAGAGACTGGGACAGGAAAGTTAGCTATATATACACTTCTTTGATTAGAAGACAAGGCTCTCTACCAAGAACACATCTTAAAAAGTAGAGTTCTTCTACCTCCATCATTATAGAATCGACACCAGAAAAGTAAGAAGTGTATAATTCATCCGCTGACTAGAAACCAGCTCAGAGGCACAAGAAATATGAGAAAATAATAAAAAAAAACTCTGTTTCAATGGAACATACCAACTCAATATCAACCATAGACAGCACAAAAGAATCCATAAGAATGTTAGAAAAAGATTTCAGAATATTCATGGTGATAGAGATGAGGAAGTCTTTACAGGATTTGGAGAAGATAGACACCATAAAAAAGAACCAATCAGAACTCCTGGAGATGAAGATGGTAATACAGGAAAGCAAGACCTTCAAAAGTATTAAATATAGCAGATTGAATAAAGCAGAAGTCAGAACTTCTGAGCTAGAAGACAAAATATTTGACTTAGATAAAACCACTAAAAATAACAAAAAATTTTTTATAAAATGAGGACAACATACAGGAAATACTAAATATGAGTAAATGCCCAAATATCCAAATAGGTATCCCAAAAGGTGAAGAATCACACAAAGGCATAGAAGGGTCTATTCCATGAAACACTTGCAGAAAACTTCCCCAATCTAGAGAAGCAGTCAGATACCCAGACTAAAGAAATACAAAGGACTCTAAATTGAGTCAACATAAGAAGACCCTCTCCATGTCACATCATAGAATGGTAAAAATTACAGACAAGATTCTAAAAATAACAAGAGGGAAACATCAAGTCACATACAAAGTTTAACCATTTAAGCTAATATCAGACCACTCAACTGAAACAATGACGGCAAGAAAAGGATGGAAAGACATGTTCAAAATACTAAAAGAAAAACAACTTCAGCCAACTATACTAAACCTGGCAAGATTATCCTTCAAATAGAAAGAATGAATAAAATCATTCTCAGACAAACAAAAACAAATAATTCACCAATACTAGACCAGCTCTTTAAGAAGTACCAAAGGCAGTACCATATCAGGAACACTAGAGAGAGACAGATAGAAATAAAAGAATAAAAACCAACCAATCAAAAGACACAGATTAGTTGAATGGATAAAAAACAGAAACCCACTATTTGCTGCCTATAAGAAACACACCTCATGGATAAATATATACATAGCTTAAGAAACAAAAAAAAGGAGGCTGGAGTCATGATATCCATATCAGAAAAAATAGGTTTTAAAACAAAAACTCCAAGAGGCAAAGTAGGACATTATATAGTACTAAAAGGGCTAATTGACCAAGAAGATATAACACTTATAAGTATCTATGCACCCAACTCAAGAGTACCCACATATGTGAAACAAAGACTATTGGATCTAAAGGGACAGATAGACACCAACACACTAATTACTGGGGATCTCAATACCCTGCTATCTCCTTTGGACAGAGCATCTAAACAAAATAATAAGCAAAATATATATATAGGATCTAAATATCATACATCAAATGGACTTGACAGACATCTATAGAACCTTCCACCCAATGATCACAAAATATACATTTCTTTCACCCCTGCATGGAACCATTTTGAAGACTGACTACATGATAGGGCACAAAACAAGATGCTACACATTCAAAATCATGGAAACTACATCCAGCATTTTCTCTGACCATGATAAAATTAAACTGGAAATAAGTTTCAGAAAAGAAAAAAAACCCTCAAAAATACATTAACGTATGGGAACTAAACAATCTACTCCTGAATGACTTCACAGTCACTGAAGACACTGAGACTGAAATCAAAGGATTCATTGAAACCAATGAACAAGAGTTTACATAATCTATAGGACACAGAAAAAACTGTGTCATAAGAGGAAAGTTCATAGCAATTAGTGCACATAATACACAGAAGGAAAAGTAACAAATAGATAATGTAACAACACACCTCAGAGAACTGGAAAAACAACAACAAAAAGTTGAAAAATTTCCGGAAGAGGAGAAATAAAGATTAGAGCAGAAATAAATTAAATAGAGGATAAATGAACTATAGAGAAAATAAATGAAATTTAAAAACTGGTTCTTTGAGAAAATAAATATAATTGATACAATGTTAGCTAGACTAATTAAGAATAAGTGAGAAAGTAACCAAATAAATCAAATTTGCAATGAAACAGCCTATATTACAATACATAAAACATAAATACAAAAGGTTATTAAAGAATACTATGAGCAACTAAATGCAAAAAAAAAAAAAAAAAAAAAAGAAAAGAAAAGAAAACCTGGATGAGATGGACAAATTTCGGGACATATATATTATCTACCAAGACTGAATCAGGAAGATGTAGAAAGGCTGAGTAGATCAATAACAAGCAATGAAACTGAATCAGTAATAAATAATATCCTAACAAAGAACAACCCAGGTCCTGAGAGTTTCTGAATTCTATACAACTTTTAAAGAAGAGCTAACCTCCATTCTACTAAAATTATTTTTAAAGATCCAAAAGGAAGGAATTATTTGAAATTTATTTGAAGAAGCCTCCATCATCCTCATCTCCAAAACAGAGAGGGGAATAACACAACAAGAAACTACAGAATAATATCTCTGATGAATATTGATGCAAAAATTAACAACAAGATACTGGCATTGTACCAATGACACATGTAAAAGATTATACACCACAACAACGTAGGCTTTATTCCAGGGATGCAAGGATGGTTCAACATATGCAAAACCATAATGTAATATACCATATTAACAGAAGGAAAGGTAAAAATGTACGATAATACCAATCAATGTGGAATAAGTGTTTGTTAAAATGCAGCAACCCTTCATGATTAAGACTCAACAAAATGGAAGAGAAGGGACATTTCTCAACATAATAAAAGCCATATATATAAAAAAAAACATACCTACCATCATACTGAATGGGAAAAAGCAAACTGGAACAAGACAAGGCTGCCTACTTTCTCCACTCCTTTGCAAAATAGTGCGTAAAGACCTAGCCAATGCAATGAGATAAGAGACTTAAATAAAATGTATTCGAATAAGGAAAGGAGAAGTGAAAGCATCTCTATTTGCAGATGACATTGTGTACATAGAAAATCCAAAAGAATACATACAAAAAATACACACACACACACACACACACACACACACACACACACACACACACCCTCCTGTAAATGCTAAATGAATACAGTAAAATGGCAGGATACAAAATCAATATACAAAAATCTATAGCATTTCTAAGGAAAAAAGGAGCAGAATGCAATAGAACTGAAGAAAGTACTCCCATTTACAATAGCCAGAAAAAGCATAAGATACCTAGGAATAAAACTAACCAAAGAAGTAAAAGACCTGTACATGGAAAAGTAAAACTAAAAAGTGAAATTGAAAATTATTCAAAAAAGTGGAAAGAAATTTCATGTTACTGGACTGGAAGAATTTTTTTTTTTTGAGAGAGTTTTTCTATAAAGTATATGTGCTTGCCGGTTAGACAAAGAGACAGAAAGTGAGATCATCCCCTAGAAGGCGGGGGTTGCTATGCCACAATCCTTTCTCCTCCATTCTCTTATTGGGATTTTTGGCATACATGCACACATGCCTGGCGTGTATTTCAAGCCACTGGGTCCCAAACTCAAACTGCAGCCCACCAAGTAGGAGCCCAGTGCCTTAAGCACTAACCACCAGCTAGCCTGAAAAATTAATATAATCAAAATCTCAATCCTACCCAAATTAGTCTACAAATTTAATGCAATTCTGTTCAAACTACCAGAAATATTCTTCATAGAGAGAGAAAAAACAATCATAATTTTTTTCTGGAATCAAAAAGACTCAGTTTCACCAAAGAAATACTGTAGAAAAGGAATAAAGTAGGAAGCATCTCCCTTCCTGACCTCAAAACATATTACAAAGCTGTGGTAATTTTAAAAAGCACGTGTTGTTTTTTGTTTTTTATTTTTTTATTTTTGGCGGGGGGGGGGGGGGGGAAGACAGACTGAAGAAACAGAATTGAGAACCCAAAAATAAACCTGAAAACATACAGCCAACTGATCTTTGACGAAGGACAGAAGACAAATCCAGAGGGGGGAAAAAAATCTCTTCAGCAAATGGTGCTGGGGAAACTGGATATCCACCTGCAGAAGAATGAAACTGGACCCTATCTCTCATCACTAACAAAAATCAACTCAAAATGGATTAAGGATCTAAACATAAAACCTCAAACTATAAAATCACTGGGGGGAAACAAGAAAAAACTCTTTGAGACCATGGAGTAGGCAAAGACTTGTAAAGATGACCTCCAAAGCACAGGCAAATGGTCTCAAAAATAGACAAGAGGGGCGACTTTAGGCTAAAAAGCTTCTGCATAGTGAAAGAAACAATAACTAGAGTGAGGAGACAAGCCTCAGAGTGGGAGAAAATATTTAAAAATTATACCTCAGATAAGGGACTGATAATCAGAATATAAAGGGAACTCAAGCAGCTTACTCACAAAAAAATTAACCAACCTAATTAAAATATGGGAAGATGAGCTGAAAAGACAACTCTCCAAGGAAAACATGTAAACAGCCCAAAAGCACATGAAAACATACCTAAAATCTCATATCATAAGGGAAATGCAAATCAAAACCGAAATGAGATCTCATTTAACCCTAGTCAGATGACAAAGATTATAAAAATAAATAATGAATAGTGCTGGTGAGGCTGTGGTGAAAAGGGAACTGTCCTACACTATTGGTGGGAATGTAAATTACTACAACCACCATGGAGTACAATCTGGAGATTCCTTAGAGACCTACAAATAGAACTATCATATGATCCAGTAATTCAACTGTTAGGTATTTACCCAAGAAAAGGAAAGCATGCACACTTTCAAGTTTATTGCAGTATTATTTACAATTGGTATATTAAGCCAAATGTCAAAAAATAGATGAGTGGATTTCAAAAACATGGCATATGTGCTCTATGGATTACTATGTTGTCATAAAAAAAAAAACAATGAGACCATGACATTTGCTATAAATTTTAATGAATATGGAAGACTTAATGCTAAGCAAAGCCAATCAGACCATGAAAGACAGATTTTGTATGTCTCTGCTCAATATATACTGAATGTCTGCACTGTATAGCAGAAACTGAACAATTGGAAGGCATAATAGCAGAGAGGGCAACTTTGGATACTATAGATAGTAAGGGAGGGGAAGCATGGGATGGGTAATAGGGAGAGAGAGGGAGGGGAATTGGGGGAACTATGTTTAATTGACAGAAAAATAAAAACATTACTTGTGGATGGTAATGTTTGTCTTGACTTACATGTGTTGTATTTGTGCTAGGAAAAACCATATTGTACACTGCAAAGATGTATAGTGATTAAATGAAAATAATAAATATTTTTTTAAAGTTTATGGAGACATTTCTCCCTAGTCCAGTCGATAAAATTATAAAAGAATCTTCAACAGATAACTCCACATTTCTTTGTCCCATTAATGCTTTGCCCCCCCCCCCTATTTTTCTTCTAAATGTCCTTCCTCAGACTCTAATCTTTCACATACATTATATCGGGTATTTTCATCCGTTTACTGTGTTTCTATAACCTTTAGTCAATCAGTTTCAGTCATAGAGTGCGAGAAATGTTCACATGTTGAAATATTCAGTTTGTAAGCTAAATAATGTGATTGAATGTCAAAGAGAAAATGAAATTTAAAAAAATGTTAAAAAATATAGTGAAATAAACAGGAAAAAAAGTTTATGGAGATGATGCCCCAAATAAATCAGAAATTTATGAATGAGTAATTTGCTTGGAAAGGGACAAGACAATGTTGAAGATGACACTCACAGTGGCAGATATCCACATCAATTTGCAAGGAAAAAAATCTTGTTTGTGCCTTAATTGAAGAGGGCCAATTATTGACAGCAAAAACAATAGCCAACACCAATTGGTTCAGCTTTCACAATTCTGATTGAAAACTTAAAGTGGAGGGACCAGCATATGACATAATGGTTACATAGCTGGACTCCCACTTAGTCGACTACAGTTCAAGTCCCAGACCTGGTGGCTTCAGACTAATGCTGGATGCATGTGTGTGCATGCCCAAATTTCTGAGAGGAGAATAGAGGAGTAGGAATTTTGGCGTGGCCATCCCATCTGGGGTGGGGGGTGATTTCTCACTTTCTGTCTCTCTGTCTCTCTTGTTTCTCTGGGAAGCGCATGTGTCCTATAACAAAAATCTTTCTTTAGAAAAAAAGGAAGAAAGAAAAATTAAAGTGGAGTAGACTTTCTGATCAGTGAGTGTCAAACTGTTGTGTCCATAAGACAAAGCATAAATTAATGACTACTAAAGGGTCCTATGAAAGCAAAAGCAAACTGGTCAACAGCAAAGGGCATGGTAGTAATGTTTTGATGCTTAAGGCATCTTGCTTGACTTTCTGGAGGATCAAAGAATGATAAAATCTGCTTATTATGAATTTTCCCAGCATGAATGCACTGTATATTAGTCCAATTAAAGATATAATCATGCATGTTATCATCAACAGATAATTTTCCATTTTTGTGTCCCTTAAATGTATAAAATTAAATGAAATTAAATCCAAGAAAATCTGCTTTTTATCATAATGTTTCAAGAAAATTTGCCAAAATTTTAGCAGAAAAATATCTGGGAGTGCTTCATCAGAGTGTCCTTCTTTAACAGGTCAATGCTCCTCCTGCTCATTCCTCTCATCAAACGAGGGCAGTTTTTAGAATTTTGATAGAAAATCAGTAGGAATATATTCTGAAGTCCTGAGTTGGCTACTTCTGACTTATTTTTATTTCCTAATCTTAAAAAATCTTTATGGGGGGCCCATGGTTGGCAAGGTGGTTAAAATGCTGGATTCCCACATGACTGACCACAGTTCAAGTCCCAGACTTGGCTGGATCCTACATGGTTTACTGTGCATTCAAGTCCCAGATCTGGAGGCTTGAAAATTACATTGGACACGTGTGCATGCATGACAAAATCTCAGAAGGAGAACAGAGGAGAAGGTATTGCAGCATGATGAACCCCTACCACAATCCCCCAGGAGTGATTTCTCTCTTTCCTCTCTCTGTCTCTAGCAAACACGACCTATGGTACAAACAAGCAGACAAAACTAATAAACAAACAAACAAAAAAACTCTAAAGGACAACAATTTTTCTTTAGTTTATTATGCAAAAAATAATGCCACTCTTCAGGAATGAATTGAATGACTGGTATCATCACTTACAAAAGTCTTTTGAAATTGATGGAGCTCAGGACCAGAAATAAAGTTTATATTTTATTGTCTTTACACTGATGGAGCTCATGTCCAGAAATAAAGTTTATATTTTATTGTCTTTTTTATTACATTTCCACTAATTTTTGACCTTTTAACACCACATCCAAATATATAAAAAATGGTTTATAAGCCTAAATATAAAATCTAAAACTATAAAACATCTAGAAGACAACATAGGGGACCAGCAGATGGTGTCATGTTTAAATTGCTGAACTCTCACGTAGTTAACTGCTGTTCGAGTCCTGGACTCACCAACTTAAAACTCACACTGGGTATGTGTGCATGCATGCCCAAAATCCCAAGAGGAGATTGGAGGAGAAGGAATTGTGGCGTGGCTATCTCCTCTGGGAGGTAATTTCTCACTTTCTGTTTTTTTTGTCTCTCTCTGTCTCTCCAGCTAGTGCATGTGCCCTGTAGCAAAAAGATAGTACACTTACTATTTTGGGTTAGCAAAAATAACTAACAGTGAGAGATGATAAATTGGGCTTCATGATGATTTTTGCTTATAAAGTTGATTACTATTATAAAATAGTCATGTCACAGACAGAAAACTCTGTGTATAATGCATGTATATGACATAGGACTTTGTTACAATGTCCTACATTTATGACCAATGCTTCTAAGCACAATTTCATGTGCTTATCTAAGCTTTCTATATCACCTTTGGTGAAGTGTCTGTTAGAATATTTTGTCAAATATAAAAAAGAACACACCCTTTCTTTTTTTAAAGTTTGCTATAGAGCATGTGCACTCACCAGGGAGAGAAGGAGAGAGAGAAAGTGAGAATGTACTCCCAGGGAGATGACCACACCAAAATCCCTTCTCCATTTTACTAATAGGATTTTGGTCATGCACATACACATGACCTCAGTGTGTTTTTCAAACTTTCAGGCCTGGGACTCAACCATAGAGTTGGCCAAGTGAGATCCAGCTGCCTTAACCACCATGCTGCTAGCATGCATTTCTTATGTAACCAGAATTCCTTATATCTTCTGAATACAATGGCATATGCAAGTAATTATATACTTGTATTCAGAAGATACTATTGAAACTATTTCCTCCCAGTGGAATGTATTTTCATTTTATTTGTATCTTTCTTTCAAAGGGAAGAAATTTTAGTTTTGATTAATCAAATTTAAAATTATTTTCTTTTGAAATCTGCTTTTCCTGTCCTATGAGATTTTTCCTTAATATAATTTCACAAAGATTTTCGCTTGCTTTCTTCTTCTTCTTCTTCCTTTTTTTTTTCTTTTTGGAGAAGTTTTTGCTATAGGGTGCGTGCACTTGCCAGAAAGACAGAGAGACAGAGAGAAAGACAGAAAGTGAGAAATCACCCCCCAGGGGGGATGGCCATGCTGCAATCCCTTCTCCTCCATTCCTCTCTCGGGCTCTTGGGCACACATACACACATGCCTGGCGTGAGTTTAAGCCACCAGGTCCGGGACTTGAACCCCAATTGACTACATGGGAGTTCAGTGACATAGCTATTATGCTAACTGCTGGTCTCGCTTTTATTTTCTTCTAGATATATTCCTTATATATTTTACTCTCACATGATTCATTTTCTGTTAGTTTTTGTATATGGCATGAGGTAGGAATTAAGGTTTATGCATATGCAAATTAATATCTAGATGTTTCAGCACCATTTATTTTAAAAAACTTCACACTGTTGTATCCCATTGGTTGCAGTCAATCAACCATAGTTGTGTAGGTCAATATTAAGACCATCTTGTTCTATGGACAAATGTATTCATTCTTATACTAATGCTCTTCTATCTTAATTACTAAAGCTTCAGAGTAAGATTTTGAAAGCAATTAGGTGAATTTCTCCAACTATATTATTCAAAGTTTGTGTGTTTGTGTGTGTGTGTATGTCTGTGCGTGCAGGTGCTATTTTTAAATTTCTCTGTCAATTTTAGTGTCTGCCTGTCACTTTCTACCAATATTCTTCTGGAATTTTGATTGAGATTCTTTGAGTCTACAATACAACTCAGGAAGAACTGACATCTTAAATATATTGAATCTTTGTCATTATGAACTTTTTTAATTTTGGTGGGCCTTTGTCTGACTTTCTTCACTGACCACATTTTGGAGGCTTATCTCCATTGTATAACATATCACCACTTAATTCCTATTTATGCCTAAATAATATTACATTGTATGTATTAGGTTGTTGGGAATGTCATGATGTGTTTTTCTATGTTTTTCTATGCAAAAATGCATCATGACTTTTGTGACAGCCCAATATATGCCACAATTTATCCATTGACCCACTTCCTGATGGACATTAGACAATTTCCACATTTTAGATTCTAGGAATAGCGCTACCATGAACAAATGATTTTGAGTTTGTTTGAGTATATATTTTTAAATAATTGTAGGTAAATGCACAGGAATGGAACTCTAGGGTCATATGTTAATTCTATGTTTAACTTCCTGAAGAACTGCCTAACTTTTCCACAGCTGATAAAGTATTTTACATTCCCACTAGCAATGTACAAGGTCTCTAGTTTGCACCACATCTTTCCTCACCAATATCTATTGTTTTCCATCCTAATAGGGGTGAAATGATCCTCATTGTGGTTTTCATTTGCATTTACCTAATAACTGATGATGTTGAACAACTTTTCAGGTAGCCCTTGGCCATATACATATCTTCTTTGGGGAATTGTTTAATTCCTTGAACTGTATGATACTTAAGTTGTTTATCTCCTTTTTTGCATGTGAGATTCATCTATGCAATTGTATTTATCATATTTGCCTTTGCAAGAGTATAGCTGTTTCTTTTTTTAATTTTCAGATTAAATTCACATAAAGTCCCCACTTGATGTATACTATATATATTTTTTTTAACAGAGAACTTTACATTTTTTCGTCTGCTAAATGTTTCTTCTCTTTGCACCTCACACCCACCCTTTACCACCCACTATCCATTTATTTTTAAGTTTTTGTTATTTATATATTCTGGAAATAGCACCCTTACCAGATATAGCATTTAAAAATATTTTTCACTAATGTGTAGGTTGTGTTTTATTTTATTTATAATGTACTTCAATAAGACAAAAAGGTTTTAATTTTAACAAACACTAATGTATTTTTTTTAATGTTTTTGTTTTTGGTGACATTTCTAAGAAGCTGACAAATCCAACATCATGTTGATTTACTTCTACACTTCTTTTTAAGTGCTTTATGGCTTTAACTATGATTTTAGACAATTGATAAATTTTTCGTTAATTTTTGTATATGATGTGACATAAGAGTTCAAATTTTTATATTTTCATTTTCTTGCCCTGACCACTTTGGCCAGAACTTCCCACATAGTGTTGAATAGCAGTGGTGAAAGTGGATCTCCTTTAATTGTTTGCCATTGAGTATTTCATTAGATGTGGATTTTCCATGAATGCCCTTTGTTATATTGAAATGTTCCTTTTAATTGCAAGGGTGTGAGTGCACTCACCAGAGAAAGAGACAAAGAGAAAGGAACCCCTAATGGGACATGATCACACTGCAGTTCTTTTCTCTTAATTCCTTCATCCTATCAGGATTTTATAAAAAAAGTGTGCATGCCCAGCATAATTTTCAAACTGCTAGGGCTTGGACATAAACCTCAGGTAGCCATGTGAAATCTAGCTCCCTGTACACAGTGCTTGACTGATGTTCTATAGGGGCAGACCCAAAACTGTTCCTTTTTCCTTCCAGTTTTCTGAATATTTTTATCACCAAATGACATTAGATTTTGTCATAGACTTCTTCCACATCAAATAGAGGGTCATGTCATTTTTTTCTTTTTTTTTTCCATTAATATGATATACTACAAGTACTAATTTTATTTTATTAAACCTATCTTGCATTTCTAAGACAAATTTCATTTGTTAGTAGTATATAATTACTTGCATTTGCCGTTGGATTCAGCTTTCTAGTAATTTTTATGATATTTGCATCCATATTTATGAGGGCTCTGGCTCATTTTTTTGATATATTTATCTGGCTTTAGTTAAAAGGTAATGCTGGCTTCATTGGCTGTTAGGAATTCTTCCTTTTTCTAATTTTCACATTATTTTGAGGATTGGTATAAATCCATCTTTAAATCCATTTGTTAGAATTCACAAGTCAGGTCATCTTGTTCTGAGCCTTTCTTTGTTGATAGTGTGTTTTTTAGACTACTGATTCAATCTCTTTGCTTATTTTAGATCTTTCTGGATTTCTTATTTCTGCTCAAATTCATTTTTGGCCATTCCTTTCTGAGAATTTATCAATTGCACCTGTTATATTATTTGTTTGTTCTATAAATGTTCATAGTATTTTGTCATAACTATTTTAATTTTATAACATTGTTTCCAGTGTTTCCCCATATATTATATTTTTTAAGTTTTTTTCCCCATAGGGTGTGTGCACTCACTAGAGAGAGACAGAGAAAAAGGAAAATTGAGATATCATCCCTCCAAGAGAAGATGCCCATGCTGCAATCCATTCTTCTCTTGGGATTTGGGGTGCACATGCAGAAGGACCCAGCAGCCAGTTGCCAGGTCTTGAACTGTGGAGTTAGGTGTGTGGTATCCTGTGCCTTAACCACCATGCCACCTGCTGGCTCCACCATTTATTTTATTTTAGTTAATACCATCTTTCTTTTTTTCCTTTGTTAGTCTTGTTAAATGTTTCTCAATTATTGATGTTTTAAAAGAGTCAAATTTGGATTCATTGATTCATTATATTGGCTTTCTATTCTCTTTTATGTAGAATTACAAAAAACATTTAAACTAAGAAGGAAGAAATCAAACTATCTTTTCAAGTGGCATCATCCTAAGAATCCATTAAATAGCTTTCAGAGCTAGTAAACGATTGCATTATAGTAACAGAGGACACAATCAACACAGAAAAATTAGTTATATGTTTGCAAACTACAAATGAACAATCTGTAAAGGAAATTAAGAAAATAGTTACATTTATAAGGACATTCAAAATAAAATACCTAGGAATAAATTTATCCAAATGCATGACGGACTTGAATACTGAAAACTACAAAGTACTACTGAAAGAAATGTAAGAAAATCTAAACAAATGGAAAGACATCTGTGTTCATGGATGAAAGACTTAATCTTGTTAAAATGTCAATACTACCTAAGGCAATCTACAGATTCAATGCAAGTCAATTTTTGCATATATGGAAAAGCAAGTCCTCACATTGTTGTGGAATTACAAGGGCTTCAAAATAGCCAAATTAATTTTTAATGAAAAAAATGTCAAAGGTCTCATGTTTGATTTCAAAACTTGTTTCAAAGCTGCAATAGTCAAATGTGTATGATGCTAGCGTGAATATAGAAACCTAGAACAAAACCTAGAACAATAGGATCGAATAAAAGGTACAAATATAAACCTATCCACTTATGTTTTTATACTTGACAAGGGCACCAAGATCATTTAATGGAAAAATAATAGTCTCTTCAACTAATGTTGCAGAGCGCCTCATGTAACTGTTGTGCCACCACACAGCTCCTTCCTTCTTTTTTAACATAGATGTTAGTTGTTATAAACTTTCCTCTGAGCATTACCATTCCTCCATTCTACAAATTTTGTATGCTGTTTTATTGCCATTTTATTTTCCAATAACTTTTGGGACTTATCCTTTGACCCACTGGTTAAGGGTGAGTTGTTAGAGGTCAGTGGGTGGTGTAATGATTAAGGCCCCAGATTCCCACATGGTCAACGTTGGCTCAAATCCCAACCTAGTGACTTGAAACTCAGGCTGAGTGCACATGTGTGTGCGTGCAGGGTCCCAAGAGGAAAATGGAGGAGAAAAGACTGTGGTACAGCCATTCCCTATGGGGGGTGGTTTCTCACTTTCTAAAAAAGTAGTGAGTTGTTGTTTCCACAAATTTGTAAATTTTCCAATTTTCTCTCCTGTTATTGATTTCTAGTTATATTCTGTCATGGTTGAAGAAAATGATGGATATGATTCTGATTTTTTTAATTTATTAAAACTTGTTTTGGGGCCAGCAGGTAGCATGGTGGTTAAGGTGCTGGACTCCCTCATGACCGACAAAATTTTGAGTCCCAGATGTGGGGGATTATTTTTTCTCTCTCTCTCTCTCTCTCTGTTTCTCTCTGGTATATTGAATAATAATCATAATCATAATCAATAAATGTGACTCCTCTACTTACCCATGTTTATCTGCTAACTGGACCAGGATATACTCCTTGGTCTATTTCTCCCCTAATATTAGCATAATTCCAAAAGATCAAACATAGCAGTTCCTTAATGACAGAACAGTCATAGATAGATAGAGGATGGATATAGATAGATATCTATGTACATAATTTTTCAAATGCAATCCAACTGATACCCCTCCTGGCAGCTTTGGGAATTCCTACCGAGATAAGTACAAGGATAGGAGGTTTGGTTACATTTCTTAATTACTTTAAAACTCTTTTCTCTGATCTTCAACAAAGCCTAGACAAAATACCCCAAAGACTTACATATTCAAGCCCAAGTAGACAATGGTCATAGTACCTCTCCAAAACTGAAGAGGCATGGACCTTCTCACAGTGGAAAAAAAGGAGTCTCTGCTTCTTCCTGAAAGAAGAGTGCTATTTTTATCCTCCCCCTGATTGGCCCCATTGTAACTCTTCTCTTAGTTTCTGTAGGACCTCCACTCTTTAGACTGATGAATCACTTCATCTGAGACACCATCCAACAATTGTCCCCTGAAAAGGCTGAGAATATCTTGCTCCCCCAGAGGGTATGATATTCATTCCTGCCCCCATAGAAACCACATGTCAGACAACAGCCTCTCTAACAGCAGGAAGCAGCTATAGAAGACCCAACTTTGACCCATAAACCCCTACCCATAACCCGCAACTACTCTTTTTCACCTCTTTTTCTTACATACATATTCAAAGGCTAGAAATGTAAGGGTATGCTGACCTAAAAGCTATTATACAAGGATGCGGAATGAGTACAGGGTCTAATGTCCCAAAATAAAACAAAAACCACCAAATTGTCAGTACGTGCAGAATGTGCAGATCCCACCATGCCTGATCACACCTGCATATCTGCCGTACATACTACCTCTCAAAACAGCTTAATCAGTTGCCCTGTGAAAGATTCTCCTTTCCTCTGGTAAGAGGGCTGAAGCACTTATGGCTTCAGAACCCCAGGCACTCTCTCTCTTTCTCTCAATAAATTTTCTTTATTCTCTTGGGAAGAAAAAAATAATGATGTGATGGTTGTATGTTGAAGTCTTCATCTATTATTATAGAACTGTTTGTCTCTTCAAATATGTCAGTATCTGGTTAATATATTATGAGACTCATAAGAAGTATGCATTTATAATTGTTATATTCTCTTGATGGATTTAACCTTTTATAAATATATCCTTCTTTGTTTCTTGTAATGGTTTTTGACTTAAAGCCTGTATTATCCAGTATTATTATAACTACTCTCTCTATTTTAGTAAATATTTATGTGGAGTATATTTTTCTGTCTTAGTTTGTTCATTTTGCTATAACAGAATTTAAGGTCGGTTTATAAACAACAGAAAGTTTTCACACTTCTGAAGGTTGAGAAGTCCAAGATCAAAGCACTGGCAAATTTACTGTCACGTGAGGATTTTCTTCCTGATTTATAAGTGGTTGTCTTCTTTCTGTAACTTCGTGTCAGAAATGGTGAGAGAGCTCTCTGGGGTCCATTTTATAAGAACAGTTATCTCACTCATGGTGGCTCCATCCTCATGCCATAGTATCTCTTAAAGGGATTGCATCAAAATACTATCACTTTGAGGATTAGCTTTTAACACATAAATTTGAAGCAAACACATTCAGTTTATTGCCATATTTTTTCGCTTTCAAACTACTCATGTGTTTGAATCTAAAGCAAGTCTTGCAAATATTGGATGATAATTGGATTATATTTTTCAGCCATTTTCCCAAGCTCTGCTTTTCTTTTTCTCTTTCTTTCTTCTTTCTTTCTTTTTTCTTTCTTTCTTTTTTTCTTTCTCTTTCTTTCTTTCTTTCTTTCTTTCTTTCTTTCTTTCTTTCTTTCTTTCTTTCTTTCTTTCTTTCTTTCTTTCTTTCTTCTTTCTTTTTCTTCTTTCTTTCTTTCTTTCTTTCTTTCTTTCTTTCTTTCTTTCTTTCTTTCTTTCTTTCTTTCTTTCTTTCTTTCTTTCTTTCCTTTTTTCTCCATAGGGCGCATGCACTGGCCAAGGAGTCAGAAAGTGAAAAATAACCCTCCAGGAGGGATGACCACACCGCAATCCCTTATCCTCCATTTTCCTCTTGGGATCTTGTGCATGTAGGCACATGCACCCGGCATGAGTTTAAGCCACCAGGTCTGGGACTCCAACCGCGGTCAACTACATGGGAGTCCAACAACGTACCCATTATGCCAACTATTGGTCCCAAGCTCTGCTTTTCAATTTAAGTATTTGATACATTTTCATTTAAAGAACTTACTTTTCAGTGGTACTTACTCCTGGAACTTTGGTGTTTCTTATGCCTCACATAATTTTTATGCCTCACTGACTTGTGGTGCTTTCTTTTGATTGCCTTATTTCATTTAATAATATTTTTACGTATTTTCTTAGCAATTACTATGATGCTATGACTTACATTGCAAATTTATAACAATCTAGTTGGTATCAATACCAATTTAGTTTCAAAATCTCTGCTCCTTTATACAAGGGGTCTTCAAAAGTTCACAGAATATACATATCATGAAAAAATTACACATGGATTTCATTTTTTGTACCAACATAAAGTCATGGTTTAATTCTGTTTATCTTATTTTTTTTTTTTAATTTGCTATAGGATATGTGTGTTCACCAGAGAAAGACAAGAAAGAAAGTACCTCCCAGGGAAGATGACCCTGTCACAATCCCTTCTCCTGTTAGGGTTTTGGGTGCATACACTCATACATCTGGCATGTTTCTCAAACCACCAGGTCTAGAACTTGAATTGTGCAGTCAGCCATGTGGAATCCAGCTGCCTCAACCACTAAGCCTTCACCTCACCTGCTATAATTCCATCTTCTGTGAATTATTTGAAGTCCCCTTATATGTCTGTCCCCCTTTATGTTCTCACAAATTTGAACTTTATCTATTGTGTGCCTCATAACACAGATTTATCATTTTTAATGCATATCTCTCTTTCTCTCTCTCTCTCTCATTTTTTTTGCCATGGTGTGAGTGCACTCATCAGAGAGAGACAGAGGAGAAGTGAGAAATCACCTCACAAGAGGGTGGCCATGCCACAATCCATTTTCCTCCATGATTGTCTCAGGATTTTGGGCGTGCATGAACACAAGTCCAGCATGATTTTCAACCTGCGGAGTCCAGGACTAGAACCATGGTTGGCCATGTGGGAATCCAGCACCTCAACAACCATACTACCTTCTGGCCCTGATGTATATCTCTTTTAAATCATGTGGGGAATTAAAAAAAAAATAGTTACAAAAATTATAATAATACTGGCTTTTATGTCATGCATGAAGTTAAATTTACTGAAGATCTTTATTTCTTCATTTATCTTCAAGTACTGTCTGCATTCTTCCTCTTTGAACTTCAAGTATGAGACATCCTTTGAAGAAAGGCAAATTAGCAACAATATCTCTCAGTATTTGTGTATCTGGAGAATGTCTTGTTTTCTCTGTTTTAGATGTAAAGTAATATCAAATATAAAATAGTTGACAAGTTATTTTTTTTCTTTCATATTTTTAATAATTTCTGCCTACTGTTTTCTTACCTTCATTTCTTATTCACAAAGAATAGAATGTTTATCTTAAAGGTTTTTTCTGTTGGTGAGAAACTACATTCCTGTTGTTTACAAGAATGGCTCGAGGTCAGCAAGTGGTATAGTGGTTAAGGTGCTGGACTCTGACATGGCTGACTCTACAGTTCAAGCCCAGACCTTAAAGCTTGAAAATTTCTGGGAATATGTGCATGCACCCAAAATCTCAGGAGAAGTATGAGGAAGAAGGAATTGTGTCATGGCCATCCCACCTGAGAGGTGATCTTTCACTTTCTCTCTCACTATCTCTTTCTGTTTTTCTCCAGCAAGCACATGCACCCTATGGAAAAAAAAAAAAAGAATGGCCCTTTGTATTTTTCTTTCAACAGTTTTATGGAATGTGTCTCACTATGGATCTCTCTGGTCTTACTTACTTTTTATTGAGCTTCTTGGACATGTATATTCATGTCTTTCATCAGAAATGGGAATTTTAGAAGTCATTCCTTCAGATTATTTTGGGTCCTTTTTAAATTACTCTTGATATTCTCACACAAATCTCTTATACACTGTTAATTTTTTTTTTCCTTTTTCTCAAGCTGGGTAATACCAATTGCTTTATTTCCAAGTTCACTGGTTCTCTCTTCCTTCTCAGTTTTGCTGTTGAACACTTTTAGCATATTCTTTATTTTACTTTTCATATTTTTTATCTCCAGAGTTTAAATTTTGGTTCTATTTATAATTGATATTTTAATTTTGTTCACAAATCATTTTCTTATTTTGCTTTAATTATTTGTCCATGTTTTCTTTAGTTATTTGTCCATATGAATATAGTTGTTTGAAAGTTTTTTTCTAATAATTCCAATGTTTGTGGTACCAGGATTCAGGGATTATTCATGCTTGTCTATTTCTTTTTTCCTTTGAATAGGTCGATCAAAAGCTTTTTTTTTTTTAATATGCTGTGCATGTTATGACTTTTTTGTTGTTGTTGAAATGTGGATATTTTAATATTATAATGTGGTAACTTTAGCAATAATCCTTTCTACACCTCAGGATATGTCAAGCTTGATATTTGAAGACTGAAGTCATTCATTTTGACTGAATTTTTCTAACTGTTTTTCCAAAGACTACATTCCTTGTCATGTACTGCCACTGAAGTCTTTTCCTTTTGCTTGTGTTCAGGTAGTGTTTTGACAGAGATTTCTTTATACTCCAGAAGCTTTAAAAAATAAGAAAAAGAAAACTTTCCCAACCCAGTCTCTGTGGTTTAAATATATGTTCTAGTACTTTTTTTGAATTTAATCAGGCAATTTAATATTTTCTTAGCCCTCATTTCCTGCTTGCACTCAGCCTAAAAATCAGCCTAATGTCAAAGCTTGGGATGAGGATTTTTCTCAGGTTTTTTTGTGTACAAACATCATTTGTGGTTTTTAAATCCCCTTCTGCACACAGGTAATTTTGGGTGCCAAATTTCCTCATAAAATACTCTTTTCATCCTTTACCTAGGTTTTAGGTTATCTGCTATATATCTTAATTGTATTTTACCTGAGGATTCTACAGGTTTTTTATTTTCCTTAAAATGTTTTGAGCAATGATCACCACTTTTTCAGCCTGAGTGAGTGCCAAGTTAGGCAAAACAGAGATGAGCACCTTGCACCGGTCCTTCAGATAGCCCCCAGTCATTTTAGAATAGACAAAATAATTTGAAAAAGAAGAAGGAGGAGGAGCAGGAGGAGGAGGAGGATGAGGAGGAGGAGGAAGAAGAGGAGGAGGGGAATGGGAAGGGGAAGAAGAAGAAGGGGAAGAAGAAGAAGAAAGAAAGAAAGAGAGAGAAAGAGAGAGAGAGAAACAAGAAAGAAAGAAAGAAAGAAAGAAAGAAAGAAAGAAAGAAAGAAAGAAAGAAAGAAGAAAGAAAGAAGAAAGAAGAAAGAAAGAAGAAAGAAAAGAAAGAAAAGAAAAGAAAAGAAAAGAAAAGAAAAGAAAAAAGAAAGAAAGAAGAAAGAAGAAAGAAAGAAGAAAGAAAAGAAAGAAAAGAAAAGAAAAGAAAAGAAAAGAAAAGAAAAGAAAAGAAAAGAAAAGAAAAAAGAAAAGAAAAGAAAAGAAAAGGTCCGTTTTGTGTCCTCCAGAACCAGATACCAGTGTCCTGTACTGGTAGCAAATATTGTTATCCTCTAGACCACCACGAAGCTTGGTAGAAGATGGTGTAGAACAAACAAAAATGCCACCTAGATGCAAGATGGTTTACCATTCTTAAGTTGTCTTTTTTTATTCAGTGTTGATTTGGTTACAGTAAACCTTTGACTATTTTTCATTTTCTGAAAAAGTTGTTTCTAATTGTTTTTTGATGTTTCTGTGAAAAGACAGGCTTTTGGATAGCTGTTTCTGCCATTTTGCTGACATCACTCTGTATATTATAATTTTTAATGCTATTACATTGTTATAATTTTTTTGTATTTTTACCCTGAAAATGTTTTAATGTATAAATATATGCTTTTGCAAAAAAATATTTAAAAAATAAGCAGCATCACTCACAAAGTTTTCTCTAAAAATTAAAGTTTGAGTGTATAAGGACATAAATGTCAGTGCTGTCATTCATATAGAGAAGTAGCCAAGGATATTTAGGAAATAAAATGATGAAGTCTTATTTTTCATGTTGAATTGATTTATATTAGAATATTTATATGGGCATGTTCGGCAGACAATTGGAAAAGTGAGCTGATAGCTCAAGAGAGATTTTTAAGGATGGAGATAAAATTTGCAATTCAAAACCAAATTTTGAGATTTTTGGATGCCATGGGAAAAATTTCAGAGTAAGTGAAAATTAGAAAAAAATGTAAAGGAAAAATAAATCTTGGAAAGTAAGATTTACAGAGTTACATTTTTTTAAAAGTTAAGATATCAAGAGAGCAAATATTTGGCCTGGGTATCTGTTAAGTTCAAGGAATTCAAATAACCCAATATCTTCAACAAATAAATGCAAGGAAAAAAAAGAAGAAACAATTATAGATTAAAAAGAAAATTAAAAGGGGAGGAAACTGAAGATATATCACAAACAAATGCAATGTATTGTTATTATTAAGATCTTAATTTCAACCAAGTATAAAAAGATATTTTTGAAACAATGTGGGAAGATAGAAAATGGGGTGTTTGATGATATTGAGAAATAAATGTTAAATATGTTGGTATGTTAAAAAAAAACTACAGAGGATAATTTATTTTCATCACATGAAAAAAATATCACTTTCCTCATTATTTGTTTTTTTAACTCTTGGATTTATACAGTTGTTTTAAATTTCAATAAACTTCTATAGTTAATCTCATAGGAAATTAATTTTACCATTATTCCCTTCTGAGTTTTCCTCAGTGGTCTGATCGGTGTTTCCACAATCCATTATGTTACTTTTATTTTTACCTATGTCTTGTCCAGTTCCTTATCGCAGAACTCTTTTTTTTAAAGGATTATTTAATTTAACTTTATTTTATTATTCTATTTCTTTATTTTAATTTGACCAGAGAAGGACAGAGAGAGAGAGAGAGATGGAAAGTGAGAAAGCAAGTCACCAGGTCCAGGACTCAAACCACGGTTAGCCATATGGGAGTCCAGTGCCCTTAACCTGTGTACTATTGATTCTAATTGGTTCCCCTTTTCTCCTTTCAGTTATCTCTAAGAATAGTCAGAATCATTCTACATTTATATGTTTGAGATTATACAATAACAAAATCCTGCTTATCCAACCATATATTTTTTTCTCCTCCAACTCTATTTTGTACTAGGCAGGCAATTTACCATCAGTACTTTAATAGTATCTTATGCAAATTAGAGTTTACCTTTAATTCATTATTGTGCTCTCTACCTAGAACTCACTGTCATTTTTTTCTATCTAAATTCACTCTACAATTATGGTTTAAGTTCAATCACAATCGTAAAACATTTTCATTTCCACATCAATCCATCTTGATCTCTTTTCTCAATGTCTTGTTTTAACCATTAGTTTTCACATTTAATATATATTGCCTAATTTTGTTGTTTAATAATTGAATGTGTGCATTGTCTCAACAAACTTATGTGACTTCTTTGGTGTAGTAACTATTGCTTTTATAATGTCCTTAACTCATCATGAGGTGATAATCATATTTTCTGGTAAACATTCATTTTCGAAGAAAAAATTAATACAGATATTGATTTCTTTAAGTAGAAAACATTTTTAACCATTCTCTTAACATTTTTCTTGATATTTCAGCTAGAATTATTTTTAATTCTAGTTCATTTAATACTAAAATTGGGTTTAACTCCTTAATAAATCCTTGCAGATCATTGATGTTCACAATGATCTTTCTTGCCTCTTACGTCATATTAAGGATAGTGGATAATTGATCATTGAAATATATTTTTCATGGTGCCTTCTATCTGCTTAACATCCATAGCAAATGCTTTGCAGTTGAGTTAGGAGTATGTGAAATTCCTTTCCTTATTTCAATAGTGAAGAATGTGAAGTACAACAATTTAATGATAGACCTAAAATCAAATGCAGTATGTAATGTTTAATTTGGAATTAGAATCCATACCTATTCTATTCTAAAATACAAACTCTTTTGATTTTTCTCCCAACTAATAATACTTTGCTTGTTTGTTTTTTGCTTATATATTTATTTAAAAACAAAATTTTAACATACATAATGCCATAATACTATGCTCACCATGATGGTGAGAGATCAAAATGATGATTCTTTTCCTCATTTTGTTCACAGTCTGGCTCAGGAATTACACACATATACAGATAAAACACTTTTAATTAAAATATATACATTTTGAAGGTTAGAGGCAAAGTAGAAATGCTATACTATGAGTTAACTGTGAACAAAAATAAGTGACCCAAGGAGACAATGAAATGCTAATAAATACTAATATTCTGGTATGAAGGGGCTTGACAAAATTTAATCCTCCTGCAGGTTCTGGAAGCAGGAAAGTCAGTCTTGTGGAAGAAACACATTCAATGAATACTGACCCTCTTTTGGGACATACAATATGCTTTCTGACTGAAATAAAGCTCTTGTAGTAGAATAAAGCAATGCTATTTAATATATCTGTTAAGTCCTTGCGGTAACTTCATAAAAGTTGATGTATTTGATTGAAGTCTGCTTTGATTTATTTATTTTTTAATCATACAATGAAATGTAATTTGTGTAGAAAAGTAGAGAAAGTCACAGTTATCAACACTGTGGTACCCTGGGGCATAATGATGACATTTTAGGGTTTGAAATGGTATTTTTAACCAACAAAGACAAACAACTGTCATCAGTAACAACAGGATTTAATTTGCAAATAGCTCAAGTTGTCTGTGACAGTTACTGGTGCCTGAGCATATAGTAAGTCCATGTGTCATGTTTTCTCTCCTTCTCTGGCATACAAGAGTGTGGACTATCTTAGGTAGTTCTCACTGTAAATTCTATTCCTCACTTTGGAATTGATTTTAGACCTGTCACATTCTTGGAATATCTTTTGGCAGGTCTATGGGGTGGGAACAAGATGAATTTATACTTCAATACATAGTGAAAATGTCTCTTGTTAACCCTATATTTCATGAATCCTGGAATTTATTTGACATTCATTCATTTATTTTTCATTTAATCATTGTTAGCACTTTCTATGTATCAGGGACCATGTTAGGCATGGATAATGTAATAACAAATAAGACATGGTTCATAAACTTAAGAAAATGAATTTTTAGAAAAGGAAACTTATTTTTGTAATTTTTTATATCCAGCATTTAATCAGCCCATGAATACAAAGTAGTTAGCAAAATTAATGCAATGTGTTTTCTTACTGCAACCTAGTCCTTGTTTATTTTAGATAATGTTTTACCAGTCTTAAATTTCTTCTGTTCTCAAGATCAGCAGATGGCATAGCATTTACATAGCTGGACTCCCACATGGTAGACTGTGATTCAACTCCTGGACCCAGAGGCTCCTCACGCAAGGAGCATATGCATGTATGTCCAAGATTCCAGGAGGAGAATGGAGGAGAAGGGATTGTGACATGGCCATCCTTCCTGAGAGATGCTTTCTCACTTTTCCTCTCACTGTCTCTGTCTCTCTTGGGCAAACACACATGTCCTAAGGTTAAAAACCTCTTTAAAAAAAAACAACGAAAATATTCCTTCTGTTCTCTAGTTCTCAGAAAAATAAGACACAATAACATGGGCAGATATTTATATATATAAAATTATTTGTGAATGTGTGTATGTATACATATATGTCAACATTAATATACATGGCGTCATATATATATATATACACACTAAAGATACTAAAGGTCTTCTATATATGTATATATAAATATTTCATGTATATTATAAACATATATACATATGCATACATAATATGCATATTTATTATATACATATATTATAGATATGTATATTCACACACATATATTAATACTAGGAATCTTCAAAAAGTTCATACAAAATGTATACAATGAAAAACGTTTTGCACCAAGCTCATTCTTTAAGTCTATTTTCCATGAACCTTTTGAAGTTCATGAGTGTGTGTCTTTAAAATACACCAAAATTCACAAGAGGAAAAGGTGAACTGAGTTGTAGTACTCTAAGATTCTTTAATTTTCTTTATTTTTATTTTAGAGAGATTTTTGCTCTAGGGCATATGTGCTCACTGGAAAGACAGAGAGGCTGAAATTACCCCCTAGGGGAGATGGCCACACCGCAAGCCCTTCTCCTTCATTCTCCTGGGATATGGGGCAAACACACACATGAGCTCAGAGTGAGTTTTTTTTTAATTATTTATTTATTTAGAATTATTTTTATTTATTCATTCATTTATTTTAATTTGACCAGAGACAGAGAGAGAAAGTGAGAAAGAAGACACCATGTTGGGCTTCAAACCATAGTCAGCCATGTGGGAGTGTTCAGTGCCTTAACCACCACGCCACATACTGGTCCCCAGAAGACTGTATTTTTTTTTAATGTCATATTTTTATTATTATTTATATCTTCAATCATTATACATAATTTAGTTTATAAAGAGGTTTTACCCACCATGATATACACCACACAGAAGGCAAGTAGAGGATAGTGTACATGACATCACCAACAGGCAACAAACCATATCTGTGTCCCACAGATGTCTCATTTCTCCATTTTTTTGAAAGTTTACTTTCCTGCACTCTTCCCCTCTCCCACATTCCTTCCACTTTGTCCCCAGTATCCATAACAATTTGCAATGTTTTTATGTCTTCCAGTCTTTCAGTCTCTACCATACAGTGCAGACAGTTGGTATATGTTAAGTGGAGACATACAATGTCTCTGTTTCATAGCCTGGCTTGCTTAAGTCAGCAATAAATCTCCCATGTTTGTCCACTTTCTATCAAATGCTATGGTCTTGTTATTTTTTTATGGCTGAATAGTATTCCATGGAGTATATGTGCCACACTTTTTCAATTCAATCATCTGTTTGTGGACGTTTAGGTTAATTCCATGTTTCAGTAATCATGAATAATATCACAATATATATAGCTGTGCAAGTACTTTTTCCAACTGAATGGTCTCCTCTCCTTTGGGTAGATGCCCAGAAGTGGGATTCCTGGATCATATGGTAGTTCTATTTGAAGGTCTTTGAGGAACCTCCATATCATTCTCCACAGTGGCTGAACCAATTTACATTCCCACCAACAATGCAGGAGAGCTCCCCTTTCACCACATCCCCACCAGCACTTATCATTTTTTGTTTCTTTAATTTTTGCCATTCTGACTAGGATTAGGTGGTATCTCATTGTGATTTTGATCTGCATCTCCCTTATGATGAGGGATGTTGAGCATTTTTTAGTTTTTTTTTCTCTTTTTTATTTTTTTTGGAGAGGTTTTTGCTATAGGGCATGTGCACTCGGCAGAAAGACAGAGAGAGACAGAGAGACAGAAAGCAAGAAATCAACCCCCAGGGGGATGGCCATGCCATGGCTCAGGCCCTTCTCCTCCATTCTCCTCTTGGGATCTTGGGCATGCACACACACCCACCCAGGGTGAGTTTAAGCTATTGGGTCTGGGATTCAAACCACTGTCGACTACATGGGAGTCCCACAACATAGCCAACGGCTAATCCAACATTTTTGAGTTCTAAGCCGCCAGATCTGGGACTCAAAAGGCAGTGGGAGTACAACTATGTAACCATTATTCAATCTAGTGGTCCCAAGATTCTTTAATTTTCAAAGCAGTAATAGCACTCATTTATATTAGACTTAAATAAGTTAAGGATGTCAATATAAGAAAAGGAAAAGAATGTGTAACTAGGAAATGGATAAAGGAGTAGAATGAAACAATAAAATTACCTATTAAAATAATTGTTTTAATCATTAGAAAACCAATAGTAAAATGATAAATAAATCCAAATATATTAATAAATGCAATTATTAGATTATGTAATTATTATTATATTGCATAATTGTACTAAATATGCAAGGTTGTTTTAACATAAAAACTAGCTAATTTCTTTCATAAATATAATTTTTACAATATCTCAAGAGATGTATAAGCAATTAATAAAGTACTTTATCTATGAATATTATTTATCTAAATTCTTAGAAAATTAAGAATAATAGGATACCACGTTAATCTGGTACAGAAACTTACACCAAACAACATAATTAATTATGCAATATTGGAATTTTTCCCTTATGAACAGAAATGAGGCAAGAATGCCTACTATATCAATCTTTATTTAAAATTGTGTTAGTAAAATAAGATAGGGGGGAGGGGAGCTACATAGGTTGAACAAGAAAAAATTTACTTGCCAGAACAAAACAAAGTTCATACGTAGAAAATCCAAATAAATCTGCATATAAGTGCTAGAATGAATATGTGAATTTGGCAAGGTCAGACGATATCATATCAATTATAAGAAAAATCAATTGTATTCCATCCCATCTCCTCAGATCTCTTCTTTTTCCTCATTTTCTATATATTGTAGTTAGCACATTTAACATAAGACCTACATTTTTAACAGGTGTTTAAGTGCATAATATTGTATAATTAACTGTAGTCAATATGTATAGTACATTCTAGAACTTATTCATCTCACACTGCTGAAGGTTTATGCTTGAAAATAGCCCCTTTCCATGCCATCACCTCCCTAGTCATTTGCAAGGACCATTCTATCCTCTGCTTCAAATAATTTGATACTTTTATGAACCTCATATAACTGAAATCATACAGTATTTGTCCTGTAACCCTCTTACTTCACTCTTCATAATCTCTTCAAGCCTTGTACATGTTATCTATTTTACCTCATATGGTAGATTCCTTCTTTTTAAAGATAGAATAATATTTTGTTTGTATTTATGAATGTTTAGGTTGTTACAAAAACTTGGCTATTGCAAATGTTACAATAAACGTGGAGTAGGTTGTTACAACATCTTGGCTATTGCAAATGTTACAATAAACGTGGAGGTGAAAATAGCTCTCTGAGATTCTCATTTAAATAATTTTAGAAAAATACCCAGAGATGGAATTGCTGGATCATAGAGAAATTCTGTTTTTCATTTTTTGAGGAACCTGCAAACTGCTTTCCATAGTGGGTACACCATTTTACATTGCCACCAACAATATACAATAATTCCAATTCCTACACATCTTTGCTACACTTGGTATCTTTTCTTTTTCTTTTTTCTTTTTCTTTTTTTTTTCTGATTATGACCATCCAGTTCTGAGATGATATCTCATTGTGGCTTTGATTTAGATTTGATTACTGGTGATATCAAGCAACTTTCACATACTGATTTCTTTTCCTTTGGATATATAGCCAATGGTGGGATTGCTAAATCATATGATAGCTCTATTTTTAGTTTTTGGGCTTACTCTATACAGTTTTCCATAATGGACGTACTAGTTTATATTCCCACCAGCACATTAAAAGAGTTCCTCTTTCTCTGTATCCTTGCAAACAATTATTATTTGTTTTATCTTTTTGGATAATAGCCATTCTAACTGGGGTGAAATAATATCTCATTGTGGTTTTGATTTGCATTTCTCTAATAATTACTAATGTTAAGCATTTTTTCTTGTACTTGTTGGCCATTAATATGCCCTTTTTGAGAAATGACTATTAAGATAATTTGCCCATTATTTAATTGGATTATTTGGTTTTGGGTGTTTTGTTTTATTTTATTTTGTTTTACTTTTGCTGTTGAGAAGTTTGAGTTCCTTATATACCCTAAATATTAATTTCTGTTGGATGTCTAGGTTCCTCATATTTTCTTCTATTCTGTGGGTTGTCTCTTTACCCTGTTTCTTGCTTCCTTTGCTATGACGAAGTTTTTTAGTTGAATATAATCTCATTTGACTATGTATGTTCTTGACACCGTTGTCAAATATAATTTGACCTTCAATAATTAAATTTATTTCTGGAACTGCTGTTCTGTTCCATCAGTCTATGTGTCTATGTATCTGTATTTTAAAATGTCAATATTATGACATTTTGGTTATAGCTTTGTACTATGTTTTGAAGTCAGTTGTTGTGATTTCTCCAGTTTTGTTCTTTTTGCTCAGAGTTTTCTTTATTGTATTTCTATATGATGGCAACTTAATTTGAAGATAAGTTTAAAATAATGCCATCTATGATGGCACCAAAAAGAAAAACCAATTAACTAAGAAATAATAAAATAAAAAATTATAAAAACCTCCACACATAAAATTCCAAAGCATTGTTGAAAGAAAAATTTTAAGACTACCTTAAATAGAGGGATAGTTCATATTCATAGATTTGATGAGTAAATACATTCAAGACATTAATTATTCAAAACTCTATAGCTTCAGTGTTGGTACATATATATTTTTTAAATAAAATATCTGAATTTTTATAAGTTGTCATAGGAGAATATTTTCATACCTTCAATTGAAAAATGTTTAATAAAGAAATTACAAATAACTCTAAAATAAACAAAATCTTGATAAATTGGAGTACCTTAAAATTACTAACTTTCATTAATCAAAATACTAATATATAATCAACAAGGAATTCATATAAAGAACATTAAATAGACACTTATAGGGCCAATCAGGGGCATGGTAGTTAAGATTGCTGGATCCCACATGGTCAACTGTGTGTTCTGAGTCTCGGACCTGGTAGCTTAAGAAATATGCCAAAATGCATGTGCATGATTGCTCAAAATCCAGAGATGAGAGTGGGAAAAAAGGGATTAGGATGTGGTCTTCCTGGAGAATGATTTTTCACTGCTCCTTCTCTCCCTGTCTATCTCTCTTCCAAGTGTACACGCCCTTTAGAAAAAATAAAAAAAAAAAAAACTCCTACAAGTCATTATGAAAAAGAACAAATCAATAGAAAAATAAGTATAAGACTTGTGTAAAATATGATAAACATGAAAATACATTTAATTAATTTTACAATCAAGGAAATTAAAAGCTTCATGTTATATACTAATAACATTATGACGAAATGGTTGTAATTAAAACATTTGACAATATGAAGTGTTAGCAATGATGTGGAGCAACTGAAATGCTCCTATACTGGTAGTGTGAGTACGAAGTGATACAAACACTTTGGAAAGCTCTTCAGCAACATGTACTAAAACTGAACATATATTTACCCTGTCAACCAATAATTACGGTCTTAAGTATGTATAAAATCGATATGTGTTATATGTTCATATATACACATGTATAAATGTGTGTATAGAAGCATTTTTATGATATCTCTAAACTGCAAGAAACCTGAATGTCGCACATAGTGGAATATTATTCATCACATAGTGGAATATTATGTATCAATGAAAAGTAAAGAAGTTGAGCTATACAGAACATCATGGAGTTGCAAAAACATTATATGGAGTGAAATAGGGCAAATACCACAAAATATAGTCTATTATAGTTACAGAAGAATCAACAATAGACAAAATTCAACCTAGAAAAAATGTTAGAAGGTAATATGGTGTATATTTTTGGAGAAGAGGCAGAGAATAGTGACGTGAAGTGGTATAAAAACAGCTTCTGCATTTTTCCTAATGTTCTGTCATATGAATGTGAAAAGTCATCAAGTAAGCACTTGGGATGTGTGCACTTCTCTCCTTATAAGTTAGTTACAATTTTGAAAACTATTAATTATCAAGGAAAGGTTCTAATAGGCCTTACATGACTTAGCTGACTTACCCAGTCAGCTAAGTTCACTATGTTGGGGCTGTTCAATGATACTCTTTGAGAAGAGAGTGTAGACAGGGCTATTAGTGAGGAGAAATAATCAGAAAAATGACATGGGTTTCACAGGTAACCCAAGACATGTCAGTACTGCTACAAAAAGTTCACCTAAAATATCAATTGAAAAAAAAATTGTGATAGTATCATAAGAAAATGGAAGGAAAGTTCATTTGAAGTATAGATAGTGTTTCAAAAAGAAGATAATGGTGAACAGTAAAATACTGCCAAGAGCTCAAGTATGGTAAAAATTGAAAAAGAAGTAAGTCAATTAGGGGTCACTGGTGACCTTCATGCCAGAGTTTCAGTAGCATGATGGGAGTAGAATCCTAGCAAAAGTCTGACTGCAAGAGGAAGAAGAATACATGAGCTTTGGGGCCAGCAGGTGGCATGGTGATTAAGATGCTGGACTCCCATATAGCCATTTGGAGTTCAAGTCCTGGACCCAGTGGCCTGCTTTCTCGTTCACCCACTTCTCTGTTTGTCTCTATCTGGTGAACATATATGCCCTATAGCAATTTTTAAAAAAAAATAGTAATAATAAATAAAATAAAATAAATAATTCTTTTAAAAAAGAATACATGAAAGTATCCTGGTAATCTGATGAAAGCTATGACCTTCTTTCTTGAAAGATGCATGCACGTAAAATAATTCCCTCCAGTTCAAGGCATCCACATACCTCTTGAAGCTCATTTATTAAATTCTAGTTAATAAGGTTCAGTGCAGGACAATCTTAAAAGAGTCTTGCTTATTAAGAGAAGGTTGAGACAACAATTAATAGAGTAAAAAAAGTTTTGGGAAAGGTTTGAAGTTTCAATATGTTTTGTTTTTCGTGACAGGATTTGAACGTAGTTATAAACTTTTGAATGAGAGCAAATAGAGAAGAAGAGGTAGTAAACACTAGACAGAGAGAATAACTGAAGATCAAGGTTACTGTTAAGGGGGATATAAGAGAGGATAAAAGACCAATAGCAGAGGCCATAAACAGAAGGATCTCTTTTTCTGGAACTGGAGGGAATAATTTGATGGCAGGGGGAGCTATAAATAAATTTATGGGTGTGAGAGTGGGAAATTGTTCAACTTCATTGCTATGAGAGTTAGTTTTTTTTTATGAAGAAAAAAAAACTATCTACAGAATGATGGGAGAGAAGAGACTAAAAAGATTTATTTTGAGATTCAGATAATCTCCTTAATATTTATCCCAAGTGCATTCATTTATCAGATGAGTTGAGTACCACATGTTTTCAGACATTATGCTAAGATACAAAATTAAGACATAGTCCTTTCCTTGGAAAAATTCATAGTATAAATTAACAGTAGATTAAGTTTTCCCCCAGGATAGTGGCTGCCAGAAGCTGAATTGCAAGGCTCACCAGGAAGGAGTACTGTAATAGAAGGGGAGAATACTACATATGTGCCATCCTTTTCACAAGTGAGCAGTTCTGGAATTATCTCAATTTTATTTGAACTTCTATCTTACTTTTGAAATAATAACTTTTAACACCTTTCATAGTTTATAAAATAAGATTTCCTGATTTGTAATAAATGTACTTCTTTTAAAAACAAAAGGACCTGGGAACCAGCAGTTAGCATAATGGCTATGTCGCTGGACTCCCACGTAGTCGACCGCGGTTCGTGTCCCAGACCCGGTGGCTTAAAACTCACGCCGGGCGCGTGTGCGTACGTGCCCAAGATCCCGAGAGGGGAATAGAGGAGAAGGGATTGCGGCATGACCATCCCCCCTGGGGGGTGATTTCTCGCTTTCTGTCTCTCTGTCTCTCTCTGTCTGGCTGGCGAGCGCACGCGCCCTATAGCGAAAAAAAAAAATACTCTCCAAAAAACAAAAGGACCTGGGCATGGTAATGCTCGCCCCATGGAAAAAATAAAAAGGACCTTCTAGTTCTAGCATTCTTTGCTTCAAATATATAGTTTTTAATTAGATAAATGAATTTCACTGAATCTTTTCAAACAAGTCTCATCATTTGCCTCTCCTATACACAATCTCCGCAAACTTCTTTGCAAATGGTTTAAATAATATTAGAAATACTGTGATTATGAAAACAAGTAAGTACTCTTTGCTTAGTCACACACATGAGATAATAAATTGGCAGATCATAGCACTTAATATTGAATAAATATGGACTACTCTAATTATAATTTTATTACAAACTTCTGCTTCTTCTCATCCCCATTTAATCCTTTTATTAACTTGGCATGGACTCTCAGTAGACCTCTACAATCATTGTTTTAGTTGTCCACTCCTTCCATAATCACATTCAGGATTGAAGAATTTCCTATACTAGACCACTATGTGTATGTACTATGAGGCTGTTAAAAACTGATGGCAATTTAATAAACTGATACTATTTTATACTTAGAAGATAGACTTGTTAGTGAAACCAGATGTTTATATAAGCCTGAGCATGCCCAGTGAATTTCTTTACTATTACTATTATTGACACATAATATTTGTAAATATTTATGGGACATGTAGTGTTTTTTTTCAGTACAAGAACAATGCAGGACCTGGTAATTAAGAGAATCAAATCTCACATGGTCTTCCATGCCATTTTTATTTCTAGCTCTTTTTTAAAATTTTAATAATATTGTTTATACATTCAATACCTATACATTACTAAAACTTGTAAAGTGAATCTACCCAGAATAAATACACTTCACACTAGTCCAGTTGAAGATATTACACATGTATCATCAACAAATGATCATCCATTTATGTGGCCCATAAGTGTCTTGCCTCTTTATTTTTCTCCTTGATTCCTTTCTTCAGATTCGCCCCTCCCCCCTCCCACATCCCACACTGTCTCCAGAATCTGTAACTATTTTCCATGCTTCCATATCCTCTAATCTTTCCATTTCCACCATAGAATGCAGACAATTGGTATATATTAAATGGAGACATACAGTATCTTTTGCTTCACTCAGCAGTAAATCTTCTGTATCCTTCCACTTTCTATCAAATGCCAGGGTCTTGGGTTTTTTTTTTGCTTTGTTGTTGTTGTCGTTTTGTTTTGTTTTGTTTTTATGGCTGAGTAGTGTTTCATAGAGTACATGTGCCACACTTTTCCAATCCATTCATCTCTTTGTGCATCCATGCAATTTGAATCTTGGCCCTGGTGGCTTGAAAAACATGCTAGGCATGTGTGCATGCATGTGCACAATCCTTATAGAATGAGGAAATTAAAGAGAAGGAATTTAGTCATGCCCCATTGTGAGGACATTTTCTCTCTCTCTGATGAGAGTACACTCCATCTGGCAAATTAGAAAACTAAATAAAAAGAACAATGCATAATGATCAAAGCAGGATGATTAGCAGACCCATCACCTTGAATATTTGTCATTTCTTTGTACTGGGAATATTCAAGTTCCTTTCTCTTAGCTAATCCCAGGTGTACAACAAATTATTAACTATCATTTCTTACTGAAGAATATAACATTAGAACTTGTTCCTCTTATCTTCCTGTAGTTTTGTGTCTGTAGAAAACATACGTAGAGGGACCAGCAGTTAGTGTAATGGCTATGTTGCTGGACTCCCACGTAGTCGACCGCGGTTCGCGTCCCAGACCCGTGGCTTAGAACTCACTCCGGGCACATGTGTGTGCATGCCCAAGGTCCCGAGAGGAGAATGGAAGAGAAGGGATTGCGGCATGGCCATCTCCCCTGGGGGATGATTTCTCGCTTTCTATCTCTCTGTCTCTCTGTCTGTCTGGCGAGTGCATGCGTCCTATAGCAAAAACCTCTCAGAAAATAAAAAAAAAAAAAAAAAAAAAACATATGTAGAAACTAAAATGATTACCTCATAGAAGTAGACCGGACCAGTAATTGAGTAATTGCGAGTGGCTGAAAGGTTAGGGGGACCAGTGGATTTTTCCATCGACATACTAAGAAGTGAATGGAAATATAATTAAAAGCCACTTGAAAGTATGCAGATAGTTGGATGATTATTTGGCGACATTGAACTAAAACAGCCTGATGTGTTCGATCCATAAATGGCTGTTTACTGCTAATTCCTTACTTCTTACTCTGTTCTAGGATTCCGTTTCCATTAGGTGATTTTTCATTTTATTCTCATGTCCATCATGTGTTGCACTCTTAGCATGTCTCTTAGGGAGCAATCTGGTTTCCAGAATTCTTGGAATTTTACCTTTTATTGCCATTAGTAACCAAAGAGTAAAATATTAAATCTGTCCTCCTAAAATACTTGTAATTTTTGAATGAGATCATGTGTTTTATATTACTTAATCTTGTTTAAAACTGTTTGTATAATAATGATACATATACTGTTATTTGGTACTGAGGGGAAAGAAGGAAATAGGAGACAATGACCTCTCTATAAAAGTGCTTGAATTAATATCAATAATAATTACTTACAGTATTTAGTGAGCTCTCAGTCTGTTCCAGGTGTTTTGCTAAATACTTCACATTTCATCTTTGCTACTAACTGGAAAAAGTACTTTTTTTATTCTACTTTTACAGATGAGGATAAATAAACCTAATTGGTTAAGTAATTTGTATAAAGTTGCACAATATATAGAAAAAAAGATGTGAATCAAGCAATCTAACTCTAAAAAAATAATACAGTATATTTGAGGGGGATAAAAGAAAGCTATTTTTTGCGATATAACAGGGTTATATTACTGGAAACAAGAAAGTGGCAACCATAGATTTTGCCTTGAAATGTCATAAACTATTTGTATTTTTAAACACAAAAGTAATTTCTAACTAAAAAATGTTTTTAAAAAGAGGGAAGTTCCTAACATTAGTTTCAATCTCAGATTCTATTTAGTTTTCTCTGTGACAGGCATGCTATTTTTATCTCTCAAATTTATGAAGTTTCAATTACTGACTACGATTTACAAAAGACCCGTTGATGGCTTCAGACAAGTGCCCAACATGTGTCCTAAATGTTTGCACTTAATGAATTTGGAAACTGTCATCTCTGTTTATATGACTAAAATATGCTTTAAGCTGTGATAATGTCAGCTGTTACAACCAAATAGTATTTAAATAACTTAAATTACTTTCTTCTGATCAACTCTTCATAGAGGCCATTGCTAAGAAGACTTTTGGACAGTTGAATAATATAAAGGATATTCCTTTTTCTTTGGGCCACCTTAGGACAATATAAACATAAATTTTGTCTGTAACCAAGAGTATAGAAATTATTATAGTCTTGTCCCAGTCTTTATTCAAATGTAAACTCTTTTAGGGCAAAGTTCGATGTCAGTTATATTTTCTACTTCATATAACATGCAGTGCAGTAGTTAGTGCATAAGAAGAGTTCGGTACATATATGTTGAAAATATGAATGGAGATAAAAGACTGCATTTATGTAATTGTTTTACCTGCTTTTCCATTGTTTTTTTTTTTTTCTTTTAGGTATATGCCATAGGGCACATGTGCTTGCTAGAGAGACAGAGAGAAAGAAAGTGAGAAATCATCCCCCAGGGGGGATGTCCATACCACAATTCCTTCCCCTCCATGCCTCTCTTAAGATTTTGAGTATGCACGCCCACATGTCCAGCATGATTTTCAAGCCACTGGGTCCGAGACTCAAATAATGGTTGACCGTGAGGAAATCCAGCACCTTAACCATCATTGCTACCTGCCAGCCCCTGTTCTCCCATTTTAAAAGAGAAAATTGGAGTTTGGTACTGTTACCCATTCATCATGTATCTTATATATATAAAGGAAAGTTGAGCTAAAAAAAAATAGCCACAGAAAATCCACATATTGAGTATTCACTCTCTAGTTTAACACAGAGCAATGCAAATTGGAACATAAAGGAGAAAAATTCAGCTACAGAGTTGATATCAAAACAAAACAAAATAAATCAGGCCAGTTCCATAGCCTAGTGTTTAAAGCTACCTAGAGATCAGCTGGTGGCATGGTGGTTAAGGTAGCTGGATCCATAGTTAACTGAACGGTTTGAGTCCCACACCAGACATCTTGAAAAACATGTTGGTATGTGTGCATGCATGCCAAAAATCCTGAAAGGAGAAAGTAATGGAAGAAAAGAGATTGTGGTGTGACCATTCCTCATGAGGTGTGGGACGGGAGGGAGTGGTGCTTTCTCACTTTTCCTCTCTTTTCTCTCTCCAGTAAGTACACACACCACCTAGAAAATTAAAAAAAAAAAAAAAAAAGAGTCTGACCCTACTCAGCCAACTGCAGTTTGAACCCTGACCCACGTGACATGTAAAACGCATCAGGCATGTGTGTGTGCATGTGATGACGTTGATAGTAATGTCTTTGTTTTGACTGATATGCATGGTAATCATGCTGGAAAAAGAAATGTAATACAGCGTAAATATATATGTGATTCAATGTAATATAAAACAGATTATGATAATAAATTAAATTTTAAAAATTCTGACATGTTTGAGACACGGAAAAGAGACTGTGGTGTCACCATGCCTCATTGTGGGGTGCTTTCTCCCTCTTTCTGGCTCTCTGTCTCTCTGTGGTGAGCATGTGTGCCCTCTGGCAATTAGAGATAAATCACATCAATGTCTTTTCTTTTCATCATTTTTTTAGAGAGATTTGCTGTAGGGCACATGCGCTCACCAAAGAACCAAGAGACAGAGAGAGAGAAATTAAGATGTCACCCCTCAGGGAGGATGGCCATGCTGCATTCCCTTCTCCTCTTGGGCTTTTGGGCATGCATGCACACATACCTAGTGAATAACATCAATTTATAACAAAATTTTTAAAAGATAAATAGATTTTGTGAACAATAAATGAGATACAAATGAAAATTGGTGTCAAATACAACATAAAGATTTTTGGTTCAAAGGCAGACAGAACATTTGCTCAGCTCCTGAGAATTCCATAGAACGAGTATCTTAGCATAAATAAAGACAGAGATATGTTCCCTGCTTGAAACTAGGGACTATGTTGAGGTTGTTCTGTTTGTTAACAAAAGTTGAAAATCGCTTCTGTAGACTATTGCTTAGGACTATGATTTAATAAATGTTGAGTGCCTAAACAGGGAAAAGGATATGAGCGTAATTTTTAAACTACATTCTGTGATCTTCCCAATGTTATAGAGCAGGAGCCCTATACCACTGATGTGTGATCTCATCTAGTTCTAGATTAGAGTCCATAAGAGCAGCTGAAAGAAATTGTAAAACTTATAAATAAAGAGGAACTAGGAGAGAGGAGGAATAGATTTAGGAGAGATGAAAGGAGGAAGAGGGAGACAGAGAGAACAAACCTATAATGCAAAATTTTAAAATGGTAAAAAATAGTTAAGTAAGCCTCCCTCATGTACAAATATCATTCAAGAACAAATCAGACTCTGAAAGAACCTTTTTTTCCTAAAAAAAAAAAGCTTATTTTCTCCATCAGTGAGAGAGACAGAGAGAAACAAATGGACAACACCCCCAATATGGTCTTCACCCTGCAATTCATCTCCAGCTTCAGTCAGCCCCAGATCATGGGCATAAGTGTGTCCAGTGTGCTCAGGTAGGTCTCTGCACTTGAACTGGGAATCTTTCCTTGTGGGATTGTCTCACAGAGCTTTACTCTTTCACTACTGTACTGCTCTCTAGCCCCCTGAAAGAATCCTTAAAAATAAATATATTTAGAATATTCAAAGAAATAAAAGAATGATATTTTTATCTTAAAATACTCATTAATTTTCATTTTGTTTCCAATAAATGTGTTAAAGATTGTAAATACACCTTAGGTACCTCTTTGGCTGCTGATCACAAGTTCTGATAGATAGCACTTTCACTGTTACTTGGTTTTCAAAATTCTGTCACTTCCAAATGTTTACTCTTGAACCTACTAGATGTATAGGAGTACAATTTTCAGTTTTCAAACATATGGAGCTTTTTTGCTATATTTAAAGTTTTTATAATTAGATTCTAATTTAATTGTTTTTTTTTTAAGAAAACATATTCTTCCTATTGATTTTAGGAATATGTAAGAAAT